>NC_134031.1:4439117-4755882 GCF_964204645.1 Tubulanus polymorphus
GCATATGGCGCATATAGATCTAGTAGTTTTTCACAGTTAAGCCCAAGGGTACAATATCATTAATTTAGAAATAGGCAAATTTAGTACAATTTCATTAATTTAGATATAGGCAAATTTAATCCACATCAACCATCATTACATGAGCATTATATTTGATATATTATCTCTCGCACTCTCGCACTCAGTTCGCGGTTGATAGCTGAACATTTCGAACTTTTTTTTTCAAACCATCACCACTCTCTTTATCGCGAACATTGTTTGCCAATGCTCATTCTGAATTCAAAACCACAACAAGATTTCCACCAGGATTTGAACTGGTTGTGCGTGGATTAAACAAGGCTACATCGGTGAGTAAGAATGAAGGCTGGCTTATGTCGACCCGCAACGCAACTGGGTTAATCGGCGACTAGCTAGCGGCAACTGGTTGCCTACGACGGGTTACCAGTTGCCGTCATATCCGCTTGACATAAGCCGGCTTACGATGGCAACCCTACGCCCACCGACTCGTCGTTTGCCCATGCTCTGCTCTGACCAACAGTAGGACGAGTTACTTTTTGGGGGCATCCAACCTAAGCTCAGCCCAGCTCAGACAATCAGAGATGGCATATACACATATTTACCCCTACAAGTCACAATGATGCAAAACCGAAACCTTTTTGAACAGAAACAGAACAGAGAAATGGAAGTGTTTTTTTTCTGTGTATATCTTTAACTATTTCAACTCTCTAATGGGCGATTAATAAAATTGAATTTAATTGGAAGTAACTTCATCGCAAACTCTCTCATTGAAAATTTCGATGCCCATTCTGAATTCAAAACCTTAGCGTGACACTAGATTTCGACAGTATTCGAACTGGTTGTCTGTAAAGGTGTTAAACAAGGCTACATTGTTGAGTACCAAAGTCAAAAACAAATTTCTTCCAATTTTTGCGTAAGAAATCACTCTATCTAAAATTCTCTCTTTCTCTCTCTCTCTTGCTCTCTCTCTCTCTCTGGGGTCTTATGTAAGCAGGCATACCACAACGAACATTCGTGGAATATCAATCACAGACAGACATAGGCTTCTGTAATGCTTTAGAGTAAAGTGTTTGTTATTACAGTCGGGTATATATAGCATCTCTCCCAACACATAGCCAGCCTTACAGATAGATAGATCTCAGGGGTTCATATAAAACCATCGGAATTTTCAGTTGATTGCCGTTACAGCAACAACAAAAAAAAAAACCTTCTACCACAAGCGCAATTGCGCGCACGAGTCCGTGGTTAGTTATGAACTAATCTAAGGCGAATAATCAAAAATCCATACAACAATTCATTTTTCATTTGCAGTTGAATTCAATCAAGTCGTTAACCTTTTTCGGATTTACATATTTACCCATTCTCGAGGCAAGCCTCAAATGATGCGAATCTGAAACTGTCTTGAGCTCAACAGAAAAATGAAACATTTAGTTTTTTCTGTGGATCTTCAATAATTGTTTGAACCGTCTAATTGGCTAATATATTGAAATCGGTGAGAATATATCTATGAGAAGAAACTTGTGCGGTTTAAATGAATATATTTTTGACACCGTTACAATAATGTTTACATACATTGATACCTAGTATGCTTGAGGTTCTGTGTGAGTCGATGTGCACTAACTACGTCATCAATATTGACATTTCAAGATAACAATTACAAATTGTGAATTGGTGTTTATTTTGTGATCAAATACATTCAAAACTCTTTATTTGATTTTTTTAAATAAATTTCAATAATCATTTTCGAGAGGATGTGCACTAGATCAGTATATATCGGGCTAGACTGGTTGTGTGTCATTTTTCAAGGCATCGATTAACTTTCAAGTTAAGTTTTTTGTTAATAATTCGAACTCAATTATATACAAATAATGAATAATATCTTTAATAGGCTAACAAGAAAAAAACTTGTACAGTTTCAACGAATACATTTCAAGTCAGTTTTCAATAACCAAAATTACAGGGGCACTAAGTTTGAATGGGCATTATGCTGTCAACCTGTAAATGAAAGTTTCAAATTTGCCTGCAAAAAAAAATAACTTAAGTAGCTTTCGAATTCTTCTTCAGAGTCCACAATTAGCCCTAAGATACAAATTCTAGGTTCAATCAATAAATGGAAATGTTGTTTTTGTAAGCTTTCAGACACTTCCGGCCTGAAATCGCATATCGCAGAAGGCTTCACGAGTGATTAGGTGTTATCAAAGCAATAAATTCCACTATCTCAATCACCATAAATGGCGACAAAATCGTTTTCTATCGCCGAACAGAATCTGCCCTGTACTCGGTTGAACCCGCGCGCACGAGTTCTCGTACCTAGACAACGTAATAAAAAGACACCCATAAACATGTCTTTATTATCATTCCAATTAAACCAACGGATAATAGGTCTTGTCTATGATGTATTAATTCAACGTTGTTGAAGCCGAGATTATTCACTATGCAGCATGCAGTCGACACAATGAAAAACCATATATTCCTTCTAGGAAAAAAAAAACCAACTTTTCACAGTTTTGAAATCGCCAGTTTATGATATTAACACGCAACATGCTGCGGGGGACTGCATAAGGCATGCGCATATATTCAAAGAAATGTAAGTTAATCATAGATTGAAAACTAACACGCAATATAAGCCAATCTGCGGGCGACATGCATTGCTAAAAACGGATACTGGATAAAATAATGAAGCATCTAAAAGTAGAGAAATTGCTGGTAGATCTAATATACAACAACAACCGTTTATTGTGACAATCATCTGATCTTGGAAATAGCTCACAAGGCATTTCTCCAGTTAGTTCACTCACACGCCGCGCCTAACTTTCTCAAAGTACATTGACCTATCTTGTCGATAGATTATAGATTATGCGTCCGCGAGTAAGTTTAGTCTCAAGCGTTTCAAGGTACTCGTGACCCTAACAACGGCGGAGCTCCCGCAACTCGGTCAGTAAATGGATCAAACAAATAAGCCAACCGACCAGCCGAGCATTCAATAGTAATCAGTGTGCGCTTATGTATATGTACATACAAGAAAAACACGTCTAAAGGAAACCCCAGAGCATTGACTGGTCAGATAGGTAATTGCTTTTGATAAAACCTCGGCACCATTTAGCATTACTTGAGAACTTCTAGCTTGTACCAAGCCTGTAGAAATTTATAACTTCAAACGATGTTTGGATGGGAAATTCAATGGAAAATGTTCCGCCGCTAGTAGCGCCTAGACTTCTGAATCTACAACTTAGAACTGCGCGATAATGTAGACAAAATCAATGTTTCTATTGTTGTCGTAGAAATCTCACAAAGTTCTGGCCTAAAAAAAAACCAATGCGGTTTCTACACCAGCACAGGCGGATGACGGCCTTAATAGTCTACTGTCGACATGGCTGCCATAATAATAAATCTATTTCATAATACAACTCGTTCTGGAACCGTGCCAGAATTCGTCGATTTTTTCTTTTTTATTATCAACCAGACAGAAACTGATTCTAAGAAATAATCGATCACAACAACATCGCCGGCCTGACGCGTTTAGAACGACATTCAGCGAGAAACGCTTGAAACTCGTCTTTCATTACTCTATCCGCGTATAGTTCATTGCAAAATACAAAATTCGATATACGCCTGTGATGTAAGTTTTTTTGACAGTTAAGTTTTGGATTTAATTGGTCGGCATAATATTCTCCTTTCACACGGAATAACATTTGTCTTTTCTTCAAATGAATAGGGCCCAGGGTTTACGCGTTGAAGGCAACCGATCAGAAATGGATTTCAGGCTCAATAACATCGCTACGCCTGAACCCTCTGAAACAGCTGAACAAATTCTTAATAGCCCGCCCGCAAAAATGTCTACATAACCAATTTATACATGTTTGTTAATCATATATCCTATTTAAAGTTCTAGGTCCTATAAAGTATTAATTTTTAATTCGTGCTGGCAAACCATGTCAATATTTACGGAGAACAAATAGAGTCAGTCTGCAGCTGTCTGTCTCCGCAGTACTTAACTATTCTGTTTGAACAACCTTTTTCCCAGAAAACGATTGTCTCTGTCTGTAAAGCGGGCCAGGCCTGCAAGTTTTTGCTGACGATGCCCCATCTAGAAAACAAAATTCCCCTAGAAGGTATACGTGTGTACTTACTAGACATTCTGCTGATCGATTTTTAGTTAGGCCCTAAGTTTTCTCCAATGTTATCCCAATTCTTACGTAGGCTAGTTAAATTTGGTTTACAATTCCCAAAACACCAACACCAATGTAGCCTAAAGCACTGTTTCTGCTATTCCCCCCCCCCCCCCCAGTCAATATATTAAGGCCTGTATTAGCAGTAGAGTATGCCTGAAATACATCGGAACAATGTTGAATTGATCGATGGGTAACAATCAGTGCGCAGCCATGGCTCGGAAGACCAGGGAGACCATCCTAAAGTTCTAGAATGCCAGCCAATCAAATAGTCTTGACCCAAAACCAGCAGATTTAAGCCCAGCTTTGGACTCAGGTCACAAAACTATCGACTTAACGACCGATCTGCGATCAGTTTTAACGATCTTAAGTACACCCATGTTGCCAGAATTAATAATAATAAGAATATAATATGTGTCTTATATAGCGCTAAATCCAGCCAGGCTGCTCAGAGCGCTTTACATTTTTCGATAATATTACCCTGGCCAATTTTATACTCTAACATGTAGGCCTATATCAGTCATCTCTCCCTGGGGAGAAGTAACACCGAGCTGCTAACAAACGCTCAGGAGTCATCTATCAGGCCAGGTACCCATTTACTCAAGGGTGGAGAGAGGCAATGAGGATAAGAATCTTGCCCGAAGACACTACGGCAATGTACGGGGTTCGAACCCACGACCTGGCTTCCCAGAGCAGAACGATCTAACCACTCGGCCACACCGCTCCAAGAATTCACAGATTAAAAAGTCAGCGACTGGTTATTGATCCTTGTGCGACCCGAGGCTTCAGTCATATCAGTAGGGCAAAGGCTTGTCTCGCAGATATAGTAACCTAACCATGTCAAGCTCGATTCATACATATCTAATGAGTACACTTCTCGGTAGGCCCTTTACAAGATCCTCCATTAAGCCTTATGTTAGAAGGCCTATATCCCGCATTTAAATTCAGTAGGCCTATCCCAGTTTACCCAGTTTGAGTTTCTAATCATGAAATCATTCATAAGAAAGAATTAAAACATTACATCGAATGGTGAAATTGAAAATTTCTTGTATCCTGTCAAACTTGTGTTCGATATTTTTGGATATCCTTCAATACAGTTTCAAATGGATTAAAAAATGATGATTTAGGTTGACTGCCTGTCCTTTCTGGTCCTAATAAGACCTTTAGGTATGTACTACCAAAAATGAGCGAGCTACGCCACCCGGAATGCTCTCAAGTCAGGTTGAAATAGACATTAGTTAGAAAGCTAGTAGGACTGACATTTGAGTTTCTTCGATGATGGGTTTTAGAAGCAACCCTGAAACTGTCAGATAATTAACTTTTCTATGTATCTACTGTGGGCTTTTATTTGTTATCTAGTGCCCCATGATACGGATACCTGGATGCTGCCGAAATCGAATCCAGCAAAGTGACCCAGCAAATAGATAACCTGATCAGAGAATACAAGTCTGAAATGCCAGGCTCGTCTATGACATGCCTACCTTCAATTTTCTCTTGAATTTTCGACTGGGGTCGAATTTCGATTTGACCTTCTCCAGCGCTTCTTGTACGCGCGGGTTCGCGTCGCCTTCATCGTCGTCGTCGGCGAGCAGTAAATAATATCTCCAATTCTGCGAATCGAAACCCCAATGACACGTGCGATTCTCCTGCGACTTGTGCGAATGGCACACGAACTTGCGCGGCGAGAACATCCCCCGACACTGGGTACACTGAATGCATTTCGCGTCGTCCGTTTCGTACAGGTCCGGATTCATCAAACCCTTACATTTACCGAAACATTCGTGGTACACTTTGAAACTGTTGTGAGACGACGGAGGGTCGAGGTTTTTCTCTGGGTCCCGGTGTGGGTGTATCAACGCGTTGCACAAACGCTGCGCGTCGGTTTTGGTTATGAGCCCGCAGCTGGGCGCCGACAGGGGTAAGACGCCGGTATGCTTCAAAGTTTCTAACTGGTCCGGGTTGCAGCGCGAACAAAATATGTGAAGTTCGTCGCACACGGCGTTTATCTGCTGTAAACTATAATCCCGTAAAACTGTGTTCAAAATCTGTGGCAGGCAAAGTCGTTTTTCACCGCCTACGACGAAACAGGCGATGTTTGGCTCAGTCTCCAGTTCGGTCGACGACTTTTCGCTCCGGGAATTGTCCATCGGAATCAGCAACGGCATCTGCTGAATCGGGAACGGCGGAACGACGTCGTACGCCGCCGATTCCAACGTTTTGAACTCGGACCCGTGCTTTTTGGCTAAAGCCAGGGCCTTGCGGTACTCTTCCAGTTCGATTTGGCTCAGCTTGCCCTGTTCGCCCCAAGCGGCTACGTAGTTGCTCGGGCCGCTCAAACTTCGCATCGCGGCGGTTTGGAAACTCTTCAGCACGCGCTGTAAGTGAGGGTTGAACGCCGGAGGCGGCATTTGGTCCATCTTGTCGAGAGTTTAATCCGGTAAAATATCGAAAAACGTACTAAAACTTACTCGTCTCGTAGAGCTCACATGTGTGTGTGTATAGCGCTTCTGATACTACGTACAAAATGTCTGACTGACGGACGTGCGCGTCGAGTAGAGCCGGAGACGACTCTCATTTGCATAAATATGTCGCTCTTGTTTCGTTCTCCCTCCGCAAAATGTAATTATGCTGTCTAGACACTGCTCGGCGCGTACACGACGCCGATATATTGATCAGGGGTCTCACCGATAAAATAGTCAGAAACGAAGACCGGTTAGGCCTACATTATAAGAACGATAAGGAATCAGGCTCCTCATAGGCCTAACTGGTTTAGAAAAGCTCCTGGAAGCTGAAAATTGTATCTGAGAATCATATTGTTGATTGTTATCTAATCAATTAAAACAATGTTTATAATTCGCTGTTCCGTTTTCCTCCACCCACGGCAATCAGAACGTCTAGCATACCCGGTCGGTATCATAATACGTCTAGCGCAATAATTTGTTTTGATTCCGCGAATCGTATTTTTAGGCGACCGGTGGGTCGGTTGAACTCTCGCAAATCTTGACAACGGTCTTAGAAAAATAATGATGACGTACGGTAAACGACCTCACAATATACAGCCTACCACAATATAGTTTATGAATTACTCGGAAAATCCCCCCCCCCCCCCGATTCAAATAATTGTGAGATTTAAAGAAAATTGAAACGTGGCATTTTTATAGATTTTTTTCAATGAGAATTACATAATCCAGCAGTCGTACGGTACGTGGACAGGAAACATGTCATGAAAATTGAAAAAATATGGTACTAATTATTATAAGATTAATATTTTCTTTTTTTGGATTCCAATGCTTTCTGTTCCGGACTGCGGGGCCTTGTAAAAAATGCTATCAGTGACAAATTGATATTTTTTTAGTAACGTTTCATTGAAATATCATAAAAGAAAATGTTCAAATTAGACCCTCGGTATAACATCTTTCATAATCCTGTATAAACAAATCAAATATCAGTTTCCCGTTATAAAAGAAACAGTTTCATACGCCTTAGCCATAGGTAAGTTCTTTGTTATTTGAGAAGGAAAAAACCAAGGAGCAGTGATCATGCATCTATCACGAAAATTGTCCATTTTTGATATACGGTACTGTGAAACCCGCGCGTATCGGACAAAAAACTGTTCAAATCTGGTTGCTACAGCAACACCATATCCATCAGATTCAGCACTTTTACCAAGAATTCTCTCTTGCGAGTGGCGTGATCAATGGATGAAAAAAAAAAAACTAAAAACAGAAAGCAAGGACACACACGTGTTTTGTTTTTACAACCACGTTTGAACTTGTAATCAATTGTGAATTAAATTAGATTCAAAGTCCTAACTATAGTTAGAGAACTCTGCATGTTTTTACAGAAAACAAAAATTCTGATATCAATTCCAAATTTTTGGACCGGAGTAACTGAACCGATTTAGTCTCGTTACATCAGCAGCACCACCAACCAGCACACGTACAGAAAAAATACTGCATTCGCCATGTTGATACTCTAGATGAACCGATCGAGAAACAGAACGCGTGACACTCCTGTCGTAAAAACTGTTTTCGTACTGCCACTCGAGTTAAGGATAAAATTGGAACTTCAGTTGCGTATGTTGACGCTATGAATTTGCATGTTGTCAGCTGTGTCAAATAATTTTTCAAGTGGGTGGGGCGTTTTGAGGTCCCAGTCATACGGCGGTATCCTCGTAAAATACGTCTAACCTTGAACTGCGATTCACCTGCACATGTCCTTTTTGTCGTATCTTCCAGACGGGGTGGGGTTCACCTATTGATTAGTTCTCCATACGATTGAAGAAACGTAATTAATCAAAAGCTACGCTCGGATTTCGAATGAGGACATAATTTAACACATTACTAAAAATTTAAAACGAAATCTATTTTTCAGATCAAAAATAAAAAGAATTGATGGCCATCGCGAATAACTGCAAAAACTAATGTTGTCAGAAGTGGGATTCGAACCCACGCCTAGAGAACTAGACTGCGACCTGAACGCAGCGCCTTAGACCGCTCGGCCATCCTGACAGCTGATAAACAGGAGCGAATTACAATTACATATGGCGTATATATTTCATATCGGACGACCACGATAACATAAAAGTTAAAAAACCAACAGAACAGAATAAACATAGGAATACGAAAGAATATTTTCAGCGTAATGAGGTTCGATCCTATATAGTGCACCTTGTAACACTACGACAGAGAGCGCTTGCTTTTACATACTGCCGCTTGCAGATGGTGGCAGCACCCACTGGGATCGCAGTAGCGGTCATACACAACGGAGAACAAAACAAAAAGTCTTTAAAAAGATTTTCCATTTTTATTAAAACAAAAATAATTAAGCTGTGACATAAATAAGAAAAATGCAACTACGTACACAAACATTCATAACGCGAAACCCTTATTCGGTTACCCTTTTTAAGATTATATAAGTTTAAGATCCACCCAAATTCTGCTTCAAACTCAACTCGTGTTCGAACTGCCTGCGGTATGAAATCAATCAATCAATCACCCCAGAGAATTTCAAACACAGCCGACATACCCATAGTTAGCTAAAAATCTTTTAACATTTCTAAATTTAGGATAACATAATTCCATAAAATTGAATTTTGTCTTGGCTCATTTGTTTATAAATGTCTGAACTTAGTTATTTGCTTTAATCTGGCATTCTGCCACAGATTTCGCCTTCTTTTCACTGTGGTAGATCTCACTTTGACATGTTTTCCTCAACCTGCAAAAATAAATATATAATGTATAATGATTTATCTACTTATGATATGTACAATATCATAAACATAATTTCTTAAGATATAATTTCATAAATGTACAACATTATAAACATAGTTTCTTAAGATATAATTTCATGAATCAATAAGGACAATCCCAAGCCCTAGGGGCTGTATCTGGTAAGGCTCAATGGTGAAACGTTAGGGGCTGAATACATGAATTAGAGGCCCAGGGACAAGCCGACAAAGGAAAACAAGATTTACCGACATGATTCCACCAAACAAAGCACTCGCTAATTCATTCCTCTCTTTTTGCTCTCTGTTTTGATGGCTTCTCTAAAGGAGAAAGAACAGTATGAAATAAAAAATACCACTCCATCCATGTCTTCAAATCTTTTCTAAAATTCTTGATGAATACCTGAGGGCTGGAAGTTTCGGAACCAACAGGACTAGTGTAAACTTCCAAGGCGACATCCTTGATTCCATCTTTGCTCCAGACTCTTTTAATTCCGGTCATCTTTAAAACTGGCTCACTGTCAATTAATGAGAAAATTAGTGGTGATGCCTTCATTCCAAAATTCAATCATAATATACAGTAAACCTCGCCCTACTCGGACACGGCCAACTCAGACTTTTAACTAACTGGGACAAAAACCAAATCATTTTTCTTATTTCCTATAAAGAATTTTCCTGTCCTTAACTCGGTGTTAAGTCACAGTTTGTCCAAGTAAGGGCGAGTTTTACTGTTCAACAATAAATAGTATGCCAGATTTCTCTAACCTATTATCTAAGTATGTGTTTCTATCACTGGATCCTCCTGAACTAGTCAATGACATTGGTTTATTTGTCGATTTTCCGGAGTTACTCGCGTGCATCGGGCTGTCATAAGCCTTTAGATTCAAATCGGAGAAAGGAGAAGACATTCCTGCATTTCAAGAATATGATTTTATTTACAAGAACTGATTGATGCTCATTTTGAAGCAGACCATCTACTGACATTACTTTACCTTTCTTTGCCGGAGATGATACTCTGCAATTTCGTGGTAAATACGCTTTAGCACCATTCTCTAATTTATCACACACATATCCATCCATAAATGACAGAGTGCTATCAACCTGTAATACAATGTCAACATACTTTTCACTACTTAATTTCATTGAAAATGATAAAATCTATTTGACAATAAACATCGAATAATTCAACAGATCATTCAATCACTCAGTCTTACCTCTGCCACATTTACTTCCATTGTTACAACTCTTTGTAGTAATGCTGTGTTCTTTGTCAGCGTAATTATTTCATCAATTCTCTACAAAAAAAATATGTAGTCAGTCATTTTAGTGGGTCAAAATTGATGAATCCTTTAGCAGGGTCCCAACAGATCAGTAATTCCTGGATACACAAGAGTTTTCAAGGAGTTCTAATTTCCTATTTCTCAAAATTGAAGGAATTTTGGGGATTTTTTTCATATGTAAGGAGTTTCAAGCACCTTTGAAGGCAGTTTCTACTTAGAAGGGGTTTTTAATGAATCGAGGAGTCGTAGGGACCTAAAAATTTAAGTTTTAAATTTTCGCCTAAGAGATTTTTTTGAGTATTTTATAGATCTGTATTAGAAATTCAGCTATGCTAGACACACTGTATAAACTGTAATAGACATCATGAGAGTCAGTTGCTCAGGAATGGCACCCAACCTGAATGAGTTCTGCGTCTTCCGAAGTACAAGTATTCAATCGACGCATGACTTGTAAATTGATGCCGTTCGCTCCAGATCTGCCGATTATTTTTGTCATGGCTGTCAGTATAATATGACGCGTGCATGCGCTTAGTTTATTATTCAGATACAAATGTTCCAAGTGGGCTAACACCTCCGAGGCTGGCAGCGATGAAACGTGATGCTGATATTCTCCGAGGATCTAAAAGAGAAAAGATATTTCAAAACTGACGTAAAGTTCAAACTGTTCAAAGTTCATACCATGGAGATACTAACCCATACTGCAATCTGAAATATTTCATCAGGCTGATTGGCTTCATTTTTGAGACAGTGCCAGTAAACTTGTAAAACTGATTCTCTCATTTCACTATTTTCATTAAGGTGATCTGTTCACAAAAAACAAACTAGGTTTATTGACTTTCAAATCGGTAATAAATCTTTCCGTATTGGATACCAATCATTCAAAATTGAAGAGCTTTTAGCAAACCAGTTAATAACAAGGAGCCTAGGGACACTATGCCCAATTGGACTCTTGTTTAACAGCCAATTATCTCAGCATGCTGATATCTTTTGAAAAATAGCAAACTCAATAGCCAGGATACTCACATTTTAAAGCCCTCATAATTGTGTTAACAGCATTATGTGTTACATGTTGAGAGGCTTTCACCACTAGAGCATTTACTATTTCAACATACCATAATATATCAATACAGAATGTTTAAAAATCATTAAGGATAAAAATTTGTGAGTATGTTCTCAGAAATTAGAGTGATGAATAACAATAATTATTGATCAGGGGGGATTCCGGGGTCTTTGGAATCCGCCTCTTTTCTTTTTCTTTTTAGACTGCTATTTCAAATCATGCCGAGAAGAATCAGTAGTAACCCCTACATCACTGAATTCTACATTTCATTGGTTAAATGCAGGAAAATCTATCTGTAGGCTTCTATTTTGTGTAGCCCCCCAAAATAATTCCCACGGCATTTGTTACATAATAGCTGAATAACTTGGAATCCCCCTGTCTAATCCTGGATCCGCTGCTGTTTATGGCACATTTTAACACATATTTTATGGATATTTATCATTGTAAAGGATATTTCTTTGTGAGTAGTAGTATTTTCGAGACGAGATCGGATCTGATATATTTATCAGAAGTAGTTGAGATATTGTCCATCAGTTTTTGACAGACTACTTTCACATTTTCAGCACAGCACATACTATACAATAATTCCAGCACCTTTCGACGTATTGCTTGGTCGGCGTGTTCAAGACATTCGATAACGATATCTTGATGAGGAATGGCATAAGATGGGTTTACTTTTACTATCAAACTTAGACTTTTCACTCCTGAATTAAATGAGAAAAACTGAGGTCATCAAAAATACAAAACAGTGAAGAAAACCTTGATTATATTGCATCTTGTCTAAATGGGACCACAGAATTTTGCTTGGTTTTAGTTCTTTGTATCTAAGTGTAAAGTCTAGATATTCAGTATTTAGTCTAGAAATTCAGTGTTTTAGACAGTCTGAGTAAGGCAAAGATAACTGTTCATCACGATTTAAGATAATAAATTCCAACAAATCTTTTATCAGAGCCTGCAGTTCGTATTCTTACCTAGATATTTCAAGTTAATGTTTCTAGCAGATAAGAACTTGGTGATGCACTGATTCGCACGATCCAGTAGAATGTTATCAGGTTTTATAGTTACTATTGTCTTCACGCACTCATATATCACAGCTACAAATCATCATACAACACAAACTATTAGAACTATTCACATTACCGGTAATTGGGCTTGATACTAAGACTAACAAAATTGATACCTTGTTTCTCATTTCGGGTGAGTTTATAAGTTGACCCGACCGGCCACCTATCTACCCTGTACGTGACTTTTTGAAAATAATGATCAAGCTAGCCATAACAGAGCCGGCAGTTACAGAAACGAACTGATTTAACATTTTATTTTCGAAACAAGGTATCATTTAATCTTAGCCTAAGCTACATTTAGATATTGTCGATGATATTTGTGTAACGGAAGTTAGCTCCTTTGCACGATTCCAATCGTCGGGATGTTTTAAAAGAGAATATCTATAATAACTGTAGCAATCGTAAATTTATATTATTTCAATTCGTAGCTCTTTACACAAGTATTGTAATGATAAACCATGGTACCTAATCCCATTCTTTGCATTGGATCAATTCTCTGTAAAACCTCTATCAGCACGGGATACATAGCACAGCTTATCCTGTAAGAACACAACATCATACCACAAATATTCTATCTTCACTGAAATTTCGATTATCAAACACGCTTCTACTTACTGATCATTATCAGTGCCTAAACACGCTAATATATGGAGTATTTGAATCTGCAACCACGGAGCCGGAATGTTGCTGTGTTCAAATTCGCCAGGAAAATGTCGAGAGATTACTTGTTCCAGAATATGTATCAGGCTATAAGCTATTTGTTCGTGCTTAGTTGGATTCAGCTGAAAGAATAAACGTTCGTAATTTTGCGAAATCGAGGAAGAGATGAAGTCATTGCTTCCTGAAAATCATATTGGTACTGGTATACGCATCAGAAAGGCTGTAAAGAGTAAGTCTGCAAAAATAACTAGTGGAACGTAAGTGTGATATTCATGAAAAATCTTCATCCAAATGAAGAAAATCAAGCAAATTCATGCTAGATACATTGCACTACCAGCTAACCTAACTGATAAATTTCTTGTAGCAAAGACCTCAGTAATAATAATGAATGAAATATTTATGCAGCCTAAAATCCAGATAGAACACACTCATCGGCTTTACATCATACATAAAAAGAGAACAGCGAAAACTTTTGTTTCAAGTTTTGTTAAAAGCTTTGACGAATGGGTTTGAGTCTAGATTTTAAAACATTGATTGAAGAACTAGATTCGATTAGACTAGGCAACATATTCCAGAGTACTGGGGCAGTTTCAACTATATAGCGAGAACACAGAACAAAATAGGAAACATTGGCTAAATCAATATCATTATATTCTCAAACCTCGATCATGTCTTGATAAATCTGTAACGCGGCCCACATGACACCCGGGTCTTTATCGCAGAGAGCTTTTTTGAAGTTATCGTCACTGTGTTCGAGAAGCGAAGGTGCCTTTCGGTAGAAGCTATGTAAACACATCACAGCTCTTTTACGCACGGAAACTCTGAAAACATAGGTATTAAATTATACATTAATTGTCATCTGGAATGATAGCTCAGGAAACCTCCCTGGCAGGGATTTGAACCAGATAGTATCTAGATTCACCACGATACAACACCCTGTCATATTGCCCTAGTGCACAGCTTAGTATATGTCATTATTAGCCAATCAGACAATCCTCCTGTTCTATGTCAATTACCCTCAGTGATTATACGATGAGCAATCTGGTTGGTGCCGCAAGTTTTCTTGGGCAAACATCTGTGCAGGATAGTGTGGCAGTAGTATAGTACCTAGCCGTCGTTCCACGTTGTAGGGAACCGGTAACAACGACTGGTATTCAGACTAGTGTGGAAGGGTTTCGTGCCGTGGGAGTGTCTAGTGACGCCATCAGGTTTGAATCCCTGCTGGGAAAGGATGTGAAAACTTAATAAGCTAATTAAGTATAATTTACTTCTGGTGGGTAATTTTTGCTTCTACCAGTGGCAGTATTGCAGGGATAAGTTCTTGACTGATCAGTTTACCAGCCGCTGTCAAACCGGCACAAATTTCAACGACATTCGAGCTCTGCAGATCTTTCTGAATCGTATTGACGAGCATTATCACCATTTCATCTTGATCGGACAGCAACAGTGATGAAGCCAAATAACCTAAGATAAAAAATAAACTCTTAATAAAATAAAACCCACCATAAAATCTTAATAATGAATAATATCAATTATTTATCAACTAGTTGAATAATTAACTAATATTTGGGAAAGCGAGATCAGGGAAATGAGAAAATTTTAAAAAACTACGTCTCAACTTAAGTCACACAACTTTTATTTTGGATCTTACCAACTCGCTTTTGTGCAAGGGAGCCCTGTTGCGCAAGTTTGACAGCGTAAATCTGTGCGAACACAACATTATGACCCATCAAACAACAGAATATTGACCGAACTAAACCATCTTTTATTTGGTTCTGAAATGAGATAGAACAAGCCATGAAGTTTAGAACCATAAAACTATTGTATGCTACCATAGTTTTATGGGATTAGGTGGTTACCAGTTAGTACTTACCAAACTTATATCTTTGCGTGACAGTCTATCTTTCAAAAAATCAACTTCTCTCCTCAGAAATTCATTGATTTCCTATACGGCAAGAACAAAGATTGTTTAAATTCTAATGAAGAGCGTGACACCATAAAAAGTAACAAATTTCTGCAGTGACTGTCTGCAGTTTGGTGTCCCTTATGGACATGGTGACCGGACATGAACAATGAACAGATGAACTACTTCATTCTTTCGTAATACTTTATCACCACTCATTGGAAAGATGACCTAAACCGGCAGTTAGACTGACCGTCTAAAAACTTACGTAACGAGTTCTACATCGAGATAGATTGTCGACGAATGAAGCAAATCCACGAGTCGTTTGAATACTTCTCGACGATACAACACCAGTAATTAACGAAGGCAGCGAAGCCAATGTCTTTTCTACGATATCGGACATACCGCTATAACGGGTAAAACAATTTGGCGACCTTTGAACGATGTTTCGATTCATTGGAGAGAAGGATGCGGCCTACATCATGATGGTTTCGGTTTTCCAACTGTCAAAAAGGCGACGGATAATATTCACACGGTATCGAACTTGGTCGAAGATAAACGGCGGAATAGGACTTACGCTGCCGAAATTTAGTGCGTGAACCCGATGTAACAATTTCAGCAGCACACTTGCCACAGATGGCAACTAATTCTCACCCGCTTTATTTTTGACCAATTAAAATATTTCGCCCTAAAAGGTCGTCAAACGCTTTATATTTGAATGATGATAATTTTCTTTCGATCATTTCTATATAGCCTAGACTAAAAAATTGTTGGAAAAATCCTTCCCCGGTGGTGCAAGACCGATCCTCAGACATTCACTTTTCGTCAGGTCAACAAGTCGATTGGAATTACCTCAGCTTAGTGACAGCACAGTTAGCCAACCACCTTCAGAAGGATTCCTAGCCGCCCTCTGCACCAGGGAGACCAGCGCCAAACACATGATTTATCTCTCTCCTGTTGCATTTATACCGCACAATGCAGCAACATACTACACAGATACAGAAATAATTTACACTTACAATTAATTTTTTGATAAACTTCTTCGTTATATTATAATCTTTTAGATAAAAATACATAAAACTATTATTAACAAAACATTTAATCTTCACATTAAGACCAATAAAATGATCTAGAAGTGACTATCGCAATAAGTTGACCACCATTACAACATTAAGTGAAACAATAAGATTATTTCAGAAAAGTATTTTCCCAGTGTCCGACTTGTTTTCTCCGGCTTTTTAATCATTACATTGAACAACAAATCATCGACATAATATTTAAGTGTAGTAATAATATTTACAAACAGTAAGTATTTCAAAACTATTTTTCATAGACAAGTCAATAATGAAAGCGAGGAAAAAGAGTACCGGTACATTTAGAGTCAGTTTATCATGACAGCTTTGTTCCACACACGATCCCAACTATTACTGCCAACAAAATCAGGAATGGCAGCCACGTTTTGATAAAACCCATACAACTGCAAACAAAAATGAAAACAAATTAGTACCATATATGTATGTGGCTTGGAATGAGCAGATTTTCTAAAATTCTTAACCCTTTCAGTGCACTGCTGTGTGGTGTATTAATCGGTGATGGACTTAGCTAGTACACCGCATGATGGTGTATTGATGTTATTAGTAATTAGTTTTTACCTCTATTGGAAGATAGCAGCATCTGTCAAACATAGTGAAATATCGGTAACTAACGATGCACCATGTGCGTGGTGTCAGCCCACTTAAGCGGTAAGCTTGTTATTCAAACCCTGGGGTGGAATTCTTTAAAATTATCTCCAGCACCTTCGGGTATCAATTAGTCAGCTCTGAAAGGTTTACGTGGCCAAACTCATGCCCAACATACCTGACATATTTACTATATATTAGCATATAGAATGCTAATTTGACCATGTTCCACGTAGTTGATCCATTATAGTTCATTGTATTTAGGGCATACGCGACGTGCGAATGGCAGTTGTCACAAAATAGATTGTGCTAAAAAAAGGTAAAAAATATCATTAAAGCCCCACGAAATTCAGTACATATTTCGATTTTACGACAGCAGAACAAATATTTCCCAATTCATCTAAGCAATTCAGGGGCAGATCCGGGATAATTGGAAGACGGGGGTCCAGAAAGATATAAATTTTTTTTCGGATGAAGCAGCCATGTCTAAGGCAACTAATGGGTTATCGACCTCGGTATTAGATATTTTTGAGGAAAAAAAGCTGAAAGGATGCTATTTCAAAGAGGATGAGCATCATATCTAAAGTTTTCATACAATCGGTCTCGAGGAAGGCAGGGGTCCGGACGCTCGAGATCAGCCCCTAAATCCGCCCCTGCAATTCACAAATAATGCAGTTTGTGTCTATTGGAACTTTTTCATACCATTCTTGTTTTATATTCTTCGGATGCTTCTTTCACACCGTTGTCCCATATTTCGCGATTTTTCACTTTGTCCAACGACAGCTGCCAATACCTGCCGAACATAAAAATGCATTAAACTCACATATAATCGACTGATGATTTAAAATGATCAGATTTTAACTCACTTTGTAGGAGTACCAAACGCCATGTCATCTTCCTAGAAGAAAAATTTTAAAAGTTAACAAGAGCAACAATAGGTACTTACCAACATAAATTGGTAATCTTATCAAATACCTGACGATCTTATGGGTTACCTCTAGTCTGAATAACCCCGACTATCTATTAGATACTAAACTAAAGTTAGTTATTCAGTACAAAGATTCAATGATAACTTACTGAAACATAATAAGGTCCAGCGAAATCTCTGATAACTCCGGAAGATGTAGCGATTCCCATGTGTCCAATGAAAGGAAACAGCCAACTGAAATGAGTACAGTTTAAAAAGCAGAATGATTACTTTTTCCGAAATAGCATCAGGAAAGCATGTTGTTGTAGTGGCGGATCCAAGGGTACCGGTATGTGCGGGGGTCTCACGCGAACCCCCTTTTTTGACCAAGTGAACTTGGAATTTTCTCTCCACGATTTTTGTTTAGAAAATGGTGAAATTGTGAGCATATTTCAACCAGGAAAGTGCTTGGAATGCACCTAGATATATCTTAGTCAGTAACCTGTCTGTGGCTTAGTTTCACAATCGGATATTTTCACAAACCACATATAAGTATCTATTACTTATTATAGTATTGGTATAAGCCCATCCGGTTATAAAAAGCTTACCACCAACAATCAAGTAACTAACTAGATATATCTAAGTTGTCAAAGTTGTCTTTGGGAGGACTGCATGTAAATTATCTCTTTTATTATCATTACTATTATTAACCCATACCTTCTATGCACATTAGATGCATTTTTAGGTGCATTCTGAGAAATATCCTGATTGATTGTACGCAGTCACAGACACAGGTGGCGCAACACCGGGTTGGAAACCTATGATTTTTGGGGGAGAAAATTCCAGGTCATTCAGGCAAAAAAGGGGGCGTGTGCCCCTGGTGGGTCCACCCGTGAATATCGTTATCAAGAAAAGTCCCTGTGGTTGAAATTAGGAGCTAATTTAGACTAGCACTGTCAAGCGAGGGCCCTTTTTGCGCCGGGGGGTGGGAAAAAAAAGCTTACGTTAAAAGGGGTATTGGGGTCCATACAATACAGTGAGGATACCGACATTTCTTTGGGTCGATTCTGTTTGATACATGGAGGGGTAATGATGGTGTCATACTGCTGTCACTGCCACCGCTGGACGTTGAAGAGCTTTTCTTTACCCCTAGACCTGAATCACTCGGATAATACGAACTGTCAGCCATAACGTAAACAATGCTATTTACCACCCAAAACCGATATACACGTCCAATCAAACTCATGCAGTGAACTATGGGTATGGAAGCCCGATAGGGTAAAGATGCACAATTTCATGGTTAGTTGGATGGTAAGATTTACGGGATTCGAACCAATTCCATTTCGTGAAACTATTTTTCGCGGCACAGTAGACTGGTTGCCTGTCTAATTTCTAAAATATAGACCAGCAACCAGTCGAACCCGGGACAAGCGCTGATTGCTTAAGTCAAGATACACGACCACAGCCATTCCGCATGAGTGACCGGGGTTCGTCGCGAGTCGATGGAATCCCGTATTCATGTTTGAGAGCCCCGATTTTGCGTGGTGTTTCTCATCAGAAAAGCGAAATGCCCTACCGCAATCAACACATTCCTGCCCGGCACTCCGCGTACATGCTAAGGTTCACCTAGTTAGTTACCTAATCGTTGGTGGAAAGCTTTTATAATCGGTTGGGTTGTGAAAATATCTGATCGTGAAACTAAACCACAGACGGGTTACTGACTAAAGGTTCACCGTAGTCTCGCGCTTATCTATAAAAAAGTGTCTGACTGTCTGCCGTATTCTAAACATTTTAGCTGATATAGGAGGCTTTTGTTAGCGATATACTGATGGATACACAAGGCATGGTAAGATGCTTCTGCAGTGCTTAGCATTACATTCTTATTCAGTAGATTTTTGATGGGCAATGAATCATTTCCCGGCAATCAGCACTTTTCGGCAGCTGCTTATTGAAAATGAAATAACTAAAATTGATTTAAGGTCTATGTTGCTTTGCAGGGTTTTCAAAAATTCATGCCAAAATACTTATCCAATAGCACTAAACAAAAATATGCTGCTTAGCTGTGCGTGATTTAGAAAAATTACTAAACTAAGTCTTGGTTCAATGTCTCGCGAACATTTTGTCGTAAACAAAATGCGGTACCACAACCGACCTACATCATTATGATAATAATGAAATTGAAACGCGTCACGCGAGCGTCATATTCAAACCTTTTTTTCAGTCGATAAACTGCAAAGGAGCAGTCTTATGGAGTTATAATGAACCGCTTGTTATCGAAGACATTCAAGTGGCACCACCTAAATCTAATGAGATACGCGTAAAGGTTTGTGTATCATAATCACTAGACCCAGTTACATTATATCTACAAATACATTACATAAGCTAGAGTTAATAAATCAAACTTACAGGCTCAAAGTTGGATTTGATTATTAACAGGCCTACCGATAGGCCTACACGGTTCATCTTTTCATCTAAGATACTTTTAAAAGTCAATTTAACCTAAACTTTATAGCCTCGACTATAGTAGACTGATATTCTCAGTGTAGATTAACAAATAAAAACCCACAATAGGCTTATGTAGAAAAGTTTAATTTTGGATTTCTTTGATGATGGGGTTAACAAGTAACCCCGAAACCGGTTTGACTGCTGAATTAAGTCCTGGGTTGGAAACCATTCTGGCAGGGCGTTCCTTTCTGCGTTCATACTATAAAATTAGTTTTATCCGAATAGGTTGCTGCTGTTGGCGTCTGTCATACAGATTATACTCTTGTAAAAGGTCTAGGCAGTGGTTTCGGTCCGCTGCCAGTTGTACCCGGTCACGAAGGGGCTGGAATCGTCGAAAGTGTCGGAAATGGTGTTAAGAGATTTGAACCCGGTAAAACAAACGCTTATATGTGTATAAAAGATTTAAACCTACTCTACTTTGATCCACAATCGAATTGGTTTATAATCTACTTCAGGGGACCATGTCGTGATGATCCCGGCTCCGCAGTGTGACAACTGTGAAATTTGTCTTGCCCCCGGGAACTACTGTTGTGTCCATGGGTATGTACAAATAACTGAACATCGCACATGCATATACCAGTACTTCAAAACTTATAAAACTTATCATTAAAACTTTCGAGACAATAATTTTTAGATTGAAGATCTTTTAAAAAATCATTTCAGAAAAGAGATTCGCGTCCCAACTCGCGGAAATCATTTTGATGGTACAAAGCGGTTCTCTAGCAAAGGAAAGGAATTGTCATGTATGTTTGGGGTTTCCTCGTTTATAGAGTACACGGTCGTACACGAAACAATGGCGCAAAAGGTTCGATTCTTCGCGAATAGGAATATTTTATCAATCGACGATGACTTATCTCGTACATTTTTACGATATTCATTTCATTTTTAGGTTGACCCGGATATACCTTTCGATGAGCTGTGTTTATTTGGATGCTGTGTACCTACCGGGTATTTTTCGGCCGCGCATACCGGCGCCGTTACGAAAGATTCCGTGTGCGCTGTGTTTGGACTGGGAGCTGTAGGTTTAACGGCCATCATGGCTTGTAGATCAAACGGCGCTAAGCGTATCATCGCAATCGATATAAACCCAGCTAAATTCGAAGTCGGTTAGTGGCAGAATTTCGTACACAATATCATATCAAATTTACGCAATTCAAATACGATAAAAACTAAGACATTCTACGCGGGAACGGATCATGAGTTTTTGGGGTTAGATAAGAACTGGGGGTCCAGTTTTAAAAACAAGTAAAACTTCTTGCTCGTGAAACTTGTCCTTCGCATTTTGAACGGATTCACAGCTCTTTCGAATTTTTTCGGATGGAACCCCGTGACTCGATTACGTGCAAATCTATTCGATACTTGACTCGTATTCTTACAGCTAAGATTTGCGGTGCTACTGATTTCATTAACCCTAAGGACTACGATGACCAACCAATGGCAGACGTGATAGAAAAATTGATTGGTAGTTTATGCGACGTTACCATCGAATGTGTTGGATTACAAGAAACCGTGGTTTGTATCCCCACTGAGGGTTCGTTTTGTTTTCTAAATGCTTCTTGTCTTGATGTACCCAATGTTGTTTTACTCTTGCAGAAAGACGCATTTTTATGTTCTCATTCTTCGTACGGCGTCTGTGTCGTTAACGGTGCACTTCCGGCTGGGAAAGATATTAATATACCAGCATTTGAGTTACTGCGGGGCAGAACAATCAAAGGGGCTATCCTAGGAGGTAAAGAATAATAGTTTCATAGTTTTAGAAGTTCCATAGTTTATAGCGGAAAGTATGTTAAAGACTCATAAGATTAATGACGCTCCATTTGAAATCATACGGTAAGAATATTCTATTTCATAGGTAAGAAAACCTTAGATGGGTTGAAAGAATTGTGTGATTTATACAAGGCTAAACAACTTAATCTCGATGCATTGATAACTCATAGAATGACTCTGGAACAAGTTAACGAAGCTCTGGATATTCTTGAACAAGGAAAAAGGTGAACATATACTACGTGTGAGATCACTTCTATCCGTCTTGATTCATGTGGAAAATCTGTTTCAATTATAGGAACGGTCATAATTCGTTATTCAAATGGTTTGATGCTGGTCGTTGACGATCCTAGCTAACAACGTCAGATAGAATACTGTATTTCTTTATTCTATTTTCCAGTATTCGAACAGTGATAACTTTAGCTGCTGAACAATAAAGACAGTCTACATTGAACCATATATATATATATACATTGAATCGGAAATATATGCCTATGATATCATGTTTAAATCGAAGAAATTTCACGTAGAAAAATAATCAAGATTGGATATTGAAAAATCACACAGAATCAGAAAAAAATCTCTGCCATTACAAAATTTATAGTCTTAATGTTTTCCTCATTTCGATGATGATTCACGGCGGAATTTTCGACGTCTGCTTGGTTGTTGAATTTGTCGGTGCTAAGAGTCGGGCAAAGCTGACATCTGTCGGTGCTAAGAGTCGGGCAAAGCTGACATCTGTCGGTGCTAAGAGTCGGACAAAGCTGACATCTGAGTGAAAAGCTACGAAGTGCACTGGTAGATCACGTATACGTTTATAACTGTATTTTTATGAAAATTCCCATAATACATTGCACTATCAACCCGTTCATTGCAGTCAGACTTTTGACAGAATTAGAATAGTCCGATTACCCCATGGATGATTCAGTACGGGAGGTAAACGTTTAATACTGGTCACTATTTCTCGATAATTGATACGAATGCATTTACAATTTATCTATACTCTTAAACTGGGTTTAGATTACATTTATCTACGGATAAACCTCTTTGAAAAGCTATGTCATTCCAGGCTATAACCTGTAAAGGAGCGGTGCTATGGGAATATAATACACCTCTAGTTATCGAAGACATTCAAGTGGCACCACCGAAATCTAATGAGATACGCGTAAAGGTCTGTATCAATTCAATACAATTCGGCGTTTTATCCGACGTTTCAACGCTTGATATCAAATTTACTTAGATGGTGATGATAAACAGTGCGGTACCTAGCATTTGAATTTTATCCGAGGGGGGGGGGGGGGTGGAGAAACCGGAAGAAGGGCAGTTTTATTTTCTATTGGGTAGAACAGTAAGAGAAAACCGAATAATGGATAAGACAATAATAGTATGTATTTGCAAAAAGGGAACTTTTCCAAATTTTCGACAGCACCCCTTACCCCGCTAGACACGGCCCTGAAAAAAGGAAGTTATAAGTATTCATGACAGAAAATTAATGCTATTGCGTGTAATAGGTTGTTGCCGTTGGTGTCTGCCATACAGACTACTCTATTGTGAAAGGTTTAGCCAAGGGTTTCGGGCCTCCACCAATCGTTCCTGGTCACGAAGGCGCTGGAATCGTGGAAAGTGTCGGAAATGGCATCCAACGCTTTAAAACTGGTAAAACAAACCTTCCGATAAAGATAATGATAATGAATGATTAGTTTGTTTTGTGGCCAAATCTATGCTTTTCACTTTAGGAGACCATGTTGTGATAATCTCTGTTCCACAGTGTGACAACTGTGCACTATGTCTATCCCCCGGAAACTACGGTTGTGTAAATGGGTACGTGCCCCGGACTAGTTCATGAATGTTTCGATCAAATTGTCTTTTTTCAAAGCTAAAAATGAAATGAAAGCCTCTAAAATGTATTTTCAGAAAAGAGGTTTGCGTCCCGAGTCGTGGAAATCATTATGATGGAACAAGACGATTCACGTGCAAAGGAAAGGAAATATCAAGTCTGCTTGGGGCTTCTTCTTTCATAGAGTACACTGTTGTACACGAAACAATGGCAATAAAGGTTTAAAAAATAGTAGAACGAACGTTAGATAACGTTCTGAGAATCGAACCTGTCCCGTTTGTAAAGAATATCAAATTGAAGATTTTTACCACACTTTACTATTCTGACCCACATACAAATGTTTCACCCAGGTGTCTTGTTCATCAAAAATTCAATGGGTTTTCAACAAATTATGTTTAAAACCTTTCTAGATTTGCAAAAGCTATAGAAAAACATTTAGGACACAATTACTATAGTAGACTTTGCTCAAGTCAGATCTTTTGGGACCGTAAAAATGTGTCCGTCTTGGGTGATATAAGTAGGTTGTTATGTATGGCATATATAGTGTCACAAAAATATTCCAACAAACATTATTTAATTTGTAATAAGTCTATCATTGAACGATTCCTATATTTTGTTCTAGGTAGACCCAGATTTACCTTTGAATGAACTTTGTTTATTTGGATGCTGTGTACCTACCGGGTATTTTTCGGCCACGCACACCGGCGCCGTTACGAAAGATTCCGTGTGCGCTGTGTTTGGACTGGGAGCCATAGGTTTAACTGCCATCATAGGCTGTAGATCAAACGGCGCTAAGCGTATCATCGCAATCGACATAAACCCAGCAAAATTTCTAGCCGGTCAGTAGTCTCCATTTTTTAACCAGTGGATGTAGTTAGAATTACTAGGGTCTCTTTGTGTGAAAGAGTAGTTTTCTCTTTACCAACATTACTCGCATTAGATTCACTATCTTTTTGCATTTCTATTCAAACAGCTAAGGTTTGCGGCGCTACTGACTTCATTAATCCTGAGGACTACGGTGACCAACCAATGGCCGACGTGATAGAAAAATTGATTGGTAGTTTATGCGACTTTACCATCGAATGCGTTGGATCACAACAAACTGTGGTTGGTACCGGTATATTTAATTTCAGACATTCTTCCTTGAAAGGATTTTTCTTCTCCAAAATGCAGATACTTGTTCTTTCAGAGAGATGCATTTTTATGTTGTAACTCTTGGCATGGTGTCTGTATCGTCAATGGTGTGCTTCCTGATGGACAAGATATCCATTTTCCCGCGTACGAGTTACTTCGAGGTAGAACCGTGAAGGGCAGTATACTCGGTGGTATGTAAAAAAATACCGCAATGATAGAGCAAGAATTATCAAGTTCACAAAGTTTTCACTCCAACCCTTTCTTAGTCATTTGTAGTATTTGAAAACTTTCAAGTGTATTGTCTTGCATATGCATTTTCATACTAGTTATCAAATAACCACGAATAGCCCAGTTTCAACTATTAAAGTCTCCAAAATGTTAAAATTCAAACCACAGTGTTACTGTATATGATCAGGTAAGAAGACGCTGGATGGTTTGAAAGTATTGTGTGATGAATACAAGGCTAAACGACTGAATCTCGATGCATTGATAACTCATAGAATGACTTTGGAACAAATTAACGAAGCTCTGGATATTCTCGAACAAGGAAAAAGGTGATAGACTATACTATTAGTATGTCTAAATAAACAAATGAAACCAATTTAGTCCGGCGACGATGGACTAAATGTCATTTCTTTCTTTTAAGCATTCGGACGGTTTTGACTTTATCCGAACAGTGAGGATGTATGCATGTTGGAACATCACCGACTTAAACATATTCTGCTTTTACATATGATATAGATGCTTTTAACCGAAGATGATATCGATCATGAATTTTCATGTTAACAAGAATCTCCTATCAAGATATCAAGATTTCAAGATATTTGCTAGTATCTACTTATTTCAGATTAGATTAGATTAGATGCGCATCGAATCGGAAACGAAATAAAGATATTTTAATCAAATTTTTTTTCACGTATTTTAGTTCTTTTTTTCGCCAATACTGTAATAATGATCAGGCGGGTGCGCGCTGAAATCTCCGATGAACATACTCGGTGACCACGTATACGGCGTAGTCTAATTGTTGGTTGACGTTGTCGTTGCTAAGGTTGACTTTTTACGTCAGATATTTCATGTTCGATCGCTTCGATGATGGAAATCCTTTTCATTAAGACATTCCGAGACTGCCTGCTCTTTTGTATTCAGCTATTCTAATCAGCCGGTGGGAATATGTGAACACGATATTTAATGGTCCACGAGAATCATGTTAAGATGTCAACGCAACTGATATGTACAGATTGCGCAGGAATTGCGCGCAGTCTCTCCGTTCCTGATCAGTCAGTTCAATAATCAATTTTTGAAATCAACCAATCGTCGTGCGTGTAATCCCCTCATGTTTATTCAAAGCAGCCGCGCTCGGCCCGAAACCCATCACTTTCAAAAGTTGTTGTTCACTTAACAGAAGGAGACAATCACAAATACGACGTTATTGAATATGATACACTATTTAGCTTATGTTTTATTCAACTTTGTCGTCGGACTAAACGGCTTTTATGTGGAAAGGTATATAAAGCCCCCGGAACAACTATCAGACGCTTTCAGATACGATATCTCCCTAGACCAAGCCGGTAAACTTCATTTATTTTGGGATATTTCTCCGAAAACCGAGGACATATTTTTCCTCGTGAAAGCCAAACTTGAAGAAGGCGAATGGTTGGGCATCGGTTTCTCCGATTACGGAGAAAAGGAAAATGCGGATTTGGTGATTTTCTACAAAACGTCGTTCAAGAAATTAGAATTAGTGGTAAGTTCGGTCGCTTCGGGCTTTTTTACAATATCTATAAACGTATCTATAAACTCATGGATGCCGATTTAGGTGTTGAATTGTACGCGCTTGAAAATGCTTTTTTGACTTAATGAGCGAAACTTTTGGAACCAATTTTCAAATATATATATATATATATATATATATAAGCTACATATCAACATTGACAACCTTTCATTTATTAAATTCCATTGAAGTAAGAAGATGGTATCACTTTTTCATTATATATAACTTTACGTTTTACTGTCGATTCGATATATTTCTAAGTTAACATATATTCTATGATATTGGATTGCCCCGAATACTTGAGATATCGATTGACTAGATGTTTACTGATGATAACTGTATTCGGCCGTTTAGAATCTTATGATAAATATTCGGTAATTTCCGAGTAATTTCCCGCATTTCAAAACAAACAGACTGTCTTCTGCGGTGCTATTTGCTGGTGCAGTCGCAGCGCGGGACAAGACGACGCAAACTAAGTGTTAAATTGCATAGTATAGATGGTAGTAATTACAACTGTTGACAGATTCAAGATTTTGAAATGCATACTGGTACCGCTGTAAGAAGTAAATATTTGTCAATGATAACTACTGAAATTAATGACTTTTAGGTGTCATTCGTAAATTCTAATAAATAATGTCAGAAAATAAACCTTCTTTGTATAACTAATATGTTTTCCATTCTCATATCCCACCGTCTTCAGTATAGTAATATCTGGTAAATATTTGTAAAATCATGCTTCAAATCAGACCAGTTTCTACAACCGTGATGTGAGCAATGAATACTGTTAAACAGCCATAGACCTTTAAATGATATCCATCCATTTACGTGGCAAAATGTTGTTTTACGAAACTTTCCAAAACAGCCTACCGACCACCTTATAAAAAGCACCAACATCGTGTCGATGTCCGCAGGCGGCTGAGATTGAGAGAGAAAGTTGCGGTTTACGATGGCTTGTGGTATCGTTAACGTCAATATCACACCCTCTTATCAGACGAACCGAAACCTCTTAATACCATTTAGCCAAATTATCTTCAAGTGCCCGTTTTACGAACACTGTTATCAAATACCGGTGACGCTATCTTTGTGTCGTCATGGTTACTGCCGTTTCATTTGACGTGTTTTGCCGGTAAAATTCCAGAGTGAGTTATGCCCCGTCGCGGTGTTTGATGCTTTCATATCTTAATGAATATCTGTCGTCACGCGGGTGATGTATGAAAACGATTTATACGTTGAAAACGATGGAAACGCGACAGAAAGTTTTTGTTTATAACCATTTATTGGTATTTAGTCATATGACATCGTGAAAGTAATTCAATTGAGAAATGATTACTTTTATTTTACCACCCTATCATTCTAAATACATTGTACAGTTAATCAACCAATTGAATTCAGTTTTACTATCATTATCTGTGGTTATCCGGAGATTGAGCTCAAGTAAAATGATTTTATCATTCATTTTATCATGAGGCACTAAATCAGCGAGCTTTTCGTATATATGACACCTTATCTGGAATAAGATATACTTCTAAAAAGAAATTCGATTCTAGGACACCTTCACAGATAACAAAGGCGTCGTGCACGTAGATAAACACCAGGACTATCAATTATTGGGCCAAAAAACTACCAAGGACGTTACGAAATTGACTTTTAAACGGAAATTCAACACGTGCGATAAACAAGATTATAAAATCGATGTAAGTATGTGACACAAAAAACAGGGCGGATCATGAATTCTTTTATTCTTTGAAAGATTATCTCCTGCTTCTAAAATCAGCTATACAATATGAAGCCCTTACATCGTCAATGGCAAACAGCAGACCAAAAAGTCAATTATCAACTGGGGCCAGTTGCGCCCGTCATGACTTAAGTCCAAAAATGGTCATAAATCTTAAGACTGGTCTTAAGCTGTTAGATTGGATATAGAACTAAATTGGTCTTAGACTGGTCATAAGTCTAAGCCATGACTATGCAACCGGCTTGCTTCAAAAAATTTTCATGGATAAACACTATATCCGTGTTGTGGCGATAGTATCAAGAGAACCCACAATAATGAAGAAAATTCCTATATTCCTGAGGATGACTCCATTAGGATATACTCGGAATGTTGAATAAACTACTAGCTCGAGGAAACATTTTCGGAATTTATTTTCCTTCATTATCGTGGGATTCTTTTTTTACTATTCTAAATACCGTTTTCGTCGCTAGCAGTTGTTAACAGAGCGGTTCTTCTTTTCGGATTCAGAATGGGACTACGCATGTTATATACTTCATCGGCCGGACTCCGATCGTCAGCCCACGCGGTCAGAATCTGTTTAAATTTCAAGTCGGTCTACAGCGGACGCAACTCATCAAAAGCCAGATTCCACTGCCCGATCTACCAGACGACGTCAAAATCTTTGACATGACCGTAAAAAATGTGGGAAAATTTCCTAAAAGAATCGTTCAATTTTTCTTTATTTGTATAAAGATTTAGAAAATATATGTTGAGACGAATAGTAGTAGTGTATAGGTTAACTATTTATTTGACGCACGAGCTTTCGCTTCTAATGAATAGCAGCTTCATCAGGTGAATGAGTCATTAATTCACCTGATGAAGCTTCTATTTACTAGAAGCGAAAGCTCGTGCGTCAAATAAATAGTTAACCTATACAGTATTACTCGTCTCGTTACTTATTTTAAACCTGGTTAACACGGCTACTCTACGAAAATATATGTTCTCATTTCATCTAGGTACATGTTCCGTCAGATGAGACGACTTATTGGTGTGAAACGCATTTACTTCCTAATCTTCCTAGAAAGTCCCACATCATAAGAGTAAGACTGGACGATAGAAATGGATTATCGTTTAAGTAATTACACTATCGTCATCGAAATATACTTTGCATTTTAGTACGACGGAATTGTTTCAAACGGCCACCGATCTTTGGTACATCACATGGAGGTTTTTCATTGCGAAGCGCCCTCTGGCGTTAAGATTCCTATATTCCGTGGCCAGTGCCCGGATGAAGGTACGATGATGCAGCGGGGTCCGTCACTTCTAGGCATGTGTAAGCGAGTCATCGGCGCTTGGGCGATGGGAGCCCCGGTAAGTTGGGTTTAGGTTAAAAAACGTCCGTAAGACAATCGCAGCGTAGATGCGTAAATCTACGCAAGTGACTGTCTACATTTCAATCGAAGAAAAACCCACACTATAAAGAAACAGTAAAACAGTAATGACGATCAAATTTACGATCTATTTTTCAAAAATTAGAAAATGAAATAATGAATGTTGTTGTGTTGGAAATTTCAGCCGATGGTTTACCCGGAAAACGTCGGGGTTCCAATAGGCGGCGACGAGATGTCGAGATATGTGGTGGTTCAGGTTCATTTTAACAACCCAGATCGCGTTGCAGGTACAGTCGTATGTTTTTGATATACCCAGGTATTTTCTTGTGTTTTTCAGTGAAAGTGATTGGAATATAACGAATGGCTTTTGGAAAATTTTCATTGCAATTTTCGTAAAAATTCATGAAATAACAAATAAAGGAAAAATTACTATTGAAAAAGGCTAAAATTTCTAAATGTTTTTTCACCCAATTAATTTGAATTGATTAAAAAGGTATTTTTGTTTTCACGGTCGAAGATCAAATAGTTTCACCGGCATTTCCTTTTCAATTCTTCTCTTCTCTTTATCTCATTCTTTTCTCTTTCCTAAGGGCTGCTTTCTTATAATATAAGCTAACTGTTGCTTCAAAGCAGTCCTTCGTCTGATATCGTTACATTTTTGTTTTTGCATTAACATTTCATGTGAAAAATAGATCATATCGTTATCATTTTCGAATGACGAAAAACGATTAACGACTGAAATTGAAACCTATAAATTGTAGGACAAATAGACAGTTCGGGAATTCGATTTTACGTTAGCGACGAGGAACGTCAATACGAAGCTGGAATTATGGAGCTGGGTTTAGAGTACACTCCGAAAAATTCGATTCCACCCAGAATGAACGCTTTCACTTTAACCGGTGATTGCATTTCAGAATGCACCAGAACTGTGAGTAGAGATACAAAATTGGATTGCGCATTTTAAATACCAACGATTTATTCATTCTTACCTAATCGTGAAAGAATCTTTTTTTACTTTTCTTTTAATTCACAAGGAACGTTCTATCAGATTTCCCTACCTAACTATTGTTACGTCATAAGAGAAATAACCCTTCGTGTATATACGTAAAACGATTTTCTGATACTCATGATATTGTTCTTTTCTATATTGAAAGGCTCTGCCTGCCGAGGGTATAGTTATATTCGCGTCCCAGTTACACACCCACACGACTGGCATCCGAGTTTACACTAAACACGTCAGAAACGGGATCGAATTACCGGAATTAAACAGGGATGACCATTACTCCCCGCATTTCCAGGAAATACGACTGCTAGACACCCCCAGACGTATATTACCGGTAACTAATTCAATCTTCAGTAGTTCTGTGGTTGCGCGCATCCAAGGGCGGATCTAGTAAAATTGAAAGGCTGGGGTCCAGAAGTAGGGAAATGGCATTTCTCAGATAGGGCTAGTAAGTAGTAGGGCTAGTCAGTAGTAGGGTAAGTAAGGCCCCCCACCTCGGAATTCGATATTTTTGTAGAAACAAACCCGAAAACAATAGGTTTTCACGATATCTGTCTTGGCGTTGGTAACCCCGATGGGAAGTCAGGGATCCGGGCCCGCCGAGACGACCCCTAAATCCACCAGCTGCATCAGATGAAACTCTGGGGCTCGATCGGTCTGAAAAGTGAGATATTCTTTCAACTGCCCTTATTTCACAGTGTTGAGGAGGTCTTAACATTAGATTGGAATTCAAAAAGAGACTTTTCTTTCTCCGATCCAATCGAAAACTTCACGATCATGTTTTCCAGTCAGTTAAAGATTAACGAGTAATGCTATTTAGTTTTTCCGCTGTTAGGAAATTATTCAGCGTCTCACTCATTTTTATACATCCGATTTGAAGCTTATCTCTCAACATCTCGCTTTATCTTCCAGTGATTTATACTTTCGAGTACTGTTATTTCATCGTTTCGTTTTCGGTTAATTGTGTCTCGGTAATTTTTTTTCTTGCCAGGGTGACGCATTGCGAACCTCGTGTACCTATAAAACGACGCATAAAGAACAGATTACACTGGTAAGTGCATGTTAACTACATGTGAGATCAGACGATTTTACTACCGGAAAGCCACGCTTCTTTTAGAGAGGAAACCCTGAAAATAATGTAATCAACTTCTTGAGTTTATTCACGGATATATAAAGCTTCGGTAGAGAGTCCATTGTTTTAAATAGCCACGACAAGACGATACAAACAACAGTGAAATTCGTCTTTAATTCGATCGATTTCGGGATTGCCCCATCCCCTTTTCAAGAACAATATAACAGGAAGTATGTATATACATGGATTGTAAATTACAGAAAACAGACGAAATCTCAGCATTACGAAATATTTCGTCATAATGAGTAATATCTATTTCTATGTATGAATTAGATTTTCTAGTTTACACGTCAGTGGTTCTTTTTATATCTTATTTCGTTTGTCGTTATCACCATGCGGTCTGCTGTAAAGCTCCATTTACAACTGCATCACAACCACTGGAGTCAGACGGGGGACTGGATAAATTTGTTTTACACCGAAAATAGGATATAGTCGAAATTACTAGATAATCCAAGCTCCGTTTTAAAGGACGTTACGTCTATGGTTGGTCCATGGACGCTAAAACCGTAGTCAGAGTCCATGGTTTAAAGTCGTAAATCGTTTAGGAGCGGTATCTAGGAGAAATGCCGGTTTTCCAGAAATGCCAGTTAAATCAAATATGATATAATGAGTACTAGTTTAACGCTGTATATTGAATCAAGGATTTTTTTCCACCGATACTAACGTTAAATCAGCGGTACCACGAGGGCTGTTTTTCACACCGGCCGATTTTAAAGGTTATTTATGTTTTATGTTTCCAGGGTGGATTTTCAATATCGGATGAAATGTGCGTCAACTACGTTCACTATTACCCGAAAACAAGTCTAGAAGTTTGTAAAAGTTCCGTCGATACGAACGTGCTGAATGGATTCTTCAAATTCATGCGCCAGTAAGGATAGTTCCGACGGAAGCGTTTTGATCATCGTCGGCGGAAAAGCTCGAAAAATTCGTGAAATAACCCCATTTAGAAAAATTCTGATGACGTAATAATTGCTGTTGAATGAATGGTATTTACAGGGAAAATAAAAAATGTTTGGATTTACTGAGTGTTAACAGTTCTCCCTCACAATACATATAAGTACACATAATTTCCATCTTACTCTTACTAAATATGCCTATTCCTTATATCTGTCTAAGCTTTTATGACATTTATGATACTTGTAATAAACTTCAGACGTCTTATTTTTCCCATTTGGAACAGGTATGACCTGGACGACACGTCAAATAGAAATGATGTATCCAGTAATCTCAAGTCGATACGATGGACGCCATTAACGAGTTATTTGCTGAATAATTTGTACAATGACAACACGTTGTCAATGCAGTGCAATCAGTCGTCTGGAGAACGATTTCCGGTACGTTGAAAATGTCAACATTCCTACCCTGTACTCGAGACACTCTCTCTTCAGCAGATATCAGGTTACCGTTATATCGAAACTAGGTGTCAGTTCCAGATGGTGAGACCTGTCAGTACAGGTATAGTCGGGGAGTCGGTATAACCGTGGACTCTAAAACGAAGTCAAACCGTGGAATAATCATCTTGATTACTCCGAGGTCAAACCCAATACCTTTTGTCATTGGTTTCCATAGACAAGATAGTCTGTGTTAGTAAATTGAACAATAAACCCACAATCAAAGAAAAACAGTTGGAGCATTTGACGTTCCAAACTCAAATGCTAAAACAATATGTAATAAAATGTACAAAGTTTTTTGGAAATGCCTCATCGCTTTTCAGTGGAAACGTTAAATGCTCTTAAAATTTTACTATGATTGTAGATTTTAATGTTCACATTTAGAAATAAAATTATATAATTGTGGAATTAGATTGAATATTCGCATACCCCACTGAGTGTCTAACGTTATTGGATATTTCTAAGAAATAGAATATACAAGAAAAAGTCAATTTATCGAGACAATAGAATCGTTCTATCGGTTTTTCAAATCATTTTGTGTTTGTATTTTCAGGGTATTTGGGAGAATATGCGCCAAACGGTTATCGAATATCCCCTTCCCATACCTCGAGATGAATGTAAAAACTGTGACAAGGAAAATGAGTAAAAATCGAATATATGTGTACGATAATAAACAGTTAGCATCTAGATTGTATTGTTTATCATGCAAGAATAAACGTTGATTTAGACTCATCAATTGAAGAAACCTTCACTCGTGTTTTAATGGTTGATTTCCCTGCAGTACGGAACAGGATTGCGATATTCAGCCCGTAGGTATTTGTTAACGTCGGCGCTCTGGAATTTCATTCGTTCGCTTAGAAAGATGAAGTCTCTGAATTCTCGTGTATTTGGGGGCTTTCACGGCTGAAGTAGCTCTTCACAAACATGTCATCCCGATAGAACAAGATAAAGTATGCCGCGTTATTCCGGCGTTTTTATCCTGTTCATTCGACTTGGGATTTAGTCTATATTGTTGCCTGAACGTCCTGAGAATCAATCTTTTTCGAGTGAACACACAGAGTTAGTGCACGCTGGTTTCTCAATTGAAAACTGTGTAATAACGGTTCGCCCCAAGACTACATGTAAATATCGCTCGCTGTCCAGTTACAAGAATTATCATTTGTTTTCATAGAAACACCGAATGAATTGCGAAACATTATATTAATTAAATCTTTGTCTATTTTCAAATATCAATATCAAATTTCACGGCTAAACAAGAATGATCTGTTGCTATCCGAAGAAATGAAACTTCATTTTGAAAGCGCGCGACTAGATTTTTAGTCCCGATGCTGCATTATAACATCCAATGTCAATATCATTAATAAAAGGATCAACATTTTCAAGATGGAATCATGCAAGGTTTTCTCCTTTGAAATATTATATAAAGTATAAGACGACGACAATGGATTGTATACATATCGCGTATCAGGTGCGCGATGCAAAATACGGATTATGTTTCTACAAATAAAAGGCTTAACCGGTGGCGCGAGTAGCGATCACGAGGAGCTTTAGTTTGACAAGCAGACGGTGGCTACAGACTACACACCGAGCAGACGGTTTCTAATCAGTTCCGATGTCGTCACGCATCACTCAGATCCGTATAACTATTGTGACGATATTGCTACATGAACGCTAGAGAATCAGATCTTAAGGTACATACAAAAGGCAAGATGGTTAGGCATTTTTCGGATCAATGTTGTGTAGTTTTCGTAATTATTTTTCAGCTTCGGTGGCGTTTGAAGCGTCGAGGTAGGCTACTACTATCACTGCGTGTTTTATATAGTTCGAAAGAAAATCATAATTTTTGAATCAATGAGTTCTCCTTATTGATTCAGATGGCGATTCTCGCATATATCTTATGTAATCATGTATATACACATTTTCTAATGCATTTTATTTGCAGCTGTTTAAGTCGAATGAAATTGAAAATGGATTAGCGTAACGCTTCTGATGCTCAAACAATAGAAAATACCAGATGACTGAATGGGATGAAACAGTGAACTATTGCTAAAACGACACTTTAAAAGGCCATATTTCACGGGAAATGCAGTCATGAGGCAGTGTGACACACGTGCCTTTAATGTTCGATGACTTCCTGGCTCCTCAGTAGAGACTAACGTTTTTAGCGCTCTAACCCGATTATGGATAGATTGTTTGACTTATCGGATCTGAACGACACGGACATCGGTACAATACGTCCGCCGAACACAGTAACTCGCAATGGTAAGGTCTTTTTATTTGGCGTCATTGTGGCTGCAATATTGTTCAATCCATTTGTTTCACGTATTCGCCCATCCCATTCTATGAATAGTATTTGACATTTTGCCAATCAGTCAATTCGTCTAGCGCGCAGGAAAGACGTCCACGCAAATTGATACACGAGCACTTCTTAAGCCATTAAATCGTGCCTTTATTTCCACATATTCTCAGATTTTATGTATGCACGTGACTTTGTTTATGGGCTTCCTGATCATCGGACCCAATCCAGATTCCATATCGAGTATATATATATCGTGGGTTGGTCTCGAAGTCATCATTTATATCGCCATATCTCTTACTGCGTGCCGTCAGCATACACGCAGGAAACCGTGCACATAAAATGGACGATGGTTAATAAATGTTCGTTCTGGGAATCTTTTATTTTTTACGACATCCGTAATATTGAGATAAACGCCAATACATCGCGACGCGTTGGTCTTCGATAGCAAATAGTTCACGGAATTTCTCCATTACGCGCTCGCTCACTGGCCATATAAACGTGCGAGAGGAGTCGACCTATGACTTGCAACGCGATTCATCACGAATCTAATTACGCCGCCGAAGTCAATTGATCCGTTGTTTTTTTTTCATAGAAGAAATCATCAAATTACAAGAAAAAGAAATTTAGCGCCTGCAATGGTGCGAGTTAATCCGATTTAAAACACGGTGAACTTCGAAGTGATATAGGCCTATCCTTGGATTGACAGCTGGAGGAAATGCAGTTCAAATTTAAAAATTTGTTTAAGACTATCAATTTCCAATCATTTTGATCAACCAGTTTCGTCTCGTAGATGTGTACACCACCATGCTGATTCGTGGACGACCTATACCGTATTGCTTCCATGACTCTGCATGAAACCGCATCCCTTCCTATTCTCAGAGCACACAGTGGTGTCTACGCGGGAGCCGTTTAACTGCGTTTTCTATCAATCCGGATTCAGAAGAATTTGTCTCGACGCTAACCCAATGAGCATACACTGGCAGGCGAGGTTTGTTGTCATATGACTTTATGCCTTTTTTAAAAATAGCTTGGTTTACGGGGTAGACCTATTAAAATATAATTTCGGAGGAGGAAATACAGATATTAAAAAGAATTTTGCTCATTTTTTCACTAAATTTGTTCCACAGACGGGAACCGAAATGAAAAAAAAATTGTTTTTATTTGACTTTTCTTCAAATTTCGGGAGGCGGTTCCCGTAAACCAAGCTGTTAAAAAAAGCCTTAGTGGTATGCGTCTGAATACTCTGGATTGAACTAATACCAAAAATACATCCTCTTTATGTATTTTTGCTAATACGGATTGATCGGCAAGTGTAGACACTGCCTATATGGAAAGGCTTAGTTCTAAGAAATCTTCGTCTTTCAAGCGCATCATTAAATTTCTTTTAGATAGGTACTCGAGAACATATTAACCGTGGCTACGGTTGTTATCGTTGTCTGCTTCAGACACGGCAGACTCTCAAAGGCAAATCGAGAAAAAAGATCGTCTGCTAAAGAATTTTTACTTGAAAGCTATCGGTGACGTCTAATACTCCTTTTACTTCTTGTCGGAAGATGTACACCACGCATTCTATCAGAGATAATTAAAGCTGGGCAAACAAAAAGGTGGTCTACTGAATCAACAAAGTTACCCGAACTATTTCTACCTCATTGCGAAGATCGGATATCTGGGATGAACGTTTTTGTGTGTAGATTGTCATTTCTTTCGTCAAACCGAATTCCGTCGGGGAATGTTTACCGTTGGATCCTCAACATTCATTAGTGGAAATTGAAATACAAAACCATTGCGCTTACCCTTACGGTTTTTCTAACTTTTGAATTGAACGAAATGGAAATTTTCACGAAGAGCTACGCCTGAGTAAATTAGAAGATGGTGCATAAACCTCGGATTTTGATTAGCTGCTAATGACAACATCAACATTTCCGATAAATTCAGATTCACGATTGAAATTAACTAAGTTATTTCATTTCTTTGATATACGTAGGCACAGATCTTGTTCCTCGTAGGGACTTCGTTATTCAATTCCAGTGGTAAGATAAAAGTAGACCATAGTGACATAAAACTGTTCCACATCTGCTGCAGTCATTCATTACTCCGCCTTAAAAGGAAGTTATCGACTTCACAGATGAATTATTTTCGATACCGACAAATATAATCTCGTGTAAGGGTAACTCACTGTAAAATAGATTGAATATTCGTGCGCATTTTTCGATTCATTCTATAATGTAACTCATCGTCTATAAGAGTCTTGGCATTGAAACTGTAAACTTTTAAGCTCGAGTCTATTTTTGGCTATTTTAAGCAAAGTCAATTATTTTTTAGTATGTTTCACTGTACTTACATATAGATCTCGCATGTAGCATGTCGGTCACGTGAAAAATCATATGCTAGGCGGACATTAGTTTTTGAGGTTGGTCGACCATTTACGAACTAAGCAGAGTGTCAGTAAGTCCGAATTATGGTTCGAAAAGAGTCAATCACGCGATTGAGCATGGTCGCTGTAGTTCGGACTTCGTTCCAAGATGGCCGACAGTTTCACACTGTAGTGTATTGGATTTAATAGTTCCAACCACTAGTTAACTAGTTACGAACATCTAAGTTCGCCCAGGCTGCCGAGCACCTAAAACTACAAAAGAAATATCCGGTAGTAATTCGCCGGTGGTCGTCATTTTAATCATGGCAGCTTCTCCAGTGTCATCAACATTGGTGTAATCCCTTAGTAACGAAGCGTTTGTGCTATACATATCACAATCTACAAAAAGACATTGGACAATTCATCTCCGAAGCCTTTGCTAGTATGTTATCATTCAAGTATCTGTTTTAAGTCTTTACAATTACTTCTTAAGTCTTTTTATTACCAATGTATAATTACTCAAGTATTAGTAATTAGTGTATATAATATCTTTTTATGTTTTCTTTTCTTTCTCAAATTTGGTTATTATCATTGTTAACCTATAATATCTCTTTTACACTCTGTATGTCTCAGTGCGTAAGAATTTTTAAATACAACAAAGAGTCTTTTTGAATTGAATTGAATTATCACATAAGTTAAAGATCCCATACTTGGTGAACAACCGATTGGAAATCTATCTTAGGCCCCACAAGACCTTAGGCCACCAAGAAAGAAAATCAAAGAACAATTTGAATCATCAGTGAATGTTATGCGGCCTCATGCATCCTAACGTTTTCTGAAATTAACCCTATTTATTAAACGAATCATTTGCATCTATTTTGTATTCTAAGACACGGTTTTTCGCAATGACTTCACGATCAACTAGCTCAGCTCCGTCAAGTAAGCGACATGAAAAACCACAACGAAGAAAGAGGCAGCAATATTGTCAATATCTTTCGTGGACGCATGGCAGGGATTGATTAGAGGACCAACGGAAAAAGAACAAAATGCTCTTTGGCAAACATATTTCTATATCAACTCAATCTTCAAGCCTGTGGATACCTTATACCCCGTCTTGTCCATCCGTGTGATGTTTACTCAATTGCGTTCGCACGCGGTCACATCAACGCCACGAAATGAAAGCTGATATTTCGTACAACAGGAAATGTTCTCGCGGCAATGCGTTCCTATTCACTAAATCATCGTTAAGGAAATGATCTGAGAATTCGATGTTATCGTGAGAAACAAATGTTTACCTTCGGGTGCAGGATATTTCATCCAGCGATGAATCGGTGCAAAAACCATAATAGGTAATGTGGCGCAGAGTCCATTTGTTAGTACATCGCGAAAATGAAGTGATTCTGTCGCCGTTGCTTTGTTTTATTAATACGTTGATGGCGGGTGTTATTCATGTTTATATATACACGATGAGTTAGATTTGTCGAGTGAGTTGTAGACGTAAACTCGGAATTTATGCAAAAATGCTTAACCTAAGAGATATAGAATCTAATAATCCCATCCGTAGTTACATGAACAAGACTACATGTGTAATGGTCGTGACAAGTGCAGGAATGATTATCAGCCGGTTTACCGTCACTAAGATAGCGCTGAACTGATATCTGGAGAAATTCTCTAAAGTAACCATAAGAGACGGGGTTAACAGTTCCGTGTACGTTTGTGGTCATTTCCATCACCGCAGAAATAGGTAACAAAACAACAATATCGGTATCGGTTGACATTACGAGCGACAGGTTGACATCACAGCGATTAATGATCCACACTAATGACCTCTTTTTCCGTCGCAAACCAAACGGCCAAAATCATCGTTGCACATCACGTCCAGTAGGAAGATGAACCTTGGGCGCTGGCAAATTGGATTTGTTACTATTGAAGGAAAGTCGTCTAAATGTACATCTACCTGCGAATGTGTAAATCGGCCAATATCGAGCAGGAGTCATGGACGCGGCCATGTAATATAAGGCTGTCCATGGCCAAACCAACGTAAGATTACATGCTGTTTTCGGTGAGGTTGCCATATCACCACTTATCGTGCGAGCTCCTTCCTTACATACTGAATGCCCCTTCAAGGAGCCGGGTAAAATGCTACACGAATATATAAGGCCGGATATATAGACATCTCGTTTCAGATCAAAGATCGATACGTTCTGAAGCATACGGATGCATTTCACAGAGGCAGTATGTGATTAATTATATCTACACATCGACAAAAATCGTCCAATTATTGCGTAAACCGCTCGGGTGGCAAAATGATCGAACGGAACGCTCCGCAAATCCGACTAAACCGAATTATATGTATAGATTGCGTGTTGAACAGCTTTGAGCAATGTCGGTTGCGAGATTTAATTATAGAGCCGTCACAAAATATTAACGAAGCACCATGATACGCCTTCTTACCGGGATACCTGAACGCCGTGACCTAATTGATTTTTTTCCACCACAAAGGCGGAAGAAAAATCGAATTTAAGCCGTCACATTCTTCAGTCGCTTGCCGTTTCAGGGTGGTCGGAACCGAAATTTCCAATTATGTACATGTACTTCGATTAAAACAGAAAATGCTGTATATACGACCGTCGATCACACAACCAGTAGGCTACTACGATTTCTGATTTCAAAATCAAACCACTATTTCGCTCCCGGCAGGTGTGGTGAATTTGTAAGAGACACCAAATCAAACGAAATCTATCAATCAGATAAATAACAGTTTCGATCCTTATTCTAACGGTGGCCCTCGCTTTCCCCACAATGCTTTGAACAAAGTGTATTTTGTAAAAAGCCGACCCGTTTCTACAGCATTTTACTAAAATCATTAGCTTTTTAGTATGTAAACCGCCGAATATTAGTGGGATCTTCTAGAAATTCTGTATGGTAATCCTTCCATAAGAGATGGCTGCCCCCTAACTCTGCTATGACCGGACGACGCTTACAGATCCAATCACAGTTGACGATTTGATAGTTTCACAAACGATTTTGGAGGCAGTTGTCGTTTATAACAGGCTGTTTCGATCAACATCTCAAGGTAGTTATAAGATAAACTGTTGAATGATATTTTTCAGACGGTGAAATGACGCGGGATGATAAAATAGTTGTTATGACGACCGTGTTGGTGTTTTGTTTTCCAATCCTCATCATCGGTATCATTTGTCTTTTGCGTGTACGCGTGCACCTGTTAGACGTAAGGGATAAGAAAAAAGGTCGCAGAAGACAACAACAAGAGTAAGTTACAGATGGCCCTACGGGCAAAGAAGAATGATTTGTGCGGGTATTGTTTCCACGAGTCCCGCTAGAATAAAAAAGAAATCTTCATTTGTAAGACGTCGCATTATTGAGCACGTCATAGCTGTACTATGATTAATCCCAAGATAAGGCTCTTAGGAAAAAATGCCCGTGCATCTCCAACATTGGATAATGAAACCGCAAATTTGTACCCGATATTCTAGGGTTTCTGAGCTTGTCTCGATGTTTTGTGGTTTCAAAATATAGAACGGCAATGTCTACGATTGTCAGTTTATTTTTGACGCCGTAAAAACCGTTATAATAATGTTTATAAACATATCGCGTTATTTGAAGGGTTCTGTGTGAGTCGATGTGTATTACGTCATCAATATTGGCGTTTCAATATAACAATTACAATAATGTGAATTTTGGCACTTATTTTGTAATTGAATATATTTCATAACTCTTATTTCATACTTGATTAATTCTAATATGTATTTTCGAGAGGAATCAATATATCGGGGCTAGACTGGTTGCCGGTCAATTCAATTCAATCATCGATATATTCAAATCCAAAAATAACTTAATCGATCCTTGATATCATGCAATTCATATCATATCATTCATTTTCGACAATATTAAACACTAGACGCGTTTTTTTACAAGGCGTCGATAAACTTTGAAGTTGGTTTTCTATCTGTCTATATTTTTGCCTTATCTTGCAGGTGCATGTCTTCGGTAACGATCCTAACAGCGCCAATATCTCGCGAAAACTCCATGATAAACGAGGAATCTATACGTCTTACGCGCAATACGTCATCGAATACTGGCGATCTCAGTTCACCAAACGATGACTACAGTTAAAGCCGCGCAGACGAGGCGAGAAAAACGTGTACGCAAAATGCAGTGCGGCAGACTCACCTCATTGTATGGGCGGCCATTCCCGCTAAAAATCAGTAAAAATCTCCGTCGGCCAAAATGTAAAATGTAACGTAATATCGTGTAATGTCAGCTAATTGACACAAGGGGTGATACTGTACAGATAGTAATTTTCCGCTTTGCGATGTTTTCTGGGAATGACCGCCCATACCCGAGTGCGGGTGATTTTCTACATTTCGCGCTAAATGCGTACGAACTTTGCGCGGCGGGCTGGAGCTGTCAAATACAAACATTCAGAAACCGTAAACCGCATACGGCACTAAATCAAATTGATTTAACCACCAACATATAGACTCGTTTACATGATTTAACCTTGGAGTAATCAGACTGATTACTCCAGGATTTAACTATGTGCAACCCATGGGCGCTTTATTGTACACATTGACGGCAGGCAGAGGTACAAGGCTGTGGCAGTTGTTTTTATAGAGAAATCATTTTTAATGTGCCCAAACACTCGCTAAGGCGTATCTCTTACAATCTTGTGGTTACGATTACAGAAGTTATGAATAATTTATGGTTTCGTTCAGAGCAATACGAAAGCACTTAGAAAATCATCAATGCCATTGACATTTGGCGACTGTGTATAGTGTATCTTCTTCGATATGTTACCGTTTCAATAAACCTTCACGAAATCTGTATGTTTTCGGAATCAAAAAATGATCGTGAAAAGATTCGCAGAATGAACGTTGTATGCGACGTTAAAGAAAAGCGAAATAAAATTCAGATAAAAAAACCTACTGAAGATAAAGCTGTTGAATATAGCTTTGACTTCAACGGCGAAAAACCAAAACACTTATAAAGTAAGTGACAATGTAAAAATTCAAGAAATTTGACAAAATGGAGGATTTTCTCTCTCATTCAATTGGACTTGAGGAGTCTTTTTGCCAATCCATCTAATTGGTACAGAACTGGAAATATATCGGATATTCAGTTGTTGTCCGCGATTTTTGGCATTCTGTTAAGACATAAATGAGGTATGTACCCCAAAAAGTAAGCAAAATATCCAAGAAAAACAGGTCTCATCCATTAATAAATAGACATTAGGAATATCTAAATCGTGAATTCTGTATCGATTAGAGATTTTTTCCTCCATTCCAGCATTCGAGTGTCTTTTCTATCGCATTACGCGCAAATTACAACGAAGATCGTGTACATCGAGCGCGATTGTCGATGCGAGTAAATCTGACAAGTTCCCACCCACACTTTACCGATATTACGATCTTGTTCGATATCACAGTCGAATTTGGTGTTATACGTACGGAAGCGATAAGGGGCCTCGAGATGTCACGTTCCAACTCGACAAGTCGTCATATTTATGTCGACATATCGCGATATATCGCGTCAAGTCGACATGAATATGTCGATATATCGTGACGTTTTCACGACATATTTCGTTTTCTCGACGACTTTCCTCGCGACAAGTCGACATATTCATGACGACTTGAAACTCAGTCGTCATATTACTGGTGTCCTCATCTTACATTTACACATGTCTTCAAATGACGGCTTGTCCCGTGGAAAATGGGCGAAAAAGCGAAATTTGTCGTGAAAACGTCACGATATGTCGACATATTCATGTCGACTTGACGCGATATATCACGGTATGTCGACATAAATATGACGACTTGTCGACTTGGAACGGGACATCTCGAGGCCCCTTATCGCTTCCGTATATACATATATATGAAATAAAGGGCGCGCACTCAATCAGTCTGAAGAGATTGACTAGAGTAGAAATATGATACGTGGCAGATTCTATTGTTTCGAGCCTAGTATTTCATATATAATGGGGTACTTTTTCTAGAACGCACGGTTATCTTGGGAGTGATTTTCTGTGTAAATTGCTTTCACGGCACAAATTTCATTTCGAAAATTGTACATTGCCGGATTCGTTATTTATGGCAGCCCTGAATTTGCCGTATACGAGTTTAGGCAATTTTCATGCGAACGACTTGACGTGACGCGAGAAACGATCCCCATAACGACGGAGACCTCTGAAAACGAATACAAACATATTTACGTCATAAGACTTAATTGATATAAAATATTTGAGTGTAGGTAGGTAAATAACAAGGAACGAGGAATTAAGAGAGAAAAAAGTATCTCCGCTGGTAATTTGATCAAGCGTTGTTCGGCGCCGTATACAAGCTTAAGAGCAACTCTGATGGGGAAAAACAACACTACTGTTAATTAGTAATCTCAAGCAACCATTGTAGTCGATGGATCTAGCAGACACGATATCTATGCTCCGCGAACTATTTGGCATTCAGGTATCTTGCCATCAGAAACCAGACAAAATCCTCCAGTTTACATTCAGTATTGGGTTTCCAGGCGGAAATTCCGGATGATGGTGGTCGATGAACCAGTGCGGGCGTACTGCTAGTATTCCAATTTGCGGTGGCTTTATTTTGTGGACGAGTGTCGATCGAATGTGAATTTTTCATGATACAATCGATAGCAATTGCCGAATCGAAACGAATAGTACAGAAAACGTTTTTCGATAAAGTTCTATTATTATTTTCACGTGAAACAACACGGAATAACAGCCTGTCCAACCGCGAAGGAATTTTATTTCTTAAACAATAGATTTCATTTCAGAGAAGGTCTTCTATACATTACTAGTTCTATGTCACACAAATCGCAAAAGCATTAGAACTAAGCAGTGAGAAATTGAATGAGCAGTTTGACACGTCAATAGTTTGTACAGTGATTAAAGTTTTTACTACAATAGCATAATTTTCTCGATTCTTCGGATAACCAATGACAAAAAAGAAAGTAAAGGAATTCAACTCGCAAGTTTTGAATTCTTAGACCGTTCATTCCTCTGATCTCTGTCCGCCCGCCCATCTCGATGTTCGATAGAAATGCTGTAAATCATAGATTCAGGAGCTGCATTGACAGTTCTCTACATTAAATCAGAAAGTCGTAAAACGCTTTGCGGTTACACATTAATCTTTTACTTCCAGTGGAAAGACATTAAACTACGTCGTTAGTTTGTTAGTTTAACGGCGTATTTAGTGTCTTTTCGAAGTAAGATTCGGTACTAATTTACTTTCCCTAGATTGAAGTGGCTCGATGAGTATATCCGTGTCATCCCCGCGGATTCTAAGCTATCGTGTTCCATGCGTAGGTTCTCCGTATAACAATAGGCTGACGCGTCCCTGAAGAAATGAATACAGAATACGTTTGGCAGAAAACGATATTATGTATTTATGAGGCATCTGCTTACAGATATCTAGTTTCAGAAATGCGTCTGATACATTTTTTATCCCATTCTTCCTCCAAATCGTCACGGCGATCTCCTCATATATGAGACAATCATCTTTCGCCACAAAGGCGCATCAAATATACATTCCCTTTGGCGTTTGATAGCAATAAAGATGACATCCGATCCTTGCCAGAACCTGGATCATTAACTATGTATGTCGACTATTTCGGAATTAGGTACAGTATTTCAAGTTTATAAATCCTGGGCCCAGTTACACAGCACGTGCTTTTAACATTTTTTTTTCAATATTTCTATTAACAAAGTATAGGCCGGTCTTTATTCAATGCCAATTTCCGCCTAAATGGTATAACTGGATCCTGCATGGATAAGCTACACTCGGCAATTTCAGATACAGCATTTCAACCTGCCAATAGAACTAGCTATAATGATTTTGATTATAATAATGATAAACTGTAAATCTATAAGCGCCTGTTTCATTCAGGAAATGGTCACCAGCGCTTTATGCTTAGTGAAAAACTGCACCCACAGTCCATACGCTTTACAGAAAAGCTGGGCTCAGTTCCACAGTCGTGAGTTAGAGTTAACTCTGAGTTAAAATCAATTCATTTTCAATGAGTTCACTCGGAGTCAAATCTTAACTCAGAACTATGGAACTGGGTCCAGGTGTTCCAGACCGTGTTTGAATGTGTTCAGAGCATCAATTTTCCGCATCCCTGAATCCAAAGAGTTCCACGAAGATGAAGCAATATATTAGAAGCAACGTCCGCCAAATGTTTCTAGACAGTCGGGATGCGGGGACAAAAGATTGCCAGAACTGGATCGGAGGGGACGTGCTGGTACATATGGAACTTGCTGGTATATATGGAACTATCAAATCGTGTAGGAAACGAGGAACCGGGTTGTTTAGTTATAGCTTTACAATACTTTTACTATTTTGCTCTCTACCGCGATTTTGTTCATACAACACTGCGAATAGGTAGGCAGAGAATGAAGGGCTTTTTTGATTTTATGAACGCCTGCCTGCGACGAACGCACGGAGTGTATTCGTCTCTAAATGTCGATTGGTCATCAATTCGCCATTAACTCTGATGATGAAAAACAGTTATCGGGGCCGGTGTCGTCTGCGTGTCAGCGAGTTTTTATTGACATCGTTTTTATTGACATTGCTCTCGCAGTAATGTAGAAAGTGGATTTATTTTTCAAATTACACACGATCAACGCAAAAACAAATCGACCAAACTTTCAAGAGATCGTTCCGTTTCGGGAGAATATGGAGTCGTCTTCGGTCAATACCCACGGACAGAATTATCGATACAGTCCAATGCGATGCGGATTGGAAATTGATTGAATTCCTACTGTTTTTTCACGGGTGTTCGACTCCACAGTTCCGAGTTAAGACTTGACTCTGAGTTAACTCATTTAAAATGAAATAACTTAAAATCAGAGTTAACGTTTAACGTTAACTGTGGAACTGTGGGCCCAGGTGGCTGATTTCAGACTCTATAGCCTACATGACTGGAGACTTTTCACTCGAAAGGACACAATTGAGAATAAAACTACATCGTTTGGTTTTAAACGTGTTTTGATGCATGTAGATGAATAATAATACACGTGACGCGAACGCGAGACAATAACACGATTGAATTTGTACATTTTCAACTCTGAGTATTCGAAAAGAATAGTCTTACTATCTTATTATGTCATAATTCTGAATTCATTTAATATCAATCATTTTATTAGTAATCCTAATCATGGGCGTCACCAGATGGGGTCGGGGGGTGAGGACTTTTAAAAAATAAAAGTTCCGCACTTTTCTAGTTCCAAATTTTGTTTTTATTCACACTCCGGAAATCTTTTGAATAGTTTGAATTAAAATGTCCAGAAAACGCCCCTCATAAATCAAATTCGAATTCCAAAAATTCAGGCTATTTTACAACATTCAAGCAATTTCGACGATTCAGAAATGCTCGTTTCACTTCGGCGCCCGGCGGAAATAGCGCAAAATATCGCATAAATCTCCCCTTTATGAATTATTCTGACCCCCTTTTTAAACATTCTAGTGACGCTCTGAGATCAGTTGCATAGGGACCGTTGACAGTCTTTCACCTATTGTAAACAATCTATTCTAAAACCCAAACACAGTCGTCACTTCTCGTAGAAACGCCTGTAAACTTTCCGTTTCTAATCGCCAGGAATTTTTTGCCGAAGAGAGCGAATAGGACGACCTCTCGTTCACCGCTCGACGACTGGGTATCGGCTGCCACAGACCACTCTTCCGCTCCGTAATGCTGGCCTTTAGTGTACGTGTAATCACCGTTTGGATCGTAACCTTGAATTTAGAAAGTTCAGTAAAAATGATTAGGATAGAAAGCGGCCGAATGGTGACCTATGTTACTAATAAGAAACACGCCCAATAGCAGATCGTGGTATATTTACCGAGGTATCCATTGGATGCGTAATTCTTATAGAAGTAGCAACCATCGCCTTTACTTTTACGTTCCTCGACCCAGTAACTCGTGCTTTCCGGTCGATCTCTGAGGACCAGCGTACTTCTCTCACCACTCGCCGGATGGAATTTTACTTGCCCTAAACGATAATCAGTTACATCTCATCATTGTAGTGACTTGGTGACTAATGAAACTTTAAGTCGCTCTGTGAAAACTTGGAGTAATCATTTGATGTCAAATGATTACTCCAAGGGGAAACGTACCCTAGCGCAAATATAATAATCTTTATATACTCAATATCTCATCGTTACCTGATTAAAAAAAGTAGCTTAATCACATAATGACGTTTATAAAGTTGCTCTACAGTTACCTGATTCAGCTAGGTATTTTCCAGTAAGTTTATGACGGAACGCTCGGCCTGGTTTCGCGTGGGTTACGGGAGCCGCGGATTCGGGGGATATCGCTGATTGGACAGCGTTGCCTCCCGCGTGGACGATCTCTTTAGCCAACGAATCGATACGCGTGTCCAGATTAGATTCATTCCTGGAATGATCGGCAACATTCTTTGCTTCACAACCGAACGCGATATTCAGTGACAATTTTTTTGACTTATCGTATACATACGGATATACCTGAAATCTATCCAAAGTAAACCGGCAGTAATGATTCCTAGCCAACCTGTCGCCTTCCAAGACGGTTCTGTCATCGCTGGTATGATTGTCTTTTCTTGGCTATCAGCGTACGTCAATTCCCTTTTGCAGTTCTTCGAATCCTGAGAAATAGATAATACATCTATCTAAAACTGTCAAAATCGACCATTGGACCATTAATGTATGATAAAACACGCATCACAAACAGTTTTTTTAAAGAGAAAAACGACATGGTGGCTAGCAGTTGTAGGATGGTTTATTTGCTTACTTAGGAATCAAATCATTTTAATAGATCTGAAAGTGGAAAAAAATAAAGAAGATACTCACTTGATATTTATTTGTCATAAAACAACAAACGCATGCAGCGCCATCTACACCCTTTGCCATGCTGAAAGAACAGAAAAATGTACGCGTACGTTAAGTTATGACTCAGTTGATGGGATTTTCAGTCTATATACCTTTCGTTGATGTCACCAGACATTCCACCCTCTATATCCATCCACACGTTTATTCCTCGCACTTTCAGACCTTTAAAGACTCGTTTAACGAGTTCCTGTCGGTCCCACTGGTATGACAGCATGACATGACGCGTGGCTGTAGCCATTATATTTGCTTTCCCAGATCTTGAAAATAGATATTTTCGAAATAGTTACGAATTTATGAATTACAATAAAAAGCACACTCAAAAGAATTCGTTTTCCTAGTCCTTCATTAGAAGCTGATTCATGTTAGATATATATTTTGAAAGGGTACTTGATCTTTTACATAATTATAATCGAATTTGATGTTGATCTTTTTCTCTTCATTCTTATGCTAGTCTCAAATAAAAAGTATGATTTACATTTTCAGCGAAGCCTATACACTTCGTAAATTTGAATATCACATCGAATGTCAAATGAATTGCATGTTGATACCAGGGGTGGATTAAAGGGGTGGTCTTTAGGGTCTGGGCCTTTCGGATGAATTTCTTCAAAAATACCTAAAAACGTGGGCGGAACCATGTAGAACCCCATTAGAGGCCGTTGATTAGGCAGCTTAATCGGAGAAATGTCTTATCTTTTCTTCCGGACTTCGGCCTTCCAATTTTCCTAGATCCGCCCCTGAATATACTTCAGACCCATATCCTGACCCATGTCCCATCGGGGAGAGGACTTTACCAATCACCCGAAAAAAAGACAAATCAGAAAGTACTTACGATTTCTTTACAACTAGGTCCTGCAGATTGAACTATACAGGTTAGCAATACGTGTACAGGTATAACTGCACTGGAATACTCGCTGTGCGTGCACTAAATAATATAATAGAGGTATTATGGGTCGTCATGGCCACAAATCTATATACCGGAACGATTGGAGGCCGTGTCTAAAATTGATAGACGTATTGTTTCAACGTTCCATTGCCGCCACAGCTATCCAAATCCATTGTCAATTGATTTTATACGTTTTGCCCATGATTTTCAAATCAGATCGAAGTTGGTGTTCTGGTTGAAATTGATCGACGAGTGTAGTAAAATGACGCGCTATTTCGAGATGAAATTGCAGAGAATATACGCGCGCTGGCGACAGAAGTTATTTGCCTTGATAGATGTCAGGTAGATGGCAGGGGATGCAACTGGTTCAGTCCAAGAATATTTCCTTAGTTCTAATGGGCTTGACTATCTTGACAAAAGGTTTTGTCAAATTTTGATACATATACCAAATACGAATGAGTTGCTGAAATGAGTTTGTTCGTTGCCGATCTGATATTTCGTGAAGTACATTGCTGTATTTTTCTTATGGTGATTCTTTTGTTTATCTCTTGATAAATATGATAGATGGGGCAGGTGCGATGAAAATATGCTTGGATTTCATCATTTGTAACTGATGGAACGTATTTACATCATTTGTGACTGAGGCCTGAACCGAAAGGGTTTGAATATCTCGACATTTTTTGTTTGGTATTTGATTGGTCATCGGTGATAGAACCAGAGATGATTTGGTCTCATCGTGCCGAAATCTTTCCGTCCTATTTCATATTCGAAACGTTTTTTGCTTAGTCGCGGTTCATCTCTTGAAAGCCCCTTGTTTTTTTACCACTGGTCAGATTATAGTCACGTTACATCACATTTCTCGTAACCAATGTAATAAATCTATTTACTATGTTAAATTGTCACGTCTTCGACGACATAAAATGATTCCTCAAAACGTTCGACTCTTACTTCGCTAGTCATCATAGCTATTATTGGAACCGCAAGACAGTCGAACCTTATCAAATATACGCTTAATTTACAACGTTTGTTTATCCATCCGATTGCTACAATTTCTATTTAATCTCTAATTTCTTATTTTTTCTAAAATCTTTTCATATTTTTCCAATGGCTGTTTGCTTTACTGAATATTCATTTGTATTCACGTTATCAATGCGATTTTAACACTGGTTTTCTATCGAAACGTTCCGTTTTTTGTGTAAATTTGTGTTGACATCCAGCGGTAATGACACAGGTGAAACTCAAGTTGCGGAATTTCGTATTGCAAAATAGTTTCCTAGGATAAGCTCTTAAAACTGGAATTCCTTGCATCTATATATTCTAAAGGGTGAATCTTAATACAAGTACACAACTCTGTTCTAACGAAACTCATAATTTCTACATACATAAGTTTTCCTTAAAATTCTATATCATAAATAAAATATCCACATGTCTAAAATGCTCAATTTCTTCATCGCTACTTTGTCGTTGAAATGCTCTGTTTATATCTTTACCGTTCGTTGTGAGCCATGTTACGGACTCGGGGTGTGGTGGTAGATATTTGATTGCCATTGTAGACGGCGAGCCTTAATGGACGTATTGATGCTGCCGATAGTGTAGATAAACGCGGTCTTCATTCCTTTATACCGTTCTTGTTGTAGTTTGGTTATGTTATTGATGCAACCACAGGGCGCTTTTAAAATATTCATTGTCGAACAATTAATTCACTATTCCATATTTACATATGTAATAACTATATGACTGTTTCTTGCGTGTCCGTACATGGCTATAGCGAGGGCGTTGGATATTTCACCCTCACGTAGAAATTGCCATTCACGGAATATCTTAAGTTTTTTCCTGATTGTAGCTTATGTTTATTCGATAGTTAATCACAATGCCAATTTTGCCGGTTAACATGGCACACGCCAATCAACGTTAGTTTTGAAGATACTTTTAAAGATACTGAAAAAGATACTAAAAATTAAGAAAAACTATCTGAGTTCTAATTCAAATACTCAAAACCCTAACGTATCGACAAATCTGAATACATATCAAATACGTATGAATTACTGAAATCATATATTTCTTTTGTCCATTTTAAACGCCAGGATAATGATAGAATTTCGTGACGTACATTTTCAGCATTTTCGTATGTGATTGTATCATCTCTGTTTACCGAAGTAGAAAATCTCAGTTGATTTCTGTAGGAAAAAAGACGCGGAGACAGAAATGTACAATTAAATATTTTCTTTATTTCGTAGTTCTATCCTCGTATCTAGTTTTCTCATTGTTGTATTATGTTTAAAATATCCGCTGAACACAAAACCGGTGGACAACACTGAATTATATATTATCAACTACCACGCTTGAATTTGTACGTAATTAATTGTAATTAATCTTTTTCACAAAATAATCGACCTGCACTGATATTGACTGAGTTTTCGTTATTGTCTTTTATCTTCCTGTTTAAGCGGTTTCCGAAAAAATCATGGTTTTCTCGAGTAGTGACGAAATCTTCGCTATCAGCGCCGCCTCGTGGTATCGAAGTGGGCAGCATGGATAGTTATTACCGGGGCCTCTAGTAGCACGATACAAGGAGCCAGTAACACGGCTTCGACGGGTACATCTTGCGACTTTTCTGCCGTTTGTAGTAGCCGTTAGTTTTAGCCTTGTTTCCCAGGATTTCGTAGAGATATCCTCGTTTCGATGACGGGTATCCTTGCTCGACGACATCGTTTTTAAGTAAATTCTGCAACGAAAAGAAAAATGTGATAGAAACGTTAAAACCTTAAGTATGCATCAACATCCATCTACTCGAGGAAGAAAACGAACTATTTACTCGTGGGAAACTACCGAAATATATTAAAATGGACAATATATGATCCAAATCTCGATATACTAAATAAACAGCCAACAAAAATTAGCTCCAGTTGATACTGATCATGTTTACACTACCGTCCTATTTACGTAATCGGTGTCGTCATATTCTAAAACTTTTGCGTCGTTAATCTCTTGGAAACACCTTGTTTGTTTCTATATTAACCACGACTGATCAGATCATACGTACTTTATGTATGCGTTATATAAATCATGTTTCTTATCGAAAAACCTATATCAACTAACCCACAATCTTATGAATGACGACATTAAAACTAATTTTTATCTAAATCTTCAAATGTTACGTTCGTTCATCGGAGCTCTCGCCATCTGATCTGATATAGCGATCTTCACTTTTGGAACATCAAGAACGTCTAACCTAACACTGGAAGAGGATTGTCCAATACACTTAGTCATTCACCGGTACCGGTAGATGGAGATTGTTGACACAAAGCGGAACCGAAATTTCCCATTAAGTACTTCGATTTAAACAACAAAATTATATAAATTCAACTCATCACCCAACTATATCTGTACTTCGATTTCCGATTTCAAAATAAAACCCAGCTTCGTTTACGACTGGCGTTGTAGGTTTGTAAGGGACATGCCCTCAAAAAGTGTTCAGACTAACATGGACGGAAACCTTACTGAGCTACTGCGCGGTGGCAGCTACACGAAGCTTTAAATTTACCATATAACTCTATCCATCCGATCATAAGAAATTGAGTTACATCTATTCGATATAATTTGATATGGGGAATATTGCTCTTCCTATATCGATGATTATTATTCAAAGATCTTGCAGGCCCCTTCTGAGACTGACTCGCAGGCAGATTAGCTAAACCGAAATGCATAAACCAGTCACGTTTATCTATTGAAAGAATTTGAATCGAGCAAACGAACTTTGCTATATTCGCTACGGTAAGACTTCGAGCGTCGCCAAAACCTGACTATACCCCGAAGACCAAAGACTGCGTGACCGTGTTCCTAATGGCGGCAAGTGCGTGGCTTTATGGGTCCCGTCGGAGCGAACGTTCCCCGAGCTATTTCGAGATCCGGTCAGTTAAAGAGGTTCCTCAAATAGAAAACAGCTTGAGGAAATGTTTGCGTAGACATTTGACAGATACTTTTATATAGGGACATTTACACCGGCGCATCTAAAGTGTCGGGTACGATCAATCCACGAGGTCGAATAGCGTATTCCGTTGCTTTTTAAGCACCCATTTCATTCTGTTTATGCGTCATTTCTCTGATGGGTGATAATTTGTATAGAGATCAAACCGATTACGGATACATGTCGTAAGTCGATAGACAATAGTCTACTTTTAAGCAGCTTCGTTCTGTATATCAGCGATAACGTTACGCGTCTCCGAGTCATCTGAATTCTTTGATGAGCATTCTGAATATAACAGCTATCTGAAAGATTGATTAACCCACAAGCCTAAAACCTAGTTTAGCAGTCGTTGTAAGTCAATTATTGACGAACACGCACTGAAGAAACATATCAAGACCCAGTTTAGTGTAAAACCACCTGGTCGGATATTGCAGGTTTTGCATCCACCCAATTGACAGGCGTAAAATTTATTCTATTCCAACACAGATAAAGAAACCTATTTTCTACAACATCAGATTTAATCCTTGAACGCGGTTTTCCGTCGTTTGAAAGTAAACTCCGTCTAATGGCGATGGCTTTCGGATGAGATCTTCAACGCGAAAACGCTTGAAAAAAGTTAACGGTGAACAGATCTTCTTTCTCCCCTGGCGAGCTTAGATTCAATAGAGAACAAATCAAGGACGAAGTAATAGATGATAGAAACATGAATAGGATTAAAGAACGTTAGTTCGTTGTTGTTACTGGCGGATCAGTTAATAGTTTAGGCGTATGCGAACTTCGTCATAAAAGATAAATGATATGTCACGTTTCACCGTGCAGGGGCTAGGTGGTATCTTCTCAACCTTTCTTCTTTATCTTTTCTCCGAATCTCTAGTGTCCTGTGATTGGAAGAGAGAAACAACTGAAAGGAAATCTTATTCTAAATGTCTTCTCCTTTTCGTATGTCTTCACTGTTCGCGATAAGCCTCAAGAGGGGTAACATTTTTAGTAGGCCTACCATACTAGGTTAACTTCTATGATGTCGATGAAATTTGAGACGAATATTGCATGTGTTTCAGATAGAGTAAGGGCAAAACAAAAACGAATCGAAGTCCCATTGAGAATGTATGAGCATCTCATGACGTAGTTGATACATATAGCCTGACATATTTAAAACCCACACAAACCCGGATAGGATTTGTTTTTTCGGTCAAAAGTGAACGGCGAGTGAAACCGGAGTCTGTCAATAGAAATGATTTGTATAATTAATAACCTTTTGAGCGGTCATTCATGCGTTCTGTAATGGAATATCACAAGAAGTTTAAAAAGAAAAGGGATGAAGATCGACGACCGAAATTGGATGAAAAGGCGCGATTTTTATCTGGTTTTCTATCAAACTTTCTACGATTTCAATTAATGAAATAAATAAAATGCCCCTGGCCCCTCTTTTACGTCTATTACGTGATGAAAAAGAGTTAAACTGATTTTACAATGAGGGATAGGAACGAAGAGCGATATTAGTAGTAAGACTCTACGTATTGCGCAAGAAATTCTATTGTGTGTATTTTGTAGCAACGAAAATGCTTCTTGGAAGTCATTCAACATAAAAACTATAATGCCAGCAGCGTCAAGAAATTAATTGACATTTTCGACGGTTCGTGTGCTTGGCTGAGTTTAACTTTATGCATTATAAGCAATTTCAATTGGACAAAAAATGAAGTTTCTTTGAAGAGGACGCGACAAAGCGGCGGATAAGTACTTAGAACTCGGTTTAGGTATCAGATTCGCGTGTTAAATTCCAAATTTCAAAACGACGTTTTTGGTTCTTGATAAGATTTCTTTTTTTTCATTTCTATTATTGCGAACAATATCTTCCGGAAAATTGCAATTTCGATTTCAATAGGAAGCATACGTCATCGGAATGGCAGCGCACGTGAATTCACGATTAGTTCATTTCGAGATAAAATCCTGCCCGTGGGGAATACCCTACCGCGGTCGTTCCGCCGTCGAAAACAGCGCATATCTTCGTTTTCAATCACCATAAAAACTTAAATTGAAAAGTAACTTGTTTACATTCTCAAAATGCTAGAGAGCTACCGGTAAGAACGAATGCGATGAATTGTAGGCTACGTTGCGTGCGGAATTGCTTCTGATCTGGTTTTAACAATGGTTAATGAGGTGAAGGAAATTAGGGAGTTATCGTTGGAACTGGTGACGCGCATGGAACATAAACCCCACGTATATCGTCAACGACCGATCGACCAGATTCAACCTCTAATATTAACAAGCCATGAAAATACCGTTGCTAGTCCGTTTTTCGAACGTCATGCGCCTTCCGAAAAACCCGGCCGATTTACGTGTTTATGGTGGGGCAAATCGGTCAACCAAATAAATACCGCCGAAGTAATAAATACCAGGCGCAGGCACCTAAGAGTGTATTGCCCTTACTGACGTGTGATTGGTGATCACGAATTACTCAGGTGTCTCTTAAGACTCGTATCATCTCCTAATAAAATCCATAAGATCGTTATTTGTACACCAATTCACCGGCGCGCTATGAAATTGCAAATTGATAAACACACCGAGATACCACATAGTTATGTCTGAACCTCGTCAACACTGCGTCCCCTCCGAGGGCTTACAGACGCAATCTAACGGAGACAGATTATCATAGAGTCGTATTACATTTCATTAAAATCACAATGCATCATTTCAAACTCGGCGTAATCTGATACTTTTATAGAAATTCAGTTTCTTCTCTCTACCGAAGCCAACGCACTTCGGATTGTAATCATACACGAAACGACTGGAGATGTATTCCAGAAAACGATCTTGAAATTCAATTACAAAACTATTCGGGTTGTTCTCGTCAAAGGCGAAGTTGTCACCAGCTACATCACCAACTGCATCCAGCATCTCCAAAGGACCGCGGGCACAGGTGGGAAAACATCAGTTTTGATTGCGTCATTCCATAGACGATATCTTGATAAAAAACAATAAAAGTCGTCGTCGAAAGCTACATGAAATTAATTAAATGATTTTCAAGTTTCGCGGGCACAGGTGGGGAAACAGCCAGATCCAACCTCAGTTCCACCCACTGGAGAAAGCAGACTCATCTTCAAATCATCTTTTGATAGCGTGACTTGATTGTTGATAACTTGATAAAAAAAAAAAGGTTTATGACATGTTTATTACAGCTGACATTGATCCAAAAACACGCCAAGCATAAACTCAGGTGTTAACTTCTTATCTCCATCGTATTTGCACTGATTAACAGTGATAAGCCTAATGCCTCGAGTTGACGTGCCGGTATATGCGTCTGTTTGCATGCCACCGAGCGTGAAGATCGCCTCAGTTCGCTTATCTCAACTTACCCTTTGGTAAGCCTGTCGCACGCGTTGAGGAAATTAACTCCGACAAACGTCGATCGTGTTACTTAACTCACATGTACGGGTAATTTACGCCAGAAGATATTTCTATTCCCGTCGTTAGGGAATATTTCATATTTTTGATGCTTAATCATGATCGCTATTTTCCCAGTTTGCCCGTGGAATACGGTCTTATTTATACAACGTATTCTAAAAAGACTCGTGACGTCATTTGCGAGCACCCACGTGATCACGCGGCCGGGAGTTTTTCAAGAGCGGTTTCCAGCTAGCTTTGCTTACCCTAGGAAACTGCTTTTGAAAACGCCGAAAAACAGGCCCCCAGCTGGAAAACGCGGCGGCAGGAAAAAAACTACAACAAGATTTCCCAGCAGGAAATTGCTCTGGCTCTGGAAACCGCTCGTGAAAACCAGTCTTAATGGAAGAACCCTTGCTTGCCGGGTTGCCTTTCGCCGAAACGCTGGTAGAAAAGGACTGAAATAAAGCCGAAGTAGATTTTCTTAAATAACCACGCTGTATACAAGATATTAAGATTTGTAAAATAAAGGAGTGATACCCAGCCCTGATACAACGAGTGCAAGATAGTCTTTAGTTATCAACTACTTCTAAAGACATGACGAAAATAGAAACTTTGTGATATGGAATACTCATGTACCATACCATTAGTAACAAAATAGTCTGGAGAGACAATGTGAAGTCCAAATGGAAAATAAATGTTAAAACATGGAAGGAAGGCTGAATATCTGGCTCTGCGCGCAATGCAGAAGAATACTTGTTCGGTAAGGATTCTCGTCGAGAATAAGTTTCGTCTCGTTTATTTGATTTTGAGGCACAAGACACAATACATCATATCATATCAAAAGGGCAGGTTGTCCGGGGCAATTTGAGGAATATTTCTGTTATGGCCAATCAACGTGCAGAATAAAAGGGCAATCATCTGTCAGACAATTCAATTCAATCTTTATTCAGCATAAACATTTGAAAAAAACATTGTTTGCAGCTGATACAGTTTGGGCAGTAATATCTATGAACCCGAGCAGCAGCAATGGATAGCTTACGGTCGAAACGGTTTCCCTATTTTTTGTCAGTTAACCGATTTTCAATGGATCCTTCTTTTCGTCAGTCGCCAAATTCATTATTTCTATGGTTTAATTAACGGCTTAGAAAACTTTTCTTGTGGGGGAAATTAATGCCATTGAGATATAACGCGGATTTGCGAACGTTGTTTATGGGGTCGAATATACATATTTAGCGGAATATCATAGTGCAATATATATGAATGCGAGCCATGAATCGAAAATGCGTGGGTGGACTCGATGTATTAATCGATGTGATGTATTATACAGATCAGATTATCATCGGATGTGACAAAAGTCAGCGCCGAAACTCACGGTCATATCTCAATGTCACGTGAACATAGTCGTCAATGATACGGATAACGGTGGCTTCGATCTAGAACAGATTGATATATCAAGATGAAAAACAATACGAAGGCATCGATGCATCCGCAACAACGCTAATAAATAGAATATTATTATCATAATTACCATAAGAGTACCGGCGATAATTTCATCGACTCCAGTAAATAGTTGCGAGAAATATGTCCCTGATTCGATGGAACACTGTGTGACAACGAACACCTAAGCATTTTAAAGGATTCTGTTTACCGCCTAGTTTTTTTTTAGATTCTTGGATTGGCCGATACAGACCCGGCTTATTGGGTATCTCATTGTAACAGATACCGCGATGTCCTCGTAATCTAAGTTTTAAGTAAGAAAAACAAGGGAAAACATGATTATACATTTATTAATAGGAGGTTGCCACCCCTTCCCAGCTAACGTACGATGATCTTTACGCGCCAGCGATATGGTTAATTTGCTTTCTTTACTACTGATTCGGTTCCATTTTCGTTTCTTTACGAGGAAACCCGTCGACTGCTAAAGCTTTCGGCGATTCGACGAAAACGAGGCCGTTTGTATGGAGATTTTAAGAAGTGGAGTTAACAAGCGGAAAACAATGCGCATTACAATCCTGCGCGGTTGCGCCCATAGTCTTCTACGTCAGCCGCATTGGTTGTGATTTGTATGGCCTTTTCTAATTACTTGGCATACGGATTTCTCAAGAAAAAAGTGGGAGGGCGAAGGGAAGAAATCATAATGAAAATAAATCCTTTATGATAGGCGTTTTTTAAAATGGCAGGGAACAGGGGAAAATGAAAACAAAGATACTTCGGAAGGACTGCAAAAAAATAGAAAAAATAGGAAGAAGTGTGATGAATTTTGATTTGATCGGAGAATTGAAAAAAACAAACAAATTTGGTGGCAAATTACGAGATTGAAAATTAAGATGAACATGACTTTTGCAAGTTACTAGATTGAAAATCAAGACGAAAAATGTTTTTGTAGGAACTTCGATGAAAAGACAAAATGAGGACTAAGAAGATTATCTTTTTCTCATTTAATGATTTTTGCTGAATTCCGGGAGGCGGATCCGTACAACAGGTAATTGAAAAAAAAGGCGTAAAGGTGATACGGAAATGTGTGGTGACAAAAATCGTACTTAATTATTTAGTCGAGTCAGTATTATGAAATATACATCGCCACCGACCGCATTACTGCAAAACCCGAGGAGTGGTACCTCAGCGCATAGAGCAAAGGACATACTCAATATGCGACATCGATCATATGGTTTTTTTTATCAATGTTCTTTGAAGTAACCACGCAGTGGACACAATATAGAGATAAATGAGAGGACTGCGTGGCTGGGTTCTCACGATTGAGCACACATCTCTGTGTGTACGTGAGATGTCGTAGTAAACGTGGTCCTATTTAAACTGCTCCTAGGGGCCCGACATGTATCGCGCCATGTAATTAATTGTTTCGTTTCATGTGACCCAAAGGCGAAGCCTACAAAAGACAGAGTAATGCAAAAACTATGACCCTCGAGACTGTTTAATGTGTCAGGTAGTGAGGTATTCTCTCCTGGCAATTGCGACTGTTCGTTTGAAGTTCATTTTCGACAAACTTCTTTTCCGTTTCAAGTCGTCGAAAAGCGTGTGCTACTGCGAATCGCAGGAGAGTCGACAGTTTAATTGTGTAAATTTCTGTTATTCAATAAACTTGAGTGAGTTTAAGCTCTCAATACCGGTGTCGTAGAATGAAATGCGTCCCCTTATTCATGCCCTCCCCCTTTACAAGCCCCATTAAGACTCTCTACTTAATCCGTCAGTTTATTGTTGGGGCATCTAACATCGGGGCATCTGATTCTATGACACCGGGTCTCGCGGCCATATAACAACGGTGAGATACGGCTATATGAAATAGAAACTTGTTGGTTAAGATAACGCGATTCGTTAACGACACTTGTAACGTATGAATCTAAAGCATGAAGTTAATAAAACATGACAGAGGTGATTGATTCAATCCTGGAGGCCGAGCATCTTTTGTAGGAATGTCTAAGGACATCTGACACGCGATTTCACATTTTGCGCGTAGGAATTCCCAGCGGGCGCGCGTGCATCCTCTTCGAATGATTCGATGAACAAATGACCGCTGGCCCAGCAATAAACAACGCGACCATCAGTCACTGAGAAATTCGTTTCATTTTTTATATCCGTCTTTACCTATAGCTAGTTTACAGGCGTTTTCTTGGGATGCGATTTTCAATTGGCCGATTGCGAAATCTCTCGACTAATTCTATTACGAACGCATATGCGTGGTAGAAGAACATCTGATAACTGTCACTTCGAATAGAGAAGTACTGAAATTCTTGAAATATTAGTATGCACTTATTTGATATTCAGTTTCCAGGCTGTCCATCTGGCTCGTTCCCATTACCGTAGCTCCTTATCTTACACTGTAATATTAATTTTCAGTTTTATCATCTCGGGTTTATAAACACGGGGGTTACTCGGCTTACTTTTGGTACTTCTAGGAGTAAGATGGCAGTCTACACAATGATAGTATCTAGTTACTCATTTTCGAGAAATAAGACTCAAAAGAAATCTTTCCAAAAGCCACATCACTTTTCTGATATGTGGATATCTCATCTCGTCTAATCGGATCTGCTCAATAAAGAACGCGCAACAACGCCATACAAGGGATGAACACCGAAAATAAGGATTTTCGGATAAATTAACAAATATACCCCGATCCCTTTTCAAAGCACATTTTCGATGATCGCAATGCCGATTTTACGATCTCTAAATAAATTCCCTGTCAAATATCGTCTTGATATCCGTGATATGAAAATTGATCGAAAGGAGAAAGTACAATTCTGTGCAAGGGAAAACACTGGAATTCAATTGGCTTTATAGTGGATATTCAACTTCATCAATGCACATTCCCTCGAGCTGTAGAAGCGTCAAAGTAAACTCTATTTCACGATTTCTTCATTTGAAAGTTTGATAATTCTTAAGCGTAGAATATATATAGATCTTTAATGTCAAACAACGGTCTGGGAGAAATAATTCGATGGACATTTTGTTCCCTCCAGATTCAACCTTCATTGAAGAAACGATTTTTTGTTGGGTGAACTTCCTTCTAGTAGCGCCTCTGAGCTGCTTTTACTCCCGTTGAAAGATGAAGCTCGCAATTTTATTCATCACGTTAATTAAGGAAACTTCAATTATTTAAATAAATTCATACTGGGAGACAGGTTATCATTATATACCGAGTTCCGGAAGCTCTGGAAGTCGGTCAGAAATAAAGATGAGTTACAGATAAACGTTAGTTTCTCCGTCATAAATCACTATTATGTCACGACCTAATTGAGCCGCGGAGACCGAAGGACGGCGTCGCATATACGGCTGCGGACCGGTCTCCGGAGACTGTTAGGCAAACTCCGACGATCCCTCTGAGACGACAAGTAAACATAGCCGTGAATTATAAACAAGAATCTCGTCGCTGTCACCGCTATCGGCCAGGCTTTCGGACGGTGATAAAAACGGACTAATGCGTTTTTTTCCTTATGTGTAGCGAGGGTTTTGGCAACACAATCTGGGACCTCGTGGATCGCTTGAAGCATCCCGGGGGACGCGTTTATCATCTGCATTGTTGATACGTGTTGTCAGTTGTCGTAAAACGTGGCTTTCTTGACGATTATTTTACGACAAACGATCGAGGCTGGATGTTTTTTTATTTCTTTTTAACCGCTGTTTTATACATTTGATGTGACACATAATGTGGTTAATCATTTTTGCAATGGGATATATACATTATGTTGAATTATTCATAAATCGTCCTGCTCTGCCTTTCGTTTTTAGAAAAAGGCCGATGACAAAATGCCTCGTCATTGCATCCTTCCTTTTTTTAATCAGCGCGGTCCAGTTGACGTGCCAGTATACATTTGCGCTTTCAATTAGAGAAGATTGGGTTATCTCTTCAGTTTAAGGCTTCGAGTTAAACTGGTTTTGTTAATGTTCTTCGCTGGAATGTCCCTCTATCACTCTCAGACATTAATCAGAAAATTATAGTCTAGCGTGCTCGGTTATAACATGCGTGATACGCGAACCTCGTAAAGATTCGTCAACATTTTTCACCTGACCTTGATTAAAACGAGCGATGGATACGAAAAGTGACTCAACAAATTAAACATCTTCTCAAACTTAATTGTTTTTCTACAGGCGTATTTGAAAGGCGAAATACATGGTCTAACAATGGACTAAACGAAGGAGTCCATGGTGTAACAAACATTTAAACTCACAGGAAACTCCATCAATCAAATGAGGCTCAATGAAACCGATCCGATTTGAGTTTATTCTCGAACGTGAATTAACAGCTGATTCAGTCTGAGAACGGTCCTCAGTTTTCATTGGACAGATTCTCAAATACATACACTGCGGGAATGGTACCCCGAACTGAATGGACATCTCCATATTCGAGACATGAATGTTGATTTTCAGTACGGGGAACAAGGTTTTCCGGGTGGTACTTGATGATTCCGTGTACGGCCATGTTTGTCGGCGAGAATTCGATCAGTTCGGCGCTAGCAGGAATTGTAACCGGTCGAATCATACATTATTCAAAGATAGCCACTTCCATCGAAAGCGATCCCCATTAAGTAAGTACTTCATATGACATGGCACCTCCACTTAACGCTTTAACGTTACGACGACGTTTGGGTGTTTACGTTATGAGACATTTTTTGTTCAAACTTATTTTACCCATACCTCACTCGTAAGACGAACTCGTCGGGATTTGACACTTTATACTCCTGTCTGAATTTGGTTACGTTCACAGTTATTTTCCGCTTTTTTCTTGGTTTTATCACACGAATCGTTTCTATAAATGAAATGATGAATTTGCTCTCGTGTCGTGTCTATCAGCTCCGATTTCAGGAGAGACTTGAGCTATTCTGTGTGATATGATTAAAGTTTATACACGATATTACGAATAAGATAAAACACTTGTTGTTTCAATGTTCAAAGGTTAGCACTTCATAAAATGCGGATTTATTTTTCATATATATTTTGAGATAATAATACCGTAATAATGATAATAATAGTGATAAGGATCTTATTTCATCATCCATTAAAGGGACCACAAAATCTAAAAAGGAGATCGGTGATAACGTAGCCATGAAGGCTGTACGATCACATAATCTTTTCTCAGACAAGTGATATTGCGGTATTCATATTCATATCAATCGATTAATTTCGAAAAAAGCAGCACCAAATTCGACCCAAGGCTATCCCGGCGAGAAATGCATTAGCTTACCCGTTCGGGCAGACAGTTTTGTCACATAAGCAGTTTATATAATCTAGGAAAATCCACATAGTCATGATCGAGTGATGCGTGGTAGTTATCAATATATATATATATATATATATATATATATATATATATATATATATATATATATATATATATATATATATATATATATATATATATATATATATATATATATATCGATTGCACACTCCCTGTGACCAAAGCTACAGGACCGAGTTTGACGTTGCAACTTATCGAGTTCATTTTCAAATAATTTGAATTTAGAATCATAACTCATCGTTTGTATTACAATGTTACTTGGTCCTAAAGGATCTTAGACTGAATTTCGAGTTTCACAAAGCTAATTAGGATAAATTTTCATTTATCCCGTAATTCGAATCGAGAAGGTTGCCGCTGGCAACTATTCATAATTTCATTTCTTGAAACTAGCTCCTGGCGAGAGTAAGTGGTCGATATTTGCTTCACTTTCCTCAGATAACACAAGGTGATAAGAACAATGACTTCGCTGTCGGCAAATTCTGCGTTCGTCCGAGTCAACGGCAAAGTCAGTCAACGTGGAGGCTGTAATTTCTATAACTACATCGAACTTCCGCAAAACGGTTCAACCGAATCACGAAGTGAAACAAAAACAGCCCGACAATCAGTCGCGAAAAACGCCTATACATTATTGATGGCGCCAAACCGCGCTCGTCAAGCAGCAATCAAATTCATATTATTTTTTCGAATAAGAGCCGCGTTCAACAAGCGATTTCCTTTTCCCTGAATCGTAAAATACCATCTTCGTAGCATTTACCATCGGGATAAAACGTAGATTCATATTATGATGAATTAATATTAATGGGGATCTCTGAAAATCCGAACACACGCTGATAACATCAGACGAGGCTTCTCTTTTTTAGACATTATTCGTGAGGCTTTCATTCATATTATGCCAGAATACATTGCCTTGAATTATGGAGTGAAAACTATGTGGAGGTCATAATTCATGTTTAAAGATGATATGTCGTCGGTTAATCCTTGCTTACGATTGTTAATCCAGGGTTGATAGGGTTAATCGAAGGATTACAGTTAAGTTCTCTTCAACTCAAATCTCTCCGCCGCACATTCCGCGATTCGGAATAAAATTCTTCACTGGCAACGGCTGAATAATTAATAGAATTTATGAGTAGGAGTTAATTACCCCAGTATTGACCAGTAGTAATGTGGGGGTGAAGTCCACGCAAGCACGAATCTGGCTCTTAAATCGATAGTCTACTAATCAAGAGACAAAAGCGGCCCGAGAAAATGACCAGTGATCACGCGGGTTACAGATCACGGACTTTGCTGTCCTATGAGTAAACTTCAATTCGAATCCAATTAAATAATTCACGTGTAACTGCGTGCGGAAATATTCAGCCGTTTGTGTCAATTATCTATATGTGAACATTACCGATTATCACGATGTTTGGAGTATAACGCGCGCAATGAAAAAAGGTATCAATGAACATCCCAAGAACTACGTACATGTATAGGAGCGGATTTAGGGAGTGGTCTTGAGGGTCCGAATTAATGTGGAATTAATGTGGATACTTCCAATTAATGTGGCCTTTACCTCTCGAAAAAATGGCAACCTTTCGGATATATCTTCAGAAATATCTAAACCGAGGACGGAACCCCGATAGAAGCCTTTGGCTTGTATGCCTCATCCGAGAAATACCTTTTCGTTTTTTTCCGGACCCCGCGGCCTTCCAATTTTCCTAGATCCGCCTCTGCATGTACCAAGTTTCGAGAAAAAGGCGATAGCAATTCCAAACGCGTTTCGCGTGTTGCTTATTTTTGCTGTTAAAAACGATGTTGACTGTTTCCATTATACCCGTGACTCCCCTACAAGTGGACAATTGTAAACATGTCTTCGTAGTTTACACAAATATTTATTGGCAGTTGAGCAGTCGAAACACGTTCGCTAATCGGCGACTGGATGTTCGTTTGTTTCCGGTTTGGCTCGATAGTTTCCGGATCGATTCACTTCCGGAATCTTCTTCTCCGCCTCAAACGTATCATATACCTACAACCGTATAGTATTGATATTCTCTACGAGAAAGCGGTAATTCGAGCATAAACGAAAAAATGAAAAATACAAACGACACAACGAGAATAGCGAAAAAAGTTTTATGTATTCGTTTTCACAACAACTGTGGTAAAGGTTGTTTTAGACGCACTGTTGTTTTACGAGTTTTATATTGCGCGATTTATTGCGACGTTTCTTTCACGAAAAATGAGATCGTCAACGACTGGCAACGGCGGCAGTCGCTGTTCATCGAACGTAAAACGCTGTCCAGCGGTGCCTAACGTTCACCGGTAACAGTCGCCGGAAGTAACGACAAGACGTAAACGTCGATTCGCGATAATGATCTCTATTTCATGAGAGGCATAACTGGTAATTTGGTGAGATCATCTTTTCCCCCAGTACGACGTAGTGTAGCGATGTTTGGTATTTTAGCCGGGTTTTGTCAACTAATTAGGTCATGTACCCGCTAGTCGCCTCCTATCGCGAGTACCCGTAGTCGCCAGACTCTTGACGGACACGCGTCGTGGCGATTCTTTTTTTTTCAGCCGACGGTTGCTTTCAAACTTTTTCAATCCCCAGCAATAGTGTTGAGGTAAAAGGCATCGTTAGAAAATGAGATATCAATTAATTATTTATAGAAAATTCCAGATCAAGGATGAAATGGTAGTATACAATATGAAAACCGGTTTATTTCCCTAGAAAGGTTTGATAGTTCTGTAAATCGTGAAATTCTAAGCATTTAAGAATAATATCCGCTCATCAGACATACAATATCTTGCGTATTCAACATGACACGCCGAAATGTTGAAATCAACTACTCTAGCTCATATGGAAACTTTTTTCCGACTCGGTTTTCATTTCGTATTGTCGGATTTTATGGTATCGTCGTTTCAAACACGGACAACGTTAATATCTTATAGGATTTTACACGAAGATTCTAAAACTTCGCTAGTTCGGTTTTGTTCCTCGTTAAATTTTTAATAGCGCAACTACTGTACTGAAATATCATCCACTGAATATTATAAAAGACGCTAGATTTATCTGTTTCTATATCACGTGTTTGAATATTTCATGATTCGCGTTGATGGATGACATTTTAGTGAAATGGCACGCGGCTCGCGGTCAGAAAAAGCACGGCGTTTTGATTTTCACAAGTTCCGTAATTGCTTGTCACCCGATATCATAATATAATAGTCACTTCCATCTTTAGAAAACGACATCGACGTTGAACATATCATAAATACGCGTTCTAATGAAATACGAAATGAATAAGTCAACGACCTTTACTATTCTAACGGTGAAAGGTCTATGAATATTTCGCTGTGAACTTGTACGGCCGAAATCAAAAGTTTTGAAGTCACCGTAATTTCGCTCCGAAAGTGACTCGTAAATGGTTTTTTAAGTACGTAGTTTACTAAGAACGGCGTTTAGAATTGCTGATACACCTTTGATCGTTGTTTCGTCGCTATAAACTCCAAACTATAAACTCCGACGTCATGAACGTTTAATCCATTCAATTGCAATTTAATCTCATATTGCAGACGTCAACATTTCTATTGTCGGATATTTTCGAAATCAGATAATCTTTTCAGCGTCGCTACAAAGGACATTAAAGGTAAATTCAAGTTCTATCGGAAGAGATGGTTTTATAGACATTTAAACTTCAAATCGGAGATTAACTCAATTCAACAGTAAATAATTGAGTAACGTTAAATGTAATCTATGAAACCGGTGCCTGTGGTCTAATAGAAATCTTGCTTCTTTGGATAAACGAGGGTTTGGTCAATAGTGAGTGAGTGTGATAATCAGCAGGTATGTCTGTGCGCATGACGTAAATTTTCTCTTCGTTCTCTTCGGTGATTTTTCGTATGGATCGATGCACCAAGGACCTGTCAAAATCAAGAATGCGGACCTAACGACGTTGAAACACGCGCCGAAAACCAATTCACGCTACGTCCAAATACTTGAATTCGTCTTTTCCACCTCTTTAAAGATACTTTGTATTCCGAATACTTATAATGCTATTGGAACGAAATCCCCCGAGCGTTTCCCGGGTCGTATATGCCTGCACGAAATGCGCAGTCATTCAATAAATATACGTAAAACCTTTTAAGAGAGCACATAATGCGTGGACATGTACAGCGATGTGGAGATATATCAAACACATTGATCTGTTTCATCTGATTGGTAATATATCAAAGATAGTTCACACACCTATGCCCATTTATGTGATTGATTTCATGCGCATCAGTTACTTGTTAATTAATTATGCTCGCATATGATGTACCCGTCATCATAGTACTCACTAAAATTCCTATCAACGACAGACGATACGCGTATATACGATAGATTAAGTCTTTTCCTTCCCTGCGGGGTCGGTGTTTATCGATTGGAAATTCAACATGAAACCCACAAACCCCGCAAGCACACGGATACGATTTGGCCCGGATCAGGCCCGAGTCAAATTCGGACCACTCGATACTTAAGAATGCTTAAAGTAAAAGCTAAGTGAGTCACTTCCGGAACAAGTTGCAATTCACACGCAATCATTTGATCCGTGCTAAATTTTGGCTCGGCCTGGTTCGAAACAGGCACGGGCCCATTGTTAACTGTTATTCCGGGTCAAATTTGGCAAGGCCCGTGTGCTCGCGGCTTAAGTTTCGAATTTTGAAAACTGGAAAATTTTGAATTTCTTCCCTGGATTTGAAGGCGCCTATGTCATAGATACCAAGGAACACCAATCATTCATAACACCAACTAATTAGTCAGGAATTAAAAAAGAATTAGAGATTCGATTTGAGAATATCGTATTAGATTTACAGGATGAAATGATTTTGTCAGCTTCGATTCATTCGAAGAAATGATGACGATCATTATTTTAACCGATGCCGTACTTTTTGTGTCAGGTTTGATTAACAATTTCTGTAACACTAATTTTTCAAAAGTGAATGATTTTTCTTCTCACAAACGCGAACAAAGTTGGCAAACAACTCGGTTATATTATGTGACGATTTTTTTGCGTTAGCCAGAGTGCGTTTAAGGCTTTCAGTCGAGCGCGCGTATATCCAGCATTAAGGTGGCGGCAATCTAATGGAAAAACTTGGATAATTCTGTTGCTAAGAAAAAGCTATTCGTTCTTCGAATGAATAATTGATAATGAAATGAACAGTTCGAGTTTTAAGCCCGGTATAAGACCACTCCCTGCTTCCATTTACGAGGGCATGCACCGTATCGAACGCCTTTCTAAAACACGTCGAAACGTACTAAACTCACGCGACTTGTGTTCGGATAATTACGCCACCCCATCCGATTAATCACTTGCGGTAGAGTGAACTTTGATCGGTGTTGAATTTCAAACGAAATGAACTCAAAAAAGATAACTCAATTCTACCTAAGTTCGTGTGAAGTGTAACTAGTGTATCACTGTCATCGAATTCATTTTATTTAGCTTACTCCTGTTCATTGAACTGAAAACGTTCCTACGCTTTGTTCTAATACTAAATGTCTTAACAAAAACTAAGATAGACAATTAGGCTTAATTCAAAATGAGAACTTTATGAAATAAAAAAGTTTATGTCTATTTTGTCGGTTGGTTTCGGAGAATATCAATTAGTTTGCTGAACGAGTTTCAATCAACGTATTTTCTGAGCGATCACTTCATTAGCATATGAGCTACATATGATAAACCCACAAGCCGATCTATCGTGGTTAATGAGCCGATAATCTCAACGAATCTTAGGCCAAGTAGAACACGGAACTTCTACGTTAATTTCCTTCGTTTTGAATCTGCGGTTATAATTACCAGGATCCGTGACCCGATTGGCTACGGCTCAGTTACGCAGACAGTGACAAAAATATGAATTAAACACCTCTCTCGCAGTTACGAGTTCAATGAATTATGACTGCTAGCAAAATGCACATAGAAATGGGCTAAAAATGGAGATGATCAAAATTTGATTACATTTGAATGTCAGACCTGTATTTTCGAAAATCGTTTCCACGTCTTTGAAATGCATGCAATATACGTCTCAGAAAATCTCGTCATTTCTCGTACTCAATAACTCTGCAGTTCCTCAATCGTATATTTGTTTTTCATTTTTTCAAGAAGGCATTCATGACAATTCGCCATTACGGTTTCATTAGCGCTGATAACGAGCGTAGAAATTGCAAACCGCGCAATAAAGGAACACATTACTGACAAATTGATTTAATTTACGCTTTCAATTCTTCAAATTTAAACGAGTTTCATCTCCATAAAAGGATGGTTCGGTTTAAGGAACTGGCGAAAATTGCATTATCCGAACAAATCGAGACTGGCGGAAAGTTTTTTTTTATTACTTCGGCCTGATCATCTAGCAATCTTTGCAGACGAAAAAGTCAGAATTAGCGGCTTCTCGTGATGTCGAGATAATGTAGATATAGCGTACATCCCATATTGCTTATGACTGCTATTGATTGTTGTTTTTAAAAACCAAACAAGACAACAAACTTGAACATTTATTGACGCCTTGAAGAAAAATTACACCTATACATTAATATACACAATGCATAGTGCGATATAATATTGAGGATCAGTTACTTTTTATTTGAATATATCGACGATTGGTTTGAATTGACTGATAACCAGTTTTTCCCCAATATTGATGACGTAAGGCAGATACACTCAAAATTCATTATCTAAAAAGACTTAAATTACTTAATCAATTTATTACTTGATAGAAAAGATGAGTCATGAAGTTTATACATTTTATGAAAAATGAACGCCAAAATGCACTGAATTGTTATTGGTCTTTTGAAACCGATATCAATGACGTGCACATCAAACCTCACAGAACCCTTAAACAACAGATTGTAATTACCAATGTATATAAACATTATTGTAACACTTTTTACGGTGTCAAAAATATCGCAGTTGAGTGTGTTATATTTCTTTGTGTCTCATATATTTATATTCATATATATATTACATACTTCGGATGCGATTCATTTTGAATGACTTGTATTATATATAGTAAGAGTGAAGATTATTACACTAGACAGAAATATGCGAAGCGCGCACTGCTGAGATGAAGTATCGTGGATCCATGTCATTTGAAATAATTAGATTAAAAGATTTCACGTCTTACCTGAAGGCCTGTTGCATCCGCGTTATCTGATGAAGATACCGCGTGTCTGCTTGTCCTTGATCTTAAATGTTTCCCGTCTGCCGATGCAGGGAGGGATTTCCCGTTACAATAGTCTAGGGCCAACAGCCCAAATACAACAGTCAGGACTATCACGCGCATTTGACTAACTGTGTTTTGCATGTTTAGTTTGTGCGGAAGTATATTACTCGCCGAACTTTTGTTTCAAATCGAAAGACGGCTTAGAAAACAGCGTGACGTATTAATCGACAGGTCGGCAGTAAGTTTGTCGCACGAATCAACCTCCAGTACCAGACGATGATTTGTTTAGCGTCGATGTTGATTTATCTATTTCACTATTCAGCAAACCGTCAATAGATATTCCAGCTCTTCGGATCGATGCTTTCCCATAAAATCTCCAAACGACAATTTTCAGCAAGCAAAATTCATGAAACACCTACGTCTACGTCGTTTTTTCCCAAGTTACCCGCTAAACAGGAGTCACATTTGTTAAATGCTTATCGTCTCCATGTATTGGCTATTTAAGTTTCTTCTAGTTTCCCACGGCTCGCGTGGCGTCAACCAATCAGATTCGCGGGCGCGGCTTGTCAGTGTCAACTCAAACCAAAGCCGCCATCACGTAAAAATATCCCCCAGATTAATTCCTCCATATAATCTAAAATTCACCCAAATACGTAATGCCATATTTTACTTCAGTTCTTCATGTAATTGAAGTAATTACAAAATATCTTTGGAGCTAATTAATTAATTGATGAATCGGATACTGATTTCAATTTACGTCACTCTGGCAGCAAGAATTTTGGTCACGTACTTAGAGGCGTGGAGGAAATGATCGTTTAACGTCAATTAATCGAATGTACAGAAATTAATATCTTAAAAGCCACTAATCAGTCGACGTATGTTTGTTTGTACATATATATACGTATAGGCCCTGACAGACTATAAAGCATCATGAGAACATGAAGAACCGCTAAATAAATGCGTCTGACATTTGTAATAAGACCGATGTCACTATTGCTAATACCGAAATGACGGTACGAATTTGAATTTCACCGAACAGAGGAGTCGAGCCCATTCAATCAGCGTTTGGCACCGGAAATGCATATATATATAATCCGTGCTTGCAGAAAAACAGAGCCGTAGATTAGCCGAATAACATACTAACCACAGCAAATATCTCTTACTGTTCTTATGCAATTTCATTCGCAGTTTAGACTGTGAAACTAACTTATGAATCATGAATGTCATTTCAATCTTATTGGCGAGAAAATACTTTCGGATAATTACGTTCATGTTCCACGATCTCTTGCCCTATTCTCGTTTCTCGTTGTTTTTACCCTTACAGTGCTCTCTCAGGTCAACGAAGTATGTAAGAAATTTAACGCCTTTTTCCAAGCTTCGTCGCGATTTCGTTGCTCACACTGAACTATGAGTTTTAGAGAAATCTCCGTTAATGGTAAAACAGCTAATTGCCACTACAACATTAATTTTGTTTCAGTTTTCCCAACTCAATTTGGACTTTTCATACGAAACTATTCAGTCTGGAATTTTTGGGGAAGAATCTTTAAGGAACGTAAACATTTTAGGGGTGGGGTGTCGGACCCCAACGGACCGGCCCCTGTAGTCCTAAAAAACAATGTTTGTATCTTTTTTGTCTTTCTTTGGCGTCTTTTTGATCTTGACCAAAAAAGCTCATATCCTCGCATCTCTTTGAAATAATGCAAGGATGTGAAAAAAATCTTGTGAGTGTGAAGACAAGTGATTCCATTTTACTCAGTTCCTTACGAAAGCGTCCCGGAACGTGAAAATCTTCGGTGACAAACTCGAAATCAAGCTCAGAAAATAACCTTTAACTAAGAATTAAACCAGTTTATTCCGAGTTATAAACATCTGGAATAAACCTCGAATTTTGTTCTTTGAAATGAATGGCCCTTACTACAAAGATGACTTTTAATGGGCGATTCGGCCACGCAAAGATCAACTAACGTTATATTCGGAGACTACGCGTCCTTCCACGTCGTGCGAAATGTACAGTTTGATGCCCCCAGGACGCCTGAAAATCTAATTTATGCGAAAAAACCCATTTCTTTTATTAATCGTTAGAAATAACATGTGTTTCTGTGAAAAGCCGTTTTAATCGCAAATGTCCAGACAGTCACAAAAAATCGCAGGGAGAATTATACTTTTAATAGAAAAGCGGTGATTCTATCTGTGCCAAAATTGCTCTCGCATATTTTCGTTCTGACTGAAGAATGGAATTTAATGCCATTTTGTTCGCGATGAATAAAATTCTATCGAATTTGAATTTATATTTTGTCTGTTTTGCGTGGTATTTAGTTCGATGTAAACAATATGGCGTCCGTGTATGTAACTAATGAACATATATACAACACCGGTTTATAACCTATTAACAACACGTTTCCGACGTTATATTCGATCTTTTGTGTTAGAAAACTAAAGCCCGGGAGCAGTGGAAGGTTGGAGTTTAAGATATCTTGCTGCAGCTAGTTTATGTAGCCGGCCTAGAGCGTGAGTCTAAGACTGAAGAGTCCGACCTGCCAGACAGACAGGTAGTACGCTGCTCTCGACAAAGTCACAAAGATAATACTCCGTTTCCTCGTACACGGACAACTACCGAGTCTGAATACCAGATGTTGTAATGGTCCCCTACGTTTTTGGAAACCCAGCTAGATACTAACACCTACCAACAACAACAGTAACATTCAAGTCCCTCCCGGACGCGGGCAAGAAGCGGCTGGGCCCCCATTTCTACCGATTGAATATGGACGAATACGATAACACGAGCTGCAGTTATGACGATGATGATAAAAAACTTGAGAGCTATAAAGAAATTCGGGCTGTGGCATCGAAGGTGACTATCTATCACGTCTTGCTTGTTTCTTTTCTTATTCTCTTTCACCCTGCCAGTCCTGCAACAGATGCTTAACACAAAAAGATTTTGACCCCACCCAGTAGGCCTATTTGAATAGTACCTAGGACACTGGGTGAAGTCAAAGGAGTTTTTGCGTTGGGTCCCCTGTGGTACTGGTTCGTGGAAGTGGTTGTATCCGCAGTGATCTACGTCGCTCTACGATCCTAGTGTACCTATATGCGTTAACATCAGACAATAAGATTCTTCGTGAAACCATTCTTTGACTTTGTAGGCCTAAAAACGCGCAGGGTCAGGGGCCAGTTGCTCAAAAGTTGGTTGAATATAACTAGCAGATAGATACCCTAGTAACAATGCAATTTAAATTGTCACTATACCAACTATCTACTGGTTTGCTCCAACCAACTTTTGAGCAACTGACCCCTGCAGTAGTGTAGGTCTAGTCTTATAGAAATTTACTGGAATTGAAAACCAATAATCATCTCTGGCCGGTATCCAGTGGTTTGTTTTATGATACATTCACGATGAGGAAGAAGGTTTTGGACATATGTTGGTTTAATAGCTGGCTATTGATTCGGGAATATGTGCTGAATGAATACAATGAAAATTTATATATTTCAGAACTGGTTGAATTCTGCGTACGTTTCACTGGCAAAGTTAGACGAAGTGAAAGCGAAAGTCTACAACGTTGGTTTAAGTGATGCTCGACAATTAAAAGCGAAGCCAATTACGAAAGTGATTTCTAAACATCAGCTGCAAATGAAACCTCCGATAACATCTGTAATGAGCCAACGAACTGCATGGTACATAAACCCCTAGTGAGACCCAGTTTTGACAACCACTCTACCCGAACATGGATTTGATTGAATATGATGCTTGCCTTAGTCTTTAAAATAAGCCCTTGAAATATCTATTTTTGAGGATTCTGATCATTTGTTTGTTGTTTGTGTAAACGCAGGGGCAGCAGTTCTTCAATCCCCGAACTGGTGCGACAGCAAAGCGAAAAGCAACGTCCCGAAAGTGCGAAGCTTTTAAGGCCTTCTCGTCCGACCAGCGTCAAAAGACGTCCAGAAAGTGCAAAAACTCCACTGTCTCAACACAAAAATATGAAGAATAAGATCATTATGGCAGGTAAAGTGACCGGTCGATGTAAGACTGGTAAAATGGTGTTATTTATAGTTCATGTGATGAAAAAAGAAATGTTTGTCTCGTTGTAGTAAAGGGAGGAAGATATGAGCCAAACAGCCGTCCACCGCAAACCAACCCGCATCTCATAGATCAGCCGAGCGGTGATCACTTCAACAGAGCAATCAATATGAATTTTGAACAGAACGCAGAAAGTATGATTTCAAAATTTCTCAATAAAAACGTTTCGGTACAGCAGAATCTCCTAACAGTGAAATGATTAAAATAATTTCGTATGGATCAAATAGAATTTCAGACACTGTTACTTCTGAGTTCGTTAAAAGCAAAAGTTCCGCTGTATTACTTTGAGATACAATTATTTAATCTCATTAACAGAGGAACCTCCTCCTGCGCCGTGTGCTTCTCCTGACGAAATGACTACTAATGGTATCATGACAGATTTTGTTAATCAGGATTCTGAGTAAGCAAACAAATTTGTAAATCAGTTTAAAGTCCTCATTCAAATTATCATAATGAGATATTAGTGAAATGCAGCATTTGAAATACTGTATCGTATCCATTTGATCAAAATTGAAATCGGAACTCGTAGTGAAAAGGGAAAGAATGTTTTCGATTTGTAGTGACAGCGATGTGAATAGTGAAGCTATCGAAGAAAGAGTTCGAAACAATCGCGCTCATCAACACAAACACAAATCTCCAACGACGACCCTGCTACGAAAACCGGTTCAAGACCCGATCCATTTAACACTTCCACACGCCAGTTTGGATGATGAAGATGCTGACAATATTGACACTGAACGGTATTTTTTTTCCGAAAAATTACATTTTTTAGAAGCCGAGTTCGACCGAAAATATGGCTAAATGACAGCCACCTCATTCACAATGACTTTAAAAGATCAATTTAACTACTGAATTTGTGAATCCGAAAAACTGCAAAATTTCTTTAGATTTTTTTAGCCCTTTCAGTGCTGACTTATTAATACGCGCAAATACTGGAGATGATTTTAAGATTTTAAAAAGTTCCATCCCGGTGTGTTGAATTATGTGCATACATCTATAGTGTGTCTGCATGGCAGTGCAGTGTATCATTAGTTACTAATATTTCACTATATTTGACAAGTGCTGCTATCTTTCAATATAGAAACTGATTACTAGTAACATCAATACACCGTGATGCAGTGTACTATCAAAGTCTATCACCGATTCATACACTGCACTGCGGTGTAGACACACTGAAAGGGTTGAAATGATTTAAGAATACGTTTTTCATTCGCGTTCAATGTACCGGGTATTTTTCATCAGGTTATTGGAAGCGGCCGAAGGTACGGGTCTTCAAACTAAACCAGGCTTTTCGTACGTGCACGCGGTCAGTACTAAAACTACGCCAAAAATTCACATTCCCGGGATGAACATTTTCTGGCAGATAGAAGAAGAACAGCTCGGAGTTATCAACGATGATGATGATGATGATGGTGATAGTTGTTTCGAGGATTTCGAAGATGTTCATGAATCGAAAAAAGAACACAAAGTAAAATTCGACGTCGATAATGAATCTCCGGCGACTCGAGCGACGACGTATCTTCATTCGGGACGACCGGATTTACGAAACGTGAAAAGCCGAACCGATTCTGGTCTCGGTTCCGTGAAGACGCGACCGGCTTCGGCTCAGAAATACAGCAGACCGTGTTCGGCAAAAAGCGATACGACGAGTACGGGAAGTCGATCGCGACCTCAATCGGCTAAAGTACAGTTCGTCCCGACCGCGGTCATGGTAGCTTACAGCGACGACGATGAAAACGGTGACGTTAAAAATCAGGCGGAGACGGAGAGAAGAAAAAAGAAATCGAGGAAATCGTTGAGAGAAAGTATAGATGACGTCGATACTTTGGTTCGAGGATATAGCGTCGGCACGGTGAATTCGGACGATGTTGGTGAGGGTAGTACTGATCAGAACGGAGGAAATTCGTCGCGTCGAAGATTTCTATCGGAACCCGAGCGTAATTATTACGAAATCGCGATGATGCAGAACGCCGCCGGCGCCGATGATAACGAATCGTCGTCGTCGAGTAAAATGAAAACGGTGAAAACGATCGAATTCGTCGACGGCGAAGTGAAAGAGACGACCGAGATCAACACCCTCGATTGTCACGACGTGCGCTCAAAACCAACAGCTCGACCTTTATCCGGCAATATCCATAAGGTAATTCAAGTAGATCTTTGACTCATGCCGGTTTTGGAAATTTTTCGAAAGTTTTGGAAAATGGAATGGAAATTTTTTCCAGACCTTGGAAATTTTGATTTATTCTCTATGGCTATGGAAAATCAGGAAATTGGCTAACAATTTCGATTATGTTCATAGCCACTAAACATTTGAGAAAAATCTTTATGAAAACTCTTGGTCAAATGTATTGATGATAATTGCCAACAATTCACTCTATACGAAAACAGTTTGGGGATGTGTAACTTAGGGTGTATAGAAAATCTATAATCTCGGTATGGAAAATGAAGTTGGTTAACCCGTATTAACCCTGAGATCTTTTGACCGATGATTCTTTATTGTGTACACGGACCACTTTCATAGATATTAGTAACAAGATATTTATCCCTAGGCATATAAAGCTGTCCTTGATATTGTTGATAACAATCATGGTAAAAAAGTAGCTGTCAAATATTTTGAAAGATTTTCTGTTTTGAATGATAACCTCGATGATTTATCACGTACTTTATAGGAGCTGTTGAAGCCAATCGAAGAACTTTGGGATAAAAATGGACGAAGAATTAAGAAAATCGAGGAAGAAAATACCTGTAAAAAACGACCAAAATCGGCTTCACTGGTGAGTATAGTTAATCAGAGGAGCTACGGGCTTTTGTTGCTGTTTTTGCTTGTAACTAGTAACTTTTTGTATTTCAATCGTTTTAGGCTAAGATTGGGACTGCAAACAAACTGGAGAATTCTCCTTATCAGAAGCCTGTGGGTTGTATACATTCCTATGCACCTCCGATACGAAGGTAAGTATTATATTACACATTTCTCACGGCTGAGAGATTTTCTAAACACATTTCTAAACACAACTTTTTCCGTTAATTAGACCACGTTCTGCTCACATTGGGGGCAAACCACAAAAACCAAAGCATGGTAAGTGTAAAAATTAGCCGTTAAACTTTAAACAAAGATTATATTTCTGAAGTGTTAGATATATTTCTGAAACGTGTACTTATTCCTACAGCAGCTAATAGACCAGCTAGTGCTGGTGACGTTAAACCTCACAACAAACTACGCGTGAATAAGAAAACACAGAATGAAAAACCGCCGAAAAAGATTCTCTATATCGAGACTCGGGACCGAGATGATATCATACGCGTAAGATTGATCGTGATTCAACTGGTTTCCAGGGTGGCCACTTACCTGGAAATCAGGGAATTTTCTTCTCTTTAAAAAGATCAGGGAATTTTGTTTTGAAATCAGGGAAAAGTCAGGGAAATATGTTGAGATTGCTATGATGTGCATATAATCAAACAGTTTCCGTCTATGTCTTGCGTATTTGATTGTGTTAATTGCTCGGGTTCTTAGCAAATCAAGTCAGGAAAAACAACGTGCTTGTCGGGGGGGAAAAGCAAGTCAAATAAAAGTGGCCACCCTGTTTTCGATATTCACATTTATCTGCTTTCGATCATATTTTTTGCCAACACAAATTACCATTTACCATGATACATATTATCGCGTATATAATTTGCGGAATTTAAAGAAACTTTGGAATAACGACCAAATTTAATCCAATTGTCACAAACATTTGTCTCCAAAAACATGTTTTACCATAGTGTGTTTCGTTTCACGCATATCACTCACTGTGTTAATCCATTCACCGGTTTGAGTTGTTATTTTATGTTACTACAGTCTAATCAATCCGAGGGTATGAGGCAATGTAAAAGCATGCATTTTAAACTGCTTGAAAAGGGTATGGATATCCCTGTGGATACACTTGCTCGGTGAGTTATTACACACACAAAGTGACGCTGTCGTTCATAGAACAGCAGATGATATGTACTCTATTGGACCTAGTTCCACAGTTGTGAGTTGGGGGTTTAACCCTATAGGAGAGTCCAAAATAATTCATTTTACTAAGAGTCAATTCAACTAGCATAACTAGCATTGCTATTCTTGGTCATTGATACTGCATATGATATATCTTGGAGTAATCATTTGCTGCTGACTTCATGAGATTTTAACTCACATCTGTTGATCCGGGACTCGGTAGTTTCTTGCATTAGGAGAATTATATTTGAATCTTAATTATAAATTTCAGGGCATTACTTCCACCTCAAGGCACAAGTGTTTATCTCGATTCCAATGCAGCACAAGCCTTGCCTAGCAATTACAGTTCAGGGTAAATAATACACAACTTGCTATTCATTCTTTTTTAGCGTGATTAGATTCAAAATTGGACAGCTCTTTTTACTCTCTGTCTGTCTTTTAGATTACTAAGCAGTCCGGCTGTGTGGTTATCTAAAGAATTTAGACGTCTCAAACTTGCTGAAAAGGCTCTACGTAAGTAATCGTTAAATTCACGAAAGCGATGTTGCATTCCTGTGCGTATAGTTGATAGCGTTAATTCATTCTATGTAATTTCAGAGAGGGCAGAAGAGAGGCTGTATTTACAGCGAAAAAACGAAGAAAAGCTCGCTAAAGGGGAACCAGTTACTAAAAAGAAAACTAAAAAGAAATCGACTTCTAAAACGCAGCAAGCAACTATAAAATCAATTGCAGTATGATTATTTCTAGATTTATATCTAAATCATACTTTGTACGTATTTGGGCAGGTTTGAATTAAGACTTGTCTGTCTATGTATTTACTGTTTTGCACTATTGTTGTACAACGTTAAAGATTTAATCTGTCCCCCCTCCCCCCTTTGCCCAGTGGCAAACTTGGCATCCCGGTTGTAATACAAGAGAATTTGATGCTATTAAAAAATCTCTTGCGTTTGTGATGACCCAATATTTAATCAAACATGATCCGTCCAACTTTACAAAGAAACACACCGATCCGTCCAGCATTATAAATGCACACAATGTTTAGTGATAGACTGCACGATATTATTGTGCACATTTATACGTTTGATGTACACTATTTATCTATTGTTTCCTGTTTCCTTAGGAAATAAATGCTTTATCATTTATATTACATCATCTGTTGTATTCTATGTTTTATTGTGAACGTTTCGAGGAGTATAGAAGTCTTGCAACTTTTTCGACGTGACAGGCCCGTGCTGAGCTTTTATGAGGGGCAGTTATATTTCAAGAAAATGGGCATTTTGCATTTCAAAAAGGAAAAAATCTTGAATATGCACCTGAATGAATCATTTCCCACAAAAGATATGAAAAATGTATTCGAATTTCGAAAAATCTCCACCCAAATTTTTTGACACTGACTTTTCGATGACTTTGACCTAATATCAGATATATTAACGGGTGGTGAAATGTGCCGTCAAAAGTATTTGCGTTTAAAATTCGAAGGGGACTAGGGTACTATGAATTTCAAACTGTATTGGGCAATAAGGCTATCAAAATGGTCTGGATCCGCCCCTGCATTCGTAGAATTGATAGCGTTACTTCATTCTATGTGATTTCAGAGAAGGCAGCAGAAAGACTGTATTTCCAACGAACTAAACGTCATGTCACTTATCTTACAGCCGTCTCCGGTCAGACAATCGTTCACTGAGATAGTTATTGGGAATTATTGGTTGAGAAAAACGATGGACACAAGTCAATTAGACCTTGAAGAGGTTTATTGTAACTTCCTGATCCGCCAATTTTAGTTAGCAACCCACCAGGGGGTAGCTGGCATCGCTGGCGATTCCGCATTGATTCTTCCGGTTTCTAGCCATTAAAATGTATCCTTCCATACCCCACGAAGTTCCCCAGCTGAAAATATCAATTAGGGTTGTAGAATTAATTATTGCGCTCGCAGTTACATTTCATCAGTTGTTTTATCATTATTGGTGATAATCTAATGATGATTAATCATCAAAGCGATTTAGATTAAAAATGCCATCATTGGAGAAAATCTAATTTTAGCTGATGTCAATCACAAATCTAGCAAAATTACCTGTTTTTTATGATCCAGTAATCCGCGCCATTGCTGTCAGTACCATATCCGACGATCAAAACAGCGTGGTCCAGACGTGTTGAACTGCAACTAGGTTCATCGTAAACTCCAGATCTACGATAAACATATGAAAAAATCCTTTCTGGAAGACAGTAGGCCGCGAGAATGATGTTTGAAACCGTAAATACAAAAAATTTACCGATAAAGCTGGAATGATTGATGCCCAGCATCTATAACCACCGATATTGGCCCGACAGTCGCGACTGCCACTTTGAGGGCATTTTCATCTCCTTTCTGCACGGACACGTAATTCCAACATGTGACGCCGACATTTTCCTTTTTGAACCGACAGGGACCCTAAAACACGAAAAGGTAGCACACCAGACAACCAATCAACGGATTGATGTCTAGCTTTTTAGTCCCTAAATTATTGCCCACCATTTGCCAATGTGACTGATAGACTGATATTAATCTTAGTATTCAGAGTTAATGAGCAAAACCCACAAGTGATGATTTTTTTTTCTGACAATTTCGAAGTTTCTACTAAACTCCATCATCAGAGAAACTGTCAGAAAATAAATGGTTAAATCATCAACTGGGGTTCATTGACTATTTGTCAATGTTTTCTATCAATTTCAATAAATGTAAATACAGTCATACGGTTATGTTCGGATAGGCCTCTTCTGTGTCTATTCCTCCAAGCGATACACAACATCGAAAAACTCCCTCAGGTGAATAACTGATATCTACAAAATTTTAGAAAAAAAACGTTTCAACAATTTTTTTCTAGAACAATTTCTACACAGGGGCAATCAAGAAATGCGCATATTTTCCTAATAGAATGATAATTATTGCCGTTTACTCACTTTTACAGCAGTCGAGTATGTTTTGCGTAGAAATAGATGGTATCCTTCCAGTCAATTTGAAATGTTGCCCGGTTAAGGACCCAATGGCGGATATCGGTACACTGGATCCCATACTACCCTTTAATTATAACCCAACTTATCGCATTTCAGTTTTGTAACAGTTAAATAAATCCATTTTTATGACAAATCTATTGATATATATATATATATATATATATATATATATATATATATATATATATATATATATATATATATATATATATATATATATATATATATATATATATATTACCTGATTAACTACAGGGGTTACATAGCCCTTTTTCCTCCAATCTACTTGATCGGGGCAGCTACTAACGCATGGTATTGTGAGTGGCCTTTGAAATAATTTACCAGCACTAGATCTACTGATAGATTTTCTACCGTAACCGATGTTCGTAACGGCTTGATATTCCTGAAGTGTCTGTAGATTTAGAAATACATTTAGTTAGTTAAACTGGTGTACCGTACATCGGTACCGGGAGGTCAAAATTAAAATCAGTTTCTGACCTTCTTTTCAATTCGTCAATTGAAAAAAGGAAAGACGCAGGGAGTATGAGGGAATTTTAGGTAGTTTACCGCAACCGAGGTCAGGAAATGATTCTTACCATGTCAGTGAATTGGTTGATGCCAAGTTTAAAGGAATTTTCACCAAAACGAGTTTTATGATGATGTCGAAAAATATACTTCAAATTATTTTCCCAAATAATTCGCCTGTCCAAAAAAGAGAAGAAAACTAAACGTTCTAAAAATGTTCTTTTTTTCGGAAAAAGGTTTTTCCGACCTGATATTGTTTTCGTTTTCATCTTTGTAATTTTTGTGGAATGTTTCTTTGAAAACGGCCCAATCCTGGTCAAGTGCTGGATCTCCAATACCGCTACTCCGCACCACAACAATCACCGAAACGCATATAAAAACCAATGTCAACAGATACATCTAGCAATAAAAATGACATAGAAATCGACTTGCATAGTCAATGCAGGTCACATCTTAGAAGCTTTGAGATCAATTATGTCTTACCTTGCAATAGTGTCACCACCGAATGTACATCTAACTAATGTGTGATCTCAATCTTTTTAGCACTAGTTTATTAATCTAGTTTATTCAATACTCGTGATCACTTGACGTTAAGTCGGTCAAAATCTCGTTTATCATTCTTACGGGACTGACGACGGACAGATATAACCCCGGCGGCGACGACGGCGGCCGGAGACGATCGAACCGTCGAGTGAAATCATGTATGTCCCCACATGGGTAATATTTATTAGGCCCAATGCAGTGACAATACATTCGATTGAGAGATTTTGAAGTCAAATATAAACCAGTACTTTTTGGACCAATCAGGTGAATCGGGGAATTTAAATGACCCCTATGTAGAAAATCCCACAATAATAACGAGAAAATATCTTAAAGTCCGAAAATGTTTCCTTGAGCTCACAGGGGCCCGACATAATATGTTTTTGACCCCAATAGGTACTATTACTTAGGATTCCCCCGGTACTGCGAGCCAGTCGACGTAGGCCGTCCTTTTGACCGAACGGCTCCGATTTCAAAACAATACATAGTATAGTAATGCGAGAGGATACATTCGATGCGAGAGGAAATTCGTGTCGATATTATGAATAGTTTGATAAATGAGGTTATATGAACATTAGTAAATTGTCCTAGTTTATAGTTGATACGTCCATTATGGTTGGTCTTTTTTGAAATACAGTCATCGTGGTTGAGGAACTTACATTATAATTCCTTAAGCACGTAATCTGGCATTTTCTATAATTGGTGTATGAAAATAAATATGATTCACGTTAAAACCTTTCAATCGTTTCATGAAGTTTTTAGCAACAATCAAAGGTTGATTCAATCGAAGCCATTTGGGCTTTGCCCTGCTTTGTTTATTTCATCGTTGTTTCTACCATGAGTTTTCTTTGAATGAATAATATTGACTTTTATTGCTAGTGGTGACTCTCATATTCGAGAAGTCTGAATTGGTCAGTGATGGTCAATTCATAAATTTGCAATGGTGAATCATTTTAGTCTGACACTAAACGCGGTATATCGTTCTCATATTCGAGAAGTTTGAATTGGTCAGTGGTGGTCAATTTATGAACATTAAAGAAATTTGTGGTTTGAATAGAACAGCGCCATCAGTGATTGTATGACTTTGGCCAACGACTTGATATATTATGGCTGCTGACTAGCTTTATCTCCTGATAAATGTCACCATAAAGCATTTCTGTTGTTTTAGTAGGAATAAAAAGCGATAAAAATCTTAATAGATCCCCGAAAAGTGGATGTATTAAGATCGTAGCTATATCGGCATGTGCGCCGGTCCGGCCGATCTCGTCGCTCTCGTACGTACCCGGCAGCAAACAAATGCATGGTAGGGAATCTGTGCGGTCACGTCTCCGATGAATCATGCTTAATTAATGATGGTAATAGAAGCCATCAAAGGTTTTTAGGGGCGATAAAATCATATTTCGTCTCGTGTGACGTGAAATAGGTAGCCTCCGGTATCTGATTGGAGTTGTCCTGTGATGCTGACTATGGCAGGTGAGCTCAACTCTAGATGGTGACGCCATCTATCGGGACGTAAATAAGTGAGCGTAAATTTGAAAGCGATTGCTGCTATAGGGAGGATTTATAAGATTTTTAGGGCTTTATGGTAAAGGTAAGTTAGTTTATTCGCACGGGAAGGGTTTATGGATGAAACAGACAAAGGACGGGTTTGAAATATGTTTCATGTTTGGTTTTAAACCGACACCGAACAGAGGTTGAAATAGAATCCCCATGCTGAATTAAATTCAATATTTTATTCAACGAGTAGAGCGATGTAGACGAAGTGTGTTATTTTATATATATTTTTTATATTTAAGCAACACGGATCGAATCGTCCATTTATTTAAGCAACGCGCCTACAACGATTTGCCCACAAAGTCCATTTATTTAACCAAATCGTCAACGCGAGTACCCAACGCGACCAAATCGCTCATCAAAGCGCTTTGATTCAATTTGCTACGACAGTGGAGCGTTCGGTGATAGATTAAAAACAAAATGGCGGCTTTTTCAATCGCAGAAAATTCAGGTTCCGGTCGTGGAGAGTAGGGTCATTTATTTAAGGCGATTCGATTTGTACCACGTGACAGTAATCGACGGAGCAAAGCGATTTTATACGAGTTGCTTAAATAAAAACGCCTTATGTATTTAGATGTATAACAATAAAGTAATAGTCACATTTTTTTAAGTGGAGAGGTCAAGGAAATGTGTTCACGATCAATTACTTATTTTTATTCTGGTGTATTAATGTCATGGAGTTAGTTATTTCAGAATCAAAACGTTTGTGGAATTTCTCTTTGAAATCAAGAAACATCTTTGTTTGATTTTAATTAGGCTTAATTGATAGGCAGACTTTTGTGGTAACTAGGCCCATAATAAGCCTGATCCTATTTAGGGCACTTTATTATTTTGCACTAACGATCATTTTTCACCTTTCACAGAAAACCATTTCTCGATAACGAGCCTAATAATTCAATATTGAAGAAATGGCGTATTCGCCGTTAAACAACAGTTAAGACTACATTAAGCTTTTGCCTGAAATTGTACGAGAGCTTTTCAAAACATAATCTACTACAAAGACAACAAAGTGATATACCTTTGTTAAATATTTATATATTTACCGATGTGCCTAGGCACGCCGTTATGACTTTGAGTCTATTGTCATGAAGAGCCCATGATTTTTATATAGCCCCTCACTGCTCAGACACGTTCAATAAGTCAATATTTTAAAGCTTATGCTTTTTTTTTGTTAGGAAAATGAACTACGTATAAATGACTATTTAAAAACGTTCCGCTGTTGAGTTCATGCTCGAATGAACTCATTGAAGAATGAAATGACATTGATTCTAACTGGTTCAACATTTCACCTGTATTTATAACACTTAGTGAATATCGATGATGATGCTAATTAGCCATTGGCCTCGACTCAACTGTAATCTATTCAATCAGGAGGTTCCCATCAGTTGTAAGCTGGGATTTTAAAGGGGCTGTATTGATCGTTAAGCGTATGACATCATGGCTGCTGAAAAAGTAGCGAGGCCCCCCCCCCCCCCCTAAAAAAAAGTACAAAAAATTAAGTTTAATTTGGTGTAATCTTCTATAATTTTTCACATTGAGCTAAACATACTTAAAAAGCAATTCATGGATGGAATATTGACAATGACATCCACTCTGGTAGGGGCTGCAGATATTTCATGTCTGGTGGCTGATTCTCAGAGGAGCAATAAGAATGATAGGTGGCCGCCCCTCAAAAACCTGTTGTGGAGAACACTCACTGCCACCCTAGAATTCCTTGATTCAACCTTTATTTTCAGTGAAATAAAAGTAATTCAGGATTTTCTCGTAATTCTATTTTCTTAGATTTGGCCAATTTGTGAGAATAGTCCAATAAACCAGTACTAAGCCTATCAGACCTTCTCACTCCCATGTTGGAAAAATCTTTTACATTTTTCCTTATTTCGATAGGTCTGCCCACTGCTATCTCAAAACGAAAAACCGAATGCCAGTGTAGTCTCCTGTGCTTTTATTTGAAAGCATTTTGAGAACTTGAAGGTTTGAAGAAGATGTTCAAATCTTTTATCCATTTCATTTCCCAAGAAAATCCTCGGTATACTGACTGAGTGAACTCATCATGGATAAAGCTATGAATTCATTATAAAGCGTAGGTCAAATATTTCATTTCGGGCGGGATTGTAACCCGTTTTAAGTTTAAGCAAATAATCTAGAGCTACCTCAGTGTATAAATAACAGTACATGCCGGTTGTATGTGTGTGTGATATATGGAAACATTTCAGGATTTAATACATTATTGTTACCGGTTTAAGGGGGAACTGTCACCGGGTTTTATTGTGCTTAAGCCGCTACAAACATGAATGAAATTAGAAGATTTACAACAAGTGCGTTCAATTCTATATCGCCGCCTGTTATGAGGTCACGGCGATCTTTCGCTGAACGCAATACGTTCGACGCAAGGCGCTCCGCGTAAAGCTCCGGATTTCGATAATAGCTCGGAGAATACGCCAGGTATGTTCGAAATAATACTACATGTTTCTTACTCGGTGCTTCTCAACTTATATTCTGTTGGTAGCGTGAACTTCAACTAAGTCGAATTAAGGCAACTGGCCCTGCTTTGAGTATTATATTCGCGCATGTAGCCTATATATGTGGCCAGTGGCTTGTTCTTGTAGAGACCAGGTCCAGGACATTAGAATCGATATCAATAACCTCTTCGACCTGGGAACTCATATATCATATATTATGCCCTATAGGTATTGTTTTCAGACATAGCACTTAACTTTTTGAATATTTTATCTGGCCTATGACTGTTTTTGTTGTAGTGTTTATGCCCTCGAGGTATCACGAGTACTGATTAGCTTAGCTTCTTTCAGTCATTCTATGCTAAACAGCATGTATCTACTCTCATTGACGTCTGCGCTGAACAAGGAGGCCCCTAGGTCTTTATCTTGCTCTTTTGAAACCTTTTTTTCTGAATATCGAAAGATTTCTATTATTAAGGCCGGCTGGAAGGCTTGATAAGTTATTGGCAAATTGAGCTCGCGGCTTTATAAATAAATATGAACTACTTTATATTCTTGATCTTAATTTATGAATTAACTGTCCCTAGACTTCGTCGTCGACTGCTTCGATTAACCTATCATCATTAATGTCAAGAGCTCCGGAAATTTAAAATACATGCGCGCCATGATAATATTAGAATGTCAAATGCCGTGTTAACCGTACTTATAGTTCGAAATATCATGAAGACAATTTGTGAAGCTTAGAATACAATATCTTTTGCATGGATTTTTTTTTTAATCGCTAGATGGTGATTGCTTGTTGCCGTTAGACATTTTCCGATATCCCCTTGATATATATATATATCTGCTGTATATGTCGTCATGGAGACACGTGTATCTTACTCATAGGATTACGCGTTTTTGTCGGCAGTTTGCGTGTTGTATTCATTCATTCGTTTAATTAGAAATCAATTGGCGTTTTATGACGATCGATTTTCCGGTCAAATCGTGCTCTTTGATTAATAACGCAGCGATGAATCAGAAAAATAATGTAGTTTTTCCGTACCGAATGAAGTTGTTCGTATCGCGGTCTGTCTGGGTGTACACGCGCTAGCTTTTCGCGTCATCGGAAACTTTGTTAAAAACTTTGTTCTTAACGAGCCAAAGTCTTGGAGTTTTACAGTCCATAAATTGGGGCCGGTTACATTAGTCATGGCTTAGATTTTAGACCAACTTTGTTCTCTATGTACTGTAGCTAATCTGACAACCATTTTTGGACCTAAGCCACCCTGTGTCCGGTTCCATTAAGTTGAGACGTGTGGTCTTAAATCTTAAGCCTGGTTTTAAGTTGTTTGATTAGCTTTAGAACAGAGTTGGTGTTAGACTGGTCTTAAGTCTAAGCCATGACTTCATCGAACTGGCCCCCTGGAATTTGCGGAAATATTTTGGATTTTATGTAGGATCCATTTTGTTTGAAGATGGGGTCTCAAAGTTTTGAGTTGGTCGACGAAACTAAATTTGGCATTATGTCCGGAACTGGGTCTGTGCTTTTCGTATCTATAGAAATTTGTAGTAAGAGAACGAATGTCTGATTATATTTTTCAGATTTCGCTGATAACTCGTAAGAGTATAGACAGCCGTCCAAGGGTAAAATGAAGCGAGGGGTAAGTCCCGCGAGTCGGGGCTCTCGTTCGCCGAGTCGCGGAGCCCGCGCCGGTAAATCTCCGACGACGCTCGCCGCGAAAGCGCATTCGAAATCGCCGTCGCCGAGTCGCGGCGGCACGACGAAAATACCGGTCGTCAAGAGTCGAACGCCTACGCTCGAGTCGAGACGAGGGGAACGCGAGAAAGAGCCGGAACTGGAGGTCGTGACCGAAGAAACGTTCAGAGAAGAACCACCTGCTACAAAAGGTAACTTTAAAAGTATTTTTTTAAACGGCATTCTTGTAGAGAGTTCCTTCGACTGTAAAAAATTTGAACCTTCTATTAGTTAACCCTTTCAGTGCGTCTACACCGCAGTGCGGTGTATGAATCGGTGATGGATTTTGCTAGTACACTGCAATACGAGGTATTGATGCAAATAGTTTCTATCTCTGTTGAAAGATGGCAGCACCTGTGAAACATAGTGAAATATTAGTAACTAACGATACATCGCACTCCAGTGTAGACGTACTATAGCGGTATGTCCGTTACTCAACACACTGGGGTGGAATTTCTAGAAAATTTCAAATTATCTCAGGCACTTAAGGGTATTAACTAGTAGCACTGAAAGGGTTAATACTTAGCTAATACTGTCAAACTCACAAGTCCTCTTGTTATGAGTCTTATATCTGTTTTCTAGGTTGTATGAATTTTAGAATCCCGGGTAGAATCACCATTTGAAATGCCTTCACAGCCCGTTTCATTAGTTTGTAACATTATTGCAGGTTCTCAAACGGGCGTTAGGTATATCAATGAAGACATGATCAGACGAATATCGAAAGAGGAAAATGTGGCAAACGTAACGAAGCTTAACTTAACTTTATCGAAAGAAGGGGCGAAGAAAATTAAGGTAATTACTTTCCTACAATGGGCGGGAAATCGTGTTATCAGGGTGACCACGATACTGGAAAAATGAGAAAACACAGGCAACTAAGTTCTCTGGGAAAACACAGGGAATTTGATAAAATTTGGTAGTTCTTTGATGAATAGCACAAGGAAAGGAAACTAACGCGCGCGTGTTTTCCTCACAAATTTGTTTCACTCACGAATTATGTTCTTCATCGCTATTGTGAGAACGTTACAACTCTAAAAATCTTTGCTTGTGGTTTAACTTAAATCCCATGAATTGTATCAGCTGAAAGTTGAAATATTTCCTGGACTAGCTCACTGCTGGATCTGAGAAGGTTCTGCTTTTACCTGATTGTGGTCACTCTGATTATGCGTGAACTTACAATAATTTTCTGCTAATTTTTTCTATTTCGTATTTTTGTCGTTGTTAGTATATCGAAAATTTGGAGCGATGTAAAAAGTTGCGCACGTTGAATCTCGGTTGTAACCAGATCGAAAAGATGGAGAAATTGGACAAACTCGTTCAACTCCGCGAGCTGAATATATCGTTCAACAACATCTCGCGCATCGAAGGAATCGAAAGCCTCGTCAATTTACAAATATTGAACGTCACCGGTAACAAGATCGCGAGAATCCCCGTATTCGTTGGGAAAAAGTTGAAGGCGCTACGAACGTTTCGCATCGCGAAAAATAACATCGAAACGGTACGAAAAGTTAAATCGTGATATTTTTGACGAATGATAAAGAAGAGACTTTAACCTATTGCCATTAATTGTCGATCCATGGTGCTCTTTGTGGTTTTAAAACTTAAAGCTTAAAGTTTATGTTGAAACTGGGTTTTGGTAGATTAGGAATAATTAGTATATTTCATGGATGGGTGAATCCCTTTAATTTTCTGATGATTTTTGAAATTTTAAAAGCAGTTTATTGTGCATTTTATTTTAATCAGTAGTAAAAATGAGGTATATCGTGAAATCATGGATTAGTGGATTTTCAATTGCCTAAACTCTACCTAACCTGACAATGATCTCTAGTGAGAGTTGGTAACGTTGAGTCATTTTAAATTTTCGATTAAATAGATTCTTGGTTTTCGAACTTTTAGATCTGTACATAGTGGGTTTTTATCATATCATCTATTCTTCGCGTTATGAGAGTGGTGAAATTCTACTTTCTCTTCCATAAGATTCAATTCATTTTATTTTACAGTTAAATGAATTGAGTAAACTGCGACCGTTGACTGATTTGATGCAGTTAACAGTTTCCGACAACCCGGTGTCATCGTTGCCGCATTGTCGATCGTATTGTATATTCTACTTGCGGAGTCTGGAAATGGTCGACGGACGATCGATCACCGCCGATGAGAGAACGGCCGCGCAAGATCGATTCGAACAAGGTACGAGTTCGAAATAATCCCAGGGGCAAAAGCCTTTTACACTGAGTTTACAGGGCTGTGGTGAGTGCCGAGAATGATTGGTCTTTTATTTAAGACGCAATTTAAGGCTATTTCACTTCCGGAGTAAACCATGCTAGACCATCTTGAAAACTTGGCGAATCAGATTAATCTAGAAAACAAAATCTGGGAATTTGACAAATTTTGCATAAAACCTGGATGAAAACTTGGGGAATTTGGATATATTGTTGACCACATATACCTCATGAAAAATTAATGAATTGTCACATTTAAAACCCTAGAATTCTGATATAACATCAGGGAAAACTCACAGAATTTGTAAATTGGTGAAAAGTGGCCACCCTGTCATAGTGACTTACTTGAACATAATAAGGTTTTAAAAAATAAAACAAGTGCAACTGCTATAATGAAACAGGTGTTATCCAAGAACTACTTTAATATGAGGCTTTGTGAGTTGTTTTGAATTTCTGATTTCGATCGTTTTCAGATGAGGTTCAAAATCTCGGACGGCAATTGGAAGAAAAAGATCGCAAGATGTCGGAACTGGAGGATAATCTCATGCAAGTTCACCAGGAAAAGAAAGAAACCGAAGAACGCGAAAGGGGTTCGAAAGAAAAACATAAAACCGACAAACAGATACTCGATGAGCTACGTAAAGAAATGCAAACTAAAGACTCCCTAGTAAGTCACACAAGGAAAGAAATTTAAAAATGGAAAGAATTTTCAGTTTGTTCTCTTTTATTTGGATCTCTATCAATCTTTGAATTGGGGAAAATCGCAGAATGACTTTTTCCCAAAAAGTTCTTAATGCAAGCAACGAATATGAATTTCACTGCTGTAAGCCCAAAGGTCCTGAAAATACCTGTTTACGATGGAGTCGATGTGGCTATGAACTGCGTAATTAATCGCTTGCTCGAATGAATTTTTCAGCTGAAAAAGAAAACTTCCGAATTGACGAAGGCGTGCGAGAAACATTATGAATTAGAACAAGAGCTCGCGTTCTATAAGATCGATCATAAATTCGAAAGTTTAGGTAAACCACCGGAACGGAGCCCCGGTGATGTAAGTTTGTTATTTTGGTGAGTGAAATAATCATAGATTCGATAAGAAATTAAGGAAATTTTGTGTTTATTTTCTGGATAGGATGGTGAAGACGAAGAAGGCGGATTATTCGGCGAAAGTCCGTACTTAGGTCGCGGTCGTTACAAAGAAAATAAACGCGCGTTCGAAATGTCAAGCGGTGCCAAACCGAAGCGAGCTCAGATGTACAGTCTAGGTGGCGCCGGAATCGGCGGAGCAGGTGTTAAACGTGGAAGCGGCGATAAGTTATATTCGCCGGTCAGTCCGGTCGATAGAACGGATGACGGTCAGGAAGACGACGACACCGAGTTGTCGGTTACAGCAGAGATGGAACGCCTCGAAACGGAAAAGATCAGACTGCTAAAACTGGAAGAAGATATGCGCGATAAGGAAGAGATGCAACAAGTTCTCGACAACGAGTTGGAATTTAAACAACGCGCAATCGAACAAGGTAAAGGAGCTAATTGAACTATTGAAGGCAGGGTTTGAATAACCTACAGTAGTTTTTACAATTTTTAGCTTGAAATAGTTGGTTGGAACAGTAGGTATAAAATACCTGACATTCCTTGAAAACTTGTTCAATTTTGAGATAAAGGCAATTAGAAATTTGTAGTGTAGTTTGCAGTTGTACAGTAAACTACGCCTAAATGGTACAGTTGGGACTAGGATTTGTTTTTACCTAATTAGGTGGGTAATGAATTAGAAAACAAGCTTAGTTAGTGTTAAACATAAAAATTTGCCTAGAAAATCACTGAATTAATGGTTTACTCAGATAAACATTACTGGTTTTTGAGGAGTCGACAGTAATTTGGATATGAAAGTGATTCAGTGTATTCTGAAATGACTGATCTATTGGGACCCTGCGAATTGAAAGTAGATTCCCAAAAGATTGGAAATTTGATGTTGTTACGTGGGAAATGTGGATAACCATTGATAATTCTTTCAGCCGAAGTTAGATTGGGTAAGTTACAGAATGAACTGCAGCAGACCGAATCTCAAGTGTTGATCGCTACCGAAGAGTTCAACCGCATCGCTCAGGATTTACCGATTCGAGAACTAACCGAGGATGACAAGGATGAAATCCGACACAAAATGGCTAAAAAGATGCAGATGGTTAGTAGTAAACTGAGTGGATGTCTATCTTGCTGAGCAAGCACGCGTCTACCTGATTGTTTCGTGTGTTTTTGTAGGTGAATCAGTTGAGGGACGAAGTACAGGATCTTGAAGCTGATATGAAACAGGCCGAGGACAACGTCCGGCAACAACAGATATCCGTCGATGAAATGAAAGAACAGATGAAAGATTTAGACACCTCCGACGCCCGCTATGTAAGTTATCGGTCACTAAACTACAGTCGAAAATCCGATAGAATTAAAGTTTTGTTTATGGCAAATTTCGTAGTTATTTGGTGGTTATTTGTTGCGTAAAGTTCATGAAGTGGCAATTTGAGTTTTGTTTTTAGGAAATAGTGAAAAATTATTTGTTTAGAATCTATCGCTAATTTTCATAGTTTTATAGTTAATTTCGAATTGTTTTTACAGAGTGCTTTAAAAGTGCAAGTGGCTGACAAAGAACAGCAAATTACATTCGACAACGAACAGTATTCAGATATGCAAAGACAGTTGGATAATATGTTAGCGAGGATTGCGAAAGAGACGTCAGATATTAAAAGATTGGAGCAGCAGTTACGAGATGGTGAGCGATCAACGAGATTGTTAACTACTGAAGAAAAATTACTTGAAATGTTTAGTTTGCTTTCAGTAATGGTCTCAATTTAATCAATTGCTAAATTACAAGTTTTGAAATCAAGACAAATAAATCATTGATTTTATCCTGATTACTCGGTTGTTTGCCATATAAATCTTAATATTTGCGCTATGAAAAATTAAATGATTACTATTATCATTATTACTCATCTTTGATTGCAGGACAAGCAGCGCAGAATGATGAAATGAAAGCCGAACTGGAGGGAATAATCACGGGATTGCAGGATTATTTGTGGAACGTTCGGAAACAGGCGGACATACAGCGAGAATCGTACAACGACATGCTACGCGAAAAAGAGAGTTTGGTTCGTAAGTTGCAGAATCTCGAGGGCGAGATGTCGATGATGGAAACCGAGGCCGGCGATTATAAAGAACTTCAAAAGGTAAAGCACCGTGTTTCATTCGTTAGATTTCGGAGAATTTTTGGAGAAATACTGATCGGATTTGTTTGATGAGTACTGAAATAAGAATGGTGTCTTTCCCTGCATGAAACTGAAAAATTTGAACATTTTCATTGATATTCGTTAAAATGTTCCCGAGCACATTTCAGCTTCTGTTTTGTTCTGCATAGAATGTGAAAAAGTTTTCCGGGGTTAATGTTGAAACGTCATTGCCTAAAACAATTTTCATTAACTTTATTGATAAGGCTAACATAAAATGATACCTTGTTTCTCCGAAACACTTCTGTAAACTGCAGTGAAGTTTATGATCAGTTCATTTCTATAACTGCCGGCTCTGTTGTGGTCAGATTGATCAGGATTTCTAAAAAAGTAATGTGCAGGGTAGATACGTAGGCGGTTGGCTGGGTCAACTTTTAAGCTCAACAGAAATCAGGAACAAGGTATCAATTCTTTTTAGCCTCTCGTGCATATTATTACTATCATGTTTGCAACCTTTTTCATTTTTGATGAGAATTATCAAATGAACTAATTAAATGTATGTCCATCCTTGTAATGAGTAATGATTATTTGATGTTGTGATATATTGTTATTATAGAGATTGGCAGAAATGGAAGAAACGTTGCAGGATCAGCAGGATCTGAACGCGTCGTTACAGCAACAGTTGCTCGAATCGCCGAACATCTATCAAGAAACCGAAAAGAAACTGGAAGCAGCCGAAGATGAAATCAGCGAGCTTCAGCACGCTTTACAAGAGGAACGACAAAAGGCTCAGGTAGGGATTTATCGTCATTCCGGTTAAATTGAGGGTGGTTTCTTCGACATAAAACCATAAAAGTGCAATGCATAGGCCTATTGGTTCTGTTGTTGAAACCTGACAGCAAACCTTAGAATATGCTTAGTACAGTGTAAACGCTACTTTACTAGAAATTTGTTCTCGATTTTGAGAGTTGAGAACTTTTTTTTCCGCGAATGACAAAAAATGTTATTAAGATTATTACTGCATATATGGCACTATATTTATATATCATAGTCCCACTTTACAGAGGAATAAAGTTTCAGTTTTTCTAAGCAAATCCAGTAATTCTATTATCCAGCATCGCTTGAGGGTTGGAAATTAAAAAATCATCGTCGTTGAATTCGCATTGTTGTAAGTTTTGTCGAAAATCGCATTAGGACTTTTATATTGATGTACGCGCATGTGAAAAGTTGTCGATCGTGTTGACAGTACAATCAAAATATGTTTGCTTTTCTGTTTGCGCCCTTTCACTGGCTTCTTTTCACTCGCTATGTGTGTGTGTGTTGATCTTAATAAAAAAAGATTTTTAATTCAAACCTAAATCAACTTCGCGAACAATGGAAATGCATTGTTCGCAGATATACCAGTATATATACACCATTAGTTTCGTTGCTATCCCTCTCAATCGCTATACGTGCCTGCCTGTTCATAGTATTTTTTCAAATACACATTATATATATACAAACAGTAAAACGAACGGTTTTTGTTCGATTTCCTTCCTTGATTCCGATGATTATACCCGCTAATATATACTAAAAGGCTATAGTTACTGGCAGACTATTCATACCGGTGGCTATACGAATATGTATAGTACGTTGTAGATTGTTAGATTGTAATGGAGATTTTTTTATTGGCCTTTGAGCGCGCGATTTGCTCGAATGAACATTCGTGCCTTGTACACGTGTAGCCGACTAATACGTACTAGTAATACATACTAATTTGCGACCGTGGAATAAAGCTTTTTTCAAACGTCTTGAATGTAAATTACTCGTGGCTTCTGTCGGACTTCATCAAATAATCATATCCGTTATGACGATTGTGCGCGGCGTCGTTGTTGTTGTTCGGCACTCGCTCGATTGAGACGCGAAAAAAAACCTGTTTTCTTTCTCTCTTTTTTTCGCGATCGACGACGAAATAAAAATATTTCTATACCGATGATCGTATTACCCGCCGTCGTGTAATGAATAGAGGTAACTCGCCGTCGTGTAGCAGACGGCGTCGAAGAACAGCAGCGGTTAAATATCGTCATCTTCTTCACTTGCAGCAAGAACGCGATGAACTAACTCGCCAGCTCGGCGATACGGCCAAACGCGTACGCATCGTTGAACAGGCGCTCAATACGGCTGACGCGAAGGAAGATGAGGTTCTGAACCTCAGCGATCAGTTGGCGCAATTACAGGTAAGATTCTAGCTATAACCTTCGCTGGATTTTTAGGCTCAGGCCAGGTTGGAGCTGAAATTCTAGACTTGAGGCTATAACCTTTGCTGGTTCATTAGGCTCGAGAGCTGGTTGCGTAAGCCTGGGTGAATCGAGTTATTCCCTTCAGGTAACAGAGAACTATCGTGACTTATTTGGTAACAGTAACATTTATTAATTATTCCGAAGTCTTTGATATTGTGCTATGATTTGGATATTGAATAAGTTTTTCATTTTAATTTCTAAGAATGCATTAAAGTTTTGATTGATGGTATTTTTAAAGCTTTTTATTTTTTTCCGCGCAGAAATATCCAACTAAGTAGCATTGATTACGATAATCTTTCGAATTTAACTCGCAATTATGTTTTCATTAATTTTTAGCTTGCATGCATAGATATATAAACTGTATTAGAAGTATATAGACCTACTAGAATACTTCTACTCTACCCCTCGACTCATTTAAATGAATAAACAGAAGAATGTCTAGGGTCTACTACCGTTAAGTTGATCAATGTGAAGTGTGCGAGCTTTTTAAATCGACGTTCAATAGTCGCGTATATACAATTTGACAGTAAGTCATTACGGTTTGAATGTGAAAGTCAGTCGACTATGGAAAACAGCTGTGCCTGCGTTGTCACACGCGAAAAACATTGCCGGCGAAGAATCACGCTATCTGCCTTTACAATAGCTAATTAAACCGTGTAATTTCTCACGCCGCGGATTTCACACGTACGCGAGCGGTCTCTTGCTGCCGGTGCGTTAATGACGATTTTTGGTTACTAATTTGTCTGCATCGGACTACAATGCAAAAAAATTTGAAAAATGTTCACGTTTAGGAAAAAAACGTGCAAGATGCTCGTGACGAATATTCATTCAGGATGGCTCCTGACCTAGAAAACCTGGAAAATTCGAGAAATCGAGAAAAAATCTGTGAAAACAAATTTTACCAAAAACCTGGAAAACAGGGAATATTGACGACGTGTTTCTTTATTTAACAGTACGTGATTTAATGAAAAATGAATGAATTGTAACATTCGAAATCTAGAAAATTTCACTTATTCACTCAGGGAATTTTACGAAATCACATGGACAAATCAGGGAACACTGAGGGGATTTGTAAATGAGCGGAAAGTGGCCACCCTGTTATTCTAGCAAATCATCGCTTCTTAGAACTTAACTCTTGTTTTGCTAGGACGAAAATCAACAACTTCAGAAACAGTTGAAGGAAACGGAAGTTCGCAATCGTAGAGCTTTAGATGAATCGATTCGACCGAATGAAATCGGCAATAAGATTCAGAACTTGATCGACAATCTCGAAGAGGGAAAGGTCAGTGATTACGACCCTTGATTCGTTAAAACTGACAGTACTGATTTAGGAATCCACAGTAATTGGGATATGAAAGTCATGCGGACACCTGTAAAACTGTAAAACTTCTTGAAAACTCCTTACAATATATCCAGGAACGACCAATCTGTAAAATGAATTGAATTTCCATGAAATTTTCTCAAAAAATACTCTAATTTTTACAGATACGTTCGATGTATTATCATACTTAGGCATGTTTTTGGGAACAAAATTTTATGAATGAAAATTTTCATCATTCTAGAAACCAGATTTTGACGAAGATCAGGATGAGGTCGACCAGTCAATGTCGTATCTGCAGGATTACATTCAAGCTCAGTTAGAACATAGTCGTAAAGAGGTGCAGGATGCCAAGAGTGAACTTTCAAAGGTACTTATAATGGCTCAAAAGCTTCCAAGCGGAATTGGAGAAATAGGAATTAAAGAGTGGATGTTGTTGGATGAGAGGGACTAATCCTTGGACAAATGGGATTCGGAAAATTGGGACTTGCAGGATCAGGACTGATCTTTGTAACAAATGGGACTTTGAAAAGTTGGAAGATGATTTTGGTCAAGTTATGGTTTAATTCAATTGAGTGTTTGGCTTTATTTGTACATAGCTGTGGATTCAAAGGAAAAATACTAGGTGTCGCCCCATCACGACCTGTTCGTCCCTACTGCCGCATAGGGAGGTTTTACTGTATTTGATTATTTTACTGATCGCGGCTATTATATTCTGTGTACATAGAGTGAAGCTGAAATAGAGAAACTGAAGGCGCTGAAAAATACGGCGAATGCGTTACAAGCGAAACCTACAGAGAAACCTCGTCAAAACGCTTATACTTCGACTACATTGCAACAGGCTCAGGTACGAAATACTATCATCTGAATCATTCGGTAGCGGGGCAGATATAGTGCTATGAGATTTATTGAAGATGGGTTTGTGTTTTAGTCGTGTTAATTTCACGATCATGACTAGATACAAACTCATCTTTGATACGTCGTCGTTTTCATCGAGAGGAAAGATTAATCATAGAGAGGGTAGCAGAAACACTTCCAAAAATTGCTGACTGCTAGTGCTTGTACAGGATGGCTCTCACCTGGAAAACCTTGAAACAATCACGGAAAACTCAAGGAAATTGACAAATTTTACCAAAAACCTGGTAAACTCAGCGAATTCTGATAATGTTATTGTCCACGTGCTTCTTTATCAGTACATGATTCAATGAGAAATGAATGAATTCTTACATTTTAAACCTAGAAATTTCTCTGATTCACTTGTGGAAATTCTATGGCCACCCTGTCTTAAAGAGTAGCAGAAAATGAATGCGATTTAAACAGTGGCTATACGTTTTACAGATATCGCCGAAGTCAACCGATACGATCATGACTCCCGCTGGAAATGAGCTGAGACGTATGCAAAATGAAATAAACATCATTAAAGATACCCTTCAAAGCTTCATGGCGTCGACTCCTAAAAATTCCATTCGGGTTAGTGCGATAAAGAATGAAGTAATGAGCAAAACCCACAGTTGATGGTCTAAAAATCTATTCTCACAGTTAGGAGTTTCGACTGAACTCAATCATAAGAGAAACCGAAATGTTTTTCTTGTTCGTTTTCATTTCTTTGATAATGAAGTTTAGTCAGCACTTCGGAGCTGTCAGAATAGATTTTTAAATCATCAACTGTAGGTTTTGCTCATCAATTCGGAAATACTGAGATTAATGTCTGTCTCTACCAGTCAAGAAATGAACAAATCATTTAATTTATAAGAATGCTGTTTCGATTTGTTTCAGGGTATTTCGGGCAAGTTGTACAGCGATTCAGATTGTCGAGATACGGATCCCGATACACCGGTCAGGAGCGGAGGAGTTTTCGGTAACAAGAATCGTAAACCTCGTAATTCAAAAGTCAGTCCGTTGAAGGTATGTGTTCTAAGGTGGTGCCCGAGCCGAGACACCTTTCATAGAACGGCCAAAAGTAGATACAATGATTCTCCATATGCTGGAATTTTAATGGGGCTGCATAATGACATTGTGGCTGCTGAATTAGCAAGGTTTTCGCTGCCCCAAAATATACAGAAAATTTCAGCTTTATCTTGGGGTAACTTTTTATTTTTCTCATTAGCTTTATATATATATAAAAGCAATTATCAGCATTGATAGAATATTGACATCCACTCTGGTAGGGGCAGAAGATATTTTGTAATGGGTGGCTGATTCTCAAGAGTGGTGGATGTTCCTCTAACACCTGTAGTGGAGAACACTGAGAGATACCATATTATCGATCGATTTTCCTTCTAGTTATCGTTTCCCAATGAGAGCGAGACGGATCCTGATTCAGAGAGGAATCGTCGCGAGTTGTACGAATCGCTCAGCGAGGATGAACGCGCGCTGTTTAAAGATGTTCAGTCGCAACTACAAGTACTGCAGGAACAAATGAAAGATGCCGACATAATCGCTAATCAAAAGGTAAAGAAAAAGATTTCATTCATCTTGCTCTGTGTGTTGTCATTGTTTTTAGATTCTCGGAAAAAGTGCAATGCTTCAGTTACATAGTCAGGGTGGCCGCTTACCTGGAAATCAGGGAAAGGTCAGGAATAGGTGTTTTTGTATAAAAGCTTAAAATCAGGGAAATTTGTAGATTACTAGATCATGTGTAAGATCAAACAGTTTGCGTCTATGTCCTACGTATTTGACTGTGTTGATTGATTAGATTCTTAGTTGATCAACTCGGGAAAACAACGTGCATATCAGGGGATAGTCAGGGAAAAAGCTAGTCACAGTGGCCGCCCTGATAATTCATGAAAACACCGTTTCAAGAAAACGTGAGGTAAATGAGTTGGGTAGGGGATTGAGTGAATGCTTTATTTCTTTTTACCTACATTTGTCTACTAATATGAGGAAAAAGTTTCCCACATTAAAATTGAGAAACATGTTCGCTTGACCTAAATTGCATTCGGCAAGCTTGATTCTAGTCTACGTGTATACCCATATACCCGATATCGACGTATATGCAATGGAGAGGGATATTGAGTATTCGCTTTCGTTTCAGCTCATTGACGCTCAGAATCATCTGATGATGATGGAAGAGGAATTGCAGAAGCGAGAAGAACGAATGGAAGAGGAGAAAGAAGCTCGTAAGATGGTACGTCATTTTCATTGAAATATAACTGTACACACTCCAATTACAGGGTTTGTACACCTCCTCCTGGAATTCCTGGTTTTCCTGGAATTTGAGCGAAATCAGTTCCAGGACATGGAATTCCTGGAATCTCGGTTTTAAACAGCTTTTCCTGGAAAACTGGAATTTCAGGGATCTTGCACATCTGAAAATTATCTAGTTTTTTTTTGTGGTCAGTCTAATTTTCAAAGTGTGCAGGTATGATTTCTGACATGTCTATACAAATGTAACCGTAAAGAGCACTTCGCTGAAATCTTCATAAGCAATTAGTGGTCATCATTATTCCCAGTTGGTAAATTATAGACTAGAGCCCTAACAGGGATTTTATTATGTGAGATGGGTTGGTAAAATTTTGAAGTGAGCAAGTTCACCAAAAGCAGGCAAATAGATACCTATGTCACTGCTGCATCCTAGATGTAAGATTGGAAAGTTTTTAGATTATCAATTACTGGTATGCTATGAGCTCCGTTAAGCATGGAACATATCTTGAGGTAAAAGCGTCTGTCTTGTGTTTGATGATAACAGATGGAAGAAGCGAAGATGATACAAGCGGCGCAGGAGATCGAACAAGCTCAAAACGAGATCGAGTATCTGCAGGGTCTTCTACAAGACAAAGAACAGCAGATCGGTGAAGAGATACAACGCAACGAGGAGACGAATCAAACTGTCGGTACGTTGAATATGATCACCGTGCTGATCTAACGTCCGGTCCACAATCAAACAGGGTGGCCACTTAGCTGGAAATCAGGAAAAAGGCAGGGAATTTTGTTTTAAAAAAAGCCAAAATTCAGGGATTTATCAGGGAAATTTTGTTGAGATTGCTAGATCATGCGTAAAATCAAACATGTCTTTCGTAATTGACTGCGTTAATTGATTGGATAAAACAACTTACAGGTCAGGGAAAAAGTAAGTCATATTAAAGTGGCCATCCTGAATTAGCTAACGACTGTATGTACAAAAACCATGTCTTTTTCCTCATTATTTCAACAGCCATTCAGAATGAAGAATTGGATTATGTTCAACAGTTATTGGAAGGCCAAAAAGGTGAAATCGACCGACTTCATGACCTGCTGGAGAAAATGTCCGCTGACAAGAAAGGTACAGTTATGAAATCTATACATCTTTTAGTCTAGAGAAATATACGAATGTTGCATTTTCACCGAGATAAAATCCTTTTATATTATTTTTTTAGCCGGAAAGGAGCATCAGAAAGATTTGGAACGAGTGAAGAAGGAAGTCGCTCAAATTCGTCAAGCTTTAACGCAGAGTCCTCAGATTCAGGGAATGGTACCGGGATACGCCGGTTTACCTCCGGTTACATCGGTTCCCGCGATGTTTATGCCCGCGTCCGGCGGTGTCGTTGCTCCCGGATATTCCCCTCCGCAGGCTTATCCATCCACCCCGCCACCGGTTCAACAGACCATGATGCCAAATGAACAGGCTTTAATTCAGGTATTTCCTCAATTCTCGCTCGAGTCTTTGATTTCTTCACCTTCTTTTCTTGCAAGAGTTTTAACTTTATCCACCTTCTCTTCGATTCGTAGACTGGGCAGCACCCGATGCAACAGGCTACAGCAGTCGGACGCGTGTACACCGCTCCCTATCAGGGCAGTCCGTCCGGTTGGCAGACACATCCTGTAATGCCACATCAGCCACCCCCTCCACCACCACCGCAACCAAATACTGGTAAGCATTTGCCGATAACAGCTTCATATCCAACAAATTATTCTAAGCTTATTTATAATTTAACAAATATATCTTTACATAATAAACAAGAAGTAGAATCTAATTTAGACACCCACAATATGGTAACTACAGTTTTGAAAACACTCGTACAGTAGTAGTTTGCACTCTCAAGTTGGATCATAACAATTTTGTTTCTTTTTGAGCGTGTGATATTTGGGATTAGTTTACAGGGTCAGAATGAATATTTCAACAAATACCCAAGTTAAACGGTTATTCAGTTGGCTCCCGCTCTTAGCAGAGTCTACTGTACTTTCCTTGGTCAAAACATCTCTATATAGAAATTCTGTAGTTACAGTGGGTTTTAAGTATCATATTACTAGACGCTTAAACGTCTATAGTAGTGGAATTATGATATCTTTAGTGTAGATGCTTTATTAATATATGATTAACCAGTGCTAACCATTAACTGTGTGTGAGGCTATTGAACTTCTGCTGTGATATACCATAGGTACATATCAAGGTGGTGGAATAAGTGGTTATCATCCACCCTCTCCGATCATGGGCCAGTCCGTCTATCCGTCGTATATCCATACCCCCGGTGTGTATACGGCCCCACCTTGTATACTATCGCAAACAGAAAGTACTCCAGGTAATTGACCAGTCTCAATGAAGAGAGAGCACTATTTCATCAATATTCATGGGTCAATATCCAATATCTATTGCAGGGTTCATAAGCAGTCCTTGAAGTTCCTTTAAAGTTTTGAAATGGTAATGCATCTATATTCAAGGCCTTGAATATCATGGAATGGGCTATAAAATCTTTACATCATTGTCATGGTCATTGGATACCTGGCTTAAGCATGATGATTATATATAAGTCCTGAAATCGGAGTAAAAAAGTCATTAAATGAGATTGGTCATGGACTCTATGAACCCTGACAACGATAAACTAGTGTGTTCAATGGTTTCAATTTTTATTACTTTCACTGATCAGGAAATGAATTTTTCGACATTCTTTTCCAGCTGCACCGGGACCGAGAACTGTTCAGATCGACGATGATAACATGATAACCGAAGACGAGACGTTATTCTGCAACGTACCTGAACACCACGAACTCGTAAGTTAGATTGTTGTTGCTGTTTTTGTGAGCGCTGAACTCTCCGTGTTTCTACTTAGAAGATTTCTCGTGTTCGTTGTGTAGGAGGATTATATCGTCGTGTTGAAAGAAAAGCTGAAAGAAGCTCGCAAGAAACTCCGTCAGAATCAACAATTGTTCGCCGAATCTGAAGATAAAGGTCATAAAGCTATTCAGAACTTAATGGACCGACTCGAGGTATGTTATTCAGACTAACACGCTGAAAACATTCAATATACTACCATCCTGCAGTGGATAGCTTATTCTCTATTTTTTTCTGGAACACTCAATATTTCGGTAGGCTTTAGATTATTCCAATACAGGGGATGATTAACCTGTTGTCTATATCAGTGAAATTTTTCGTAGAATATACCTTGATCAATCACAATTTTCGTTTTCACACCCTGGGCCCGGTTTCATAGACTGAGTATCAAAGTTACCCCTAGGGGTTCCCAGGTATGATTTTGCTTCCATATCTATGAAACGTGGTGTTTGCTTAACACACTGTTCTACGCCTATAACATGTGTCTGTATATTGATCTCGGGCTATAAAACACAAACCCTTATTGTGAGTTACCTTTCTATTGAGTATACCGCATTTATTTAGTGGTCAGAGGGTCTTGTATTTTAGCTTTGGTATTCATAAGTGCTTTCTATTTTTCTATCTTCCAGACGAAACGAGAAGAAATGGAAGCGCTCGACCTGGCTATCGAACGTCAGAAACAGAGTTTACGAGCGATGAAAGACTCCGAACGCAAAGTCGAACTGGAGAAAGACGAAGCCGTGAAAGTTCTCAACGAACTCAAGAAAGAAAACGAGAAACGAATTCGACGCAAGTGAGTTTTAGATTTAGAATAATATTGTTGTTTCGGAATCGAACGAGACTGATTTTTTAATGTTTCGATATTTTCTGAACGTAGAGATTTCCTGGATGGTAAGGGCAATCTGGAAATGGAGGCCGACGATTACCAGTACGATTACGATCCAGCCAGTTTACAGAGTCGACACACGTATCTCGTCGACGAGATATCGTGTCTGGAAGAGACGCTAGCGCGGCGTCGCGCCGAGCTCAGGGAGGCCGATCGTCTGCTATTGGAATGTGAATCCGATCTACAAGACGCCAGACAGCAGGTGAGAATAGAGACGTCTGCTTGGTTCTATCTCGATCGAGTTTCTTTTTGTCTTCTGACAGGGTAGCCACTGACCTCGAATACTTGGAGAACTCGGGGGAATCAGAAAAATCTAGAAAAAAATCAGGGAATTTGTAAATTGGCGGAAAGTGGCTGCCCTGTCTGATCGGATGAGTAATGAATTGATACCTATCTCTTGCGTCTCGTGAATTCAGGAGAAGACCGCCGATGGTCCTTCCACAACGCAGAATACCGATGCTAAAGACGATATCGATAAGGACATTAGCGTCGATATTGTAGCTATGGTATATTATCGTTGGCTAGAATGTATTAACACATTCATTAGTATTGGTTCTACACTCCAACTGATATGAGATGAATAACTTTTTGAAACTGAGATGGGCTTTGGCCAAAGTTCAATCATGCCATTGGCCACTTGTCTCATCTATCCAAGGTCCATTGCCTAAAATCCAGTTCTTTGGTCAAAAGTTTTTGGCCTTTCCTTCACATCGGCAGAAAGAAACATTAAATTTAGTAATGATGCCTTCTGTGAGTGGCTCTCGATTAGTTAAGAGTTGGAATATCTTGACAATTATAAGGGAATTAATTAAAACGGAAATCTTTCTGGCAAATCCAAATAGAATCTTATAGCATTAAACATTAATACTGAAGCCTACTGCATGCGTTTGGGGGTACGTAGTCAGTTGGAGTGATCATGGTTGAGTGGCTTTTTTAATTACGTCTATTTACTTTTCGATTCATCATTCATCCTGATTCGCATTTAATAAGATTGTCGAACGATCATAAAAAACCATCATCAAAACATCTGCTAATCACTATATCATAGTTATTATATACTGTGATCTCTGTCTGATTCATACACTTTATTCACTTTAATACTTCACAAATTTATGCTCAATTCGAATATAAATACGTAGAGCTTATAATCGTGTGAGTGGTGTTCGCGCTTGTCATAATTTTGCTGACAAATATGATAATAATGAGTGATTAATTGCCGTTGTTAATTGATGGTGTATTTTATGATAATTCACTGTTGATTTCGATATGCCGCAGCTGTTGACTCTGCTCTGAAATCATTTATTTTGTTTGGAAAGTTTTTCTGGTCGTTTAGATGAAATTCAAACCAGAGAAAGTCAAATTATATCAAACAGATGAAAAATTAAACCCCTGAACTGAGTCTGCTGTGAATTATTTTATAGCAATAGTTCACCAAATTTCTTTTTAGTGAGTCCTATAGGATCCAACCTTTTTATGATATTAAAGAAAAAATCCTGAGCATTTTGATGTAACTCTAATCATTTTCGATTTAGAAATCTTCGGAGTAATGTTTCATGAAAAAGTTTCAGCTTAACTCAAATTTTTTTATTTAATTGCTATTGGTTACTTCATGTTTTCAATGCCGGCAAGAGTTCGAACTTAACCGTCTTAAACCTGTCTGTGAAAAGTCTCTATTTTGACGTTATTTCGTTCGTTCAGGCGCGAGATACGGTGAAGAAATTCGACTTGGCGCGATCCGGCTACGACCAGACGAAACGAGAACTGGAGGAACTGGAACGACGCGCGCACAGCGCCGGAATAAATCTAGTCAGATCGAACGAAGAACTGAAAGAACTTCAAACAGATATCAAAGAGCTGCAGTCGATACGCGACGATTTAGACGCAACCGTGCATGATATTAATCAGGTTAGCACTGGTTGTAAATAGCAGTGTTTTCAATAAGAGCCAGGTCCCAGGTCCGTCCGTCGTTTCTAAAGGACCCGCCTGTTTTTTCAAACCAGCTTTCGTTTCAGGGACTGTGACATATTATGGGACCCTACTGTTTTTCAAAGGGACCTGGCTTGTTAATTTCTTATTGAAAACACTGAATAGTTAGAGAATATCGGAAACCCACAATCTCAATTTAAACAACTGTTAACTGTGAAGATGGCTGAAAGGATTCCACTGGAATCGTAAGGAAAAAAACAATGATAGTTGTTTAAATTGATATTGTGGTTTTCTCTTAATGATAGGTTGGTAATGGTTGAATTTTTTTATCGGTCTTGCATTACTGGAGCCAGTTCCTCAGCTGTGTGTCGATGATATTTCAAAATGCTAACTTTTGATTGATGATTGAAAATTAATTTCGACTCATAATAACTACTAGACTCTACTGGATTCAGGACCCGATTCTAATCTATTAGATTCATTGTTTAATCATTTTACTTGTGAAATCTTTATTCATTGACTAATTCATTTACGCAATCGTATATAAAAAATAAATGCTTGTAGAGCATAAAAGTCATTTGGCTTCTGATTGGATATGATGAATTACTACCTTCTCTTTAACACTGCTAGGGCCTGGCTCTTTGATATGTTAATCTACTTGAATTCAATTTGGAATTTAAAAGAATGAATTTGTTCAATTTGGTGTTGAATTTATGCAATCTTTTTCATCATTTTAAGGTTATTTCGACAAAAGACGACGAATTCAAAATATTAGACTCGAAAGTGAAAGACTCGGCGAAGAGGTAATTACAGCTATAGTATAGGGAAATTCGATAATAAGGCTAAAAGTCTGGGAAATCTATTGAGGTTGTAAGATCGCGCGTAAAATCAAACAATTTCGATCTATGTCTATGTAATCACTGATTGCCGTTTGTGTTTGCTCTTTATGTTATGCGTCTGCTTTTCAGATTAACGCGAATGCAACAGGAATACGAAGAAACCGAAGCTAAAGAACGCGAGAAATCGGATCTGATTAAATCGAGCGATTTGCTGATATCGGAAAAACGGGCCGAACTCGACCGATTACGAATGACGGTAAGTTTATTTCAACTGACGTAGGTTTATTAATTCGATTGGCTTCGAATGAAAGTAATGAATAAATCCTTAAGCGAAGTAGCAACGCAAAACCACTGAAATGAGTGATTAATTCTCAATAACTGTAGGTTCTGGGAGAACCCTTAAATTTATATTTAAAACTAGTCTATGGTGTATGAAAACTGCTTCTGAAGTTTGTACATTAACCAGACCACTGAACCGGGTCTTGCTCAACTGTATAAATATCTTTTCTTGATAATCTTTGCTTAGATTGAATCGGAAAGGGCCGAAATGGAACAAGTCGACAAAGAGATGGGTCGATTGAAAACCGAACTGCAGATTATTCGAGATACCTTCGAAGAGAAACAAGCCGATCTGCGTTCGCTCGACCGAGAAGTCGAGAAAGAAATCGCCAACAGACAGCGCGACATCAAGGTAAAATATCGTTATTCTTATTTATTGCGATTCGTGATCAATGAGCGGTTGCGTTGAAATAATGCTCGCTATCGTTTCATCCAGGAAACCCGCGCGCTGATCGAAGATTTGAACAGCCAAAAGCGCCACCTATCGACGGCTATGCAGACGGAGCGCGATGAATTGAGTTTGGTGAAAACGGAGATCGAACGAGAGGAGCAGACGTTGCACATGTTGACGTCTGCCATCGGTAAACACAAAGCTGAATTGAAACACGTGCTGGAGATGTTCCAACTCGAACAAACCGAATTAAACCAGATCTCCGAACAGCATAAACAAAAAATGGTGGCCCTGGAAAAAGTCCAGATTACTTTACAAGAGGTTAGTAGTTGAGTCAAACAGATCAGTTTAAAGGGGATAGTTTGTTGTTTACCTAGGGCCCCTCAAATCCCTCAAAAAATCCCTAAAATTCCAAAATTCAATTTTGAGGGTATAAAAACCCTCAAATTCTGAGTGTTAGCCCTTGGCCCTTCAAATTCTGAAAATTTGCCTAAGGAAAATCACATACTTCTAAAGAATGATGCCTGAAAGATTCTTTCTACATCATGTCAGTGAGTGAATACATACATTGCGTCTTTGTTTAAATCATTTACACATGGATTGGCAGTTAAGAATCTGCGTCTGACGTTTCTATTTTCAGGAAAAGGCGGAATTGGACGCGATTCAAGACGATCGTAAAAAGAAACAAACGGAACTGGATCGACTGCGAGTGATCACGGAAGGAGAACGACGCAGCGTCGATCAGCTCGAGGCGGAAAAACGATCGCTCGAAACAAATATATCCGTCCTCAGCAAAGAGAAGGAAATGCTCGACGAAAATTGTAAAAACCTGGAGACGAAAATCAACACTATGAAAAGGTAAAGAAAAATCTGACAAAAATTCTCTCAATATTTTAACTAATATTCGCAAGGTCTAAAGGACATAGTTGATTCTGTTATTCGATTTTAATCAGGGATCAAATGCAACTTGAAGACGCTATCCACAACGCGAAAAGCCGTTTGAATAAACTGGAGACGGAGTTGACTCATTTACAAACCGATGTCGAAGGTATTAAAACGGAAAGAGTTTCGCTACAGGAAGATGTCAGTTCATTAACTCAACATGTTAATGGTAAGTTACGTAGTTAAAAATGTGCCACCAAATGCTTTGTTGTATTGTAGCTAGATGTCGTTTTTGGCTGTTAAGATATTCAAATTCCTTGAATTGTCATGCCATCAGGTATTTGGTGTATTACATGTACAAGCCACAGCCGGAGTCTGCAAGTGGTACAATTTTTTTCTCTTTAATCTGTACATAGGAATCATAGGTTTTAGAAAATTTGTCTGGACTTCCCACTGCAGTGATTACCATCAGCTGACTCACTGACTGCTACAGTGACACTTCAGATATTTCTTTAACAGATTATTTCCTACTGGTATTTTCATCATTTTGACATCGCCAGGGTGTCCGCCTACGTGGAAATCAGGGAAAAGTCAAGGAATTTTCTTTTCTTTAAAAAAATTAATTTTTCAAGGAATTTTTCAAAAAAGCTCTATAAATCAGGGAAATTTGTTGAGATTGAGAGCGTGTAATCAAACAGTTTTCATCTATGTTGTATTGATCGGATTTGATTGGATTCTAAGCAGATCAAGTCGGGGAAAAACAATGTCTGCCTGTCAGGGAAAAGTCTGGGGTAAAGCATGTCAAAGAAAAGTACCGACCCTGATTATCGTTTTCGATTTTCACAGACGGAAAAGTAGAACTTCGAAGTCTACGAGAAAGCATAAAAGTCGCCGAGGATCACATCACGCAGTTAGAACAGGAGATGAAGTCGAAATCGCGAGAAAAAGAAACGCTGATGTCGGAAGTGTATCGACTCGATCAGGAGATTTCGCAACGCAAACTGATCGTCGAAGATTGGTCGCGACAAGAGAAAATGCATCACGACGAAGTCGACCAATCGAAAAGAGAACTCGAAACGCTGTCTCGGGATTGTGGAGAGGCTCGCAAGGTATTTTGACAACTGTAGAAATCTATCTATCTTTCGTATTTTTGTAGTCTGTTTAGTATAGCTGATAGATAGATGTATATATTATAGTTATTTCATTTTCGTCTATAGCACAAGTACTTTTATGAAAGCTTTATATATCTTTAACTCCTGTGCTAGATTAGCATCCCAACCCATATTCGATATTTCACAATAAGTTTTATTGCCCTGATGTAAGGATTTTTTAGCTTAGTGTATTTCAATAATTACTGATTTTCTGATTACGGGGGTAGTGAAGAAATCAAACCTGGCTGGACAAACAATAGCAACCAGACAAAAATGCCGCAGACAATCGCCCTTGTTATCCCTCGCTCAAACATGAGCTCCTGACCTAGAAAACCTGGAAAACTTAGGGAATCAGAAAAATCGAGAAAAAAAATCAGGGAGACTTCGGGGAATTTGACAAATTGTACCAAAAAACCTGGAAAACTCAGAGAATTTGGATAATGCTTTTGACCACGTGTTTCTTTATCAGTACATGATTCAGTGAAAAATGAATGAATTGTAACATTTCAAACCTATAAATTTCTTCGATTTGCCCAGGAAATTTTGTGTAATCACATGTAAAAACTCAAGGGATGTGACATTGTAAACGGCCAGAAACTGGCCACCCCGCCTTAGGAAATTAACCCTAACAGATGCTAGTTTCACTGAGTAGTTGAAAGAAAACCGCATATTCCTGACTCCCTACCATATACATATAGCCTATACGTAGATAGATGCTTTGTAACTGGTGCTGTTTAGTTTTCTATATATTTATAAATCATCTGATCTCTAACTTTTAACCGTAGCTTATCGTTATATACTTCCTTGCAGTCTTTACAAAAAGTTAGTCAACAATTAGAAAACGAAGAGAAAAAACTCGATCGGGTAAGAGTACTATATCTCCGCTTGCACGGCTGTCACCTACGTAGATAATCTAACCACCATCATTTACTTCACTTTTACGCATGATGAAAATGGATTTAAAATCATGATATACTGATGCGTTGAAGTTTCAATTTTGTAGTTGGTCAATACAGCCACGATGGAGTTGGACAACATCAAAAAGGACCTGGTTATCAGGCAAGACGAGCTAGCCGATGCGTCGGTAAAAGTCAAAGAACTTCGGGTAAGGGGCGCGTTACGCGATGATATAAACACAGTTTTACGTCGTCAAATCCGTTTCATTTGACACGACCTTCTGTTTTCCCTCTTCTGTAGCACGAAGCAGAGCAACGACAGCACACTAGAGAACGGATAAAAGAACTGGATAAGATTGTGAAAGAACAAGGTATTGATTGACCTAACGTTGTTGCTCAGTCGTTACTTTGACCCATTATTACAAAAAACATCAAACTCATTGAAAATGAACTGATTTTAACTCCTAACTCACAACTGTAGAACTGGGTTGTTCGATTTGAGTAAAAATCGGTTTATCTTTGAGATATTTTATCGTCTAGTCAAATTTCAACTGGGTCCGAAAGTCTCTGGTAGTTCATTATTTCCGAATGCTGAAATCTAAATTTTGTACCTTTCCTTTCAGAGAAAGAACTGGGTACGAGCAATATGGAGAAACAGCAGTTAGCACAAGCTCTCAATCATTCGTACAAAGAGCTACAAGCGTTGAGAGAAGAATACAATAAGGTCAGTTGATGATCAGTGTCGTGGCCATTGAAGCCTCAAATCAGCGATGAAAATCCTGGATGCCAAAAGGTTTACGTTCTCTCTATTCATTGATATTTACAGGAGAAAGACGTCATGCAAGGTCAAATCGATCACTTAGAAGAGGAAGTCGAAGACCTCCGAAATCAACTGCAAGATACGCTGAAAGAATTGAAGCATTTACGCAAGAAGTCCAGCGCGGAAATCGCCGATTTAGAGCAGATCGCTCAGGATCATTGCGCGCGCGCGAACAGACTCAGCGACGAGTTAAACGCTGTTAGACAGGAATTTCTCGGACTCAAACAACAGGTGAGAACTGTTGATTCGCGTGTACTTGCTTTAGATGAGGTGTGTAAAAGGGTTCAGCTTTGGAATTTAGTGAATTTCGGATTTTGTAGATGCTGACACAAGCAGAATTGCAAGTAAGAGACAAACGCCTCGAGGAATCAGTAAAAGACATCAAATCAGATATTCAGTTGGTAAGCCACTTTCAGGGTGAATGAGAACAAAATGTAAATAGGTTTTTCAGCTAAGTGCTGGTGACTTTCTTTCATTGGAGCAAATATTTAGTTGCATAGTATATTTATTTTTCATAATTCATACATACAATATAATATGTCGGTACAGTTGTGATTACAATACATGGTTATAAAGCCTATTTAAAAAATGGATAGATATATCAGAAAATTAATTCTGATGCTCTGTATATGCCTTTAATTGTCCCGAACTCAGAAATAAAAATAATTCATTAATTGTTGTAGCACGAGTTGAATACTAGTCTGACCGAATTGGAGAAATCACGGTGCGACGCGATCGACGAATTGAGCGAATTACAGGATCAAAAACAACAGCTACAACGCCATCTAGAAGGACTCAAAGAAAACCTAGCTACCGTAAGAAAACCTAGCTACCGTACTTAACTGTTCAGTGTAAGAAATTAATTTGAGAATTCTCGTTGATTTTCGTCTTTGTTGCGAACAGGTTCGTGGCCACAGTCCGGTCGAGGATTACAGCTTCAGTTCGTCGTACGCCGGCGGCGTTGGCAGTAAAGACACCAGTTGGAAGAAAGATTCAATGAAGGACAAGTTTATACAAGAGCAAGACTACCTCAAAGTATGAATTGAACTATATTGACTATAGATCAAACTCACCTAAGTTTTCATCGGATAAGACATCACGTCACTTGATTCGACTCTTTTATTGCGTCCCAATTTGTATTTCCAATTCAATTTTCTAAGTGTTACTCATCGTTCGGATATGTAAGCTTAACCCCTTACTAACACAATGCTTGACTGTATTAGGTGTACAGCATAAAGAACTCATTTCCTTGACAGACCTGAGATAACCATTTATTAAACACTATACCCGTCTTGTGACGATGATGTACCGGGAATCCCGCAATAATAACAAAAGAATAATAGGTCCAAAAATGTTTCCTCGAGCTAGTAGTTTATTCAACGCGAGACTTGAGATGACTTGCGTAATTTTTAAATTTGGTTCGTTTGAAATATATTTATATTTTTTATAGAGTCAACTGCGTCAACAGATGTCGCGCCACGCCGAGGCACTAATGAACGAGAGACAGCGTTCAGACGGAACTTTACAGAATCTTAAGCGTCGTTTGAACAATCTGCAAGATGTAAGTTATACGATGCCCCGCACACCGCATAGCAGCTGGTCTATTCGATATAATCGGCTAAATTCGATCTTTTCTTTAGGTGTTGTCAAATAGTGACTTGACGAGGGCGCGTTCGCTACAAGCCAGATCGCCACTTACAGAAATCAACGATGATCCGCTCGCTCTGCAGGTTGGTCGAGTAGTCGTAGATTCAAAATCCTGTTGAGTTATCCGTAATTCTTTTGGACCCAGTTCCAGAGTGTTGTGAGTCAAGAGTTGATTCTGAGTTGAAATTAGTTCATTTTCGATGAGTTTATTCGAGAGTCAAATCTTATCTCGGAACTGTGGAACTGGTCCCTTGGTCTTTTATTTTTCGATTGTATTTTACTCAGTAGAAGATTTCTGCCATCTCGGCACAAACTTGGCGATCAAAAGAGAAAGTAGATAACTCTTCTTCTGAGAGTGCAATCGAAAATGACCTTTTCTATTTGATTTGAGAGCTGAGCTCTTCTAGTAACGAAGAAAATGAGTTTTAAGATTCAAACTTTTGCTTTCAGGATCTGAACACGTCTCCGCAAGGATCGCCGGGCAAACAACGATCGTACGCGCAAAGCCGGCAGGAACGAATTCGAAACCGTTCGTGGGACAAAATTCCCGAACGCGGTCCGCAGTCGCCGACGTCGAGTTTCTAAGCGGCGGTAACAGTTCGAATTTTTCGCATCAGTATTCTTGGATACGTATTTCGTATAAATGGATCTTCTCTCACGATTTGAAGAGAAGAGGTGTTTGTAGTGATTTTAAACAATGAACTCTCAAATGGCAGCTCGGTATACTCTCCTCTCCACGAGACGAACCTCACCGACTTGTGAAAATCATCAGGCTTCGTTGCGACTGAAGTTTGTTTATCGTATTTTACCGGTACAGAAATCAACTGCCATTGTAAACTTTACTCAGAGACTGTTGCATTTTGAACGTATTGGTGTCTACTATAATGTACAATTTGAACATAGCTTTGTATCAACTAGCGTGGAGTAATCATCCAGTAGTAATCATGGTATTTCAAGGTATGTTGACCTTAAATAGATAAGATTATGTATATATGGGGATGAAATAGACTAGATGTCGCATTCGAGGAACGTGTAGATTCTAGATTAAAAAGCGAAAAAGGACCTAGAATTTAGAATGATTAGATTTCGTAGGCTGGTTGTTGCTTCTAAATGTTTGATATCAAATGCGCAATTGTAATTTGTCAGTTGACTTATCTAGATTTCACGCTACGCGAAGCGGATACTTATTAAGGACTCACTTTTTCGTTGAAAGATTGTTAGCACAGTTTGAGCTGCTCAGGCTAGTTATTCGGTAACTGGACTGTCAGTGGTTAGTTTCTTGGTCAAATACTCATTATTGATTGATTTTAGGTTACTAAACAAATTTAGGACTAACTGGCCCGACTAGACCTTGTTAGGCTAAGAAAAATTGATACCTCATGTCTCCTTTCTGCTGAGCTTAAAAGTTGACCAGCCCGGCGGCCTATCTATCCTGTACATCACTTTAAAAAAAAAGGGTGATCAGGCTGACCATCACAGGCAGCTATAGAAATGAACTGATTACAAATTTTGTCGCGGTTTATATAAGAGACTTGGCCACTTAGGAGAAAAAAGGTATCATTTTTGTTTAGCCTTAATGAAAGTTAAGGGGTCATTCATTTATTACGTACGCATTAGGGGAGGGGGAGGGGGTCAGTGCAATTGCGTACTGTAATGCTTAATGTATATGAAAAAATGGCCGATTTTGCGTACAGAGGGGGAGGGGGGGTTGAAAATTTCAAATTTTATGCGTATGTAATAAATGAATGATCCCCAACTATTGGATTATAATTCTATATACATCCTATTTCGTTCTCACATGCGTCGACCATTGTGAAATCCGTCCTAGTGAGATAACCTACCTACTGGCTGGACCAGCGACACGCAGCTTCCCAGGTAGGAAAATGTTGACATTATTATGTGTGTGTGATCTGTTTTGTAGATATAAATGTTTTATTTGTAATAGAAAACGAACGGTGGCTGGACCATTGTATTTATCTTATGTAATAGTTCGGTACGATATTTTTAGGTTTATCATGTTTGTAATTAGTCAGTGTATGGTTTTGCGTGGTCGAATCCTGTATAGAAAATAATGTGCATTCAAAATGCATAACGTGCTCGTTGCCAAAAAATAATGTTCTACTGATCGTGATTGAACCACATTTAATTTCACTGAATTGTGAAAATAATTGTAATGTAATGAATTTGAATGAACCAAAAAAACGCTATTTTATTCAATAAACATTTTCAAAAAATTCATGAATTTCAATGAGTCATCTCTTTACTCATTTTGGGACAATTCCGTACGTTTGTACCAGCCCTTAGGTGGGTACCGGTAATCTAGGATATCATTTAGCCAATCTTAGGAGGATACCGGTCTCTACAGCTAGTGGAGCTCACATTTTGAGACCCCCGATTAAGAGAAATCGTTGGTGTTGTAGAAGTTTGCGGAATTACTCAGAAGACGTCTTCGTTTTTGTCCCCCTCTCGTCCCGATTGCCGGATTACGCTGGTTGTTCGTCTTTTCAGCTTCCAGTTGTTGAATTTTCTCCTGTAATTCCGAAATCGTTGCCTTCGCTTTATTCAACTCTATTTCGTAGCCGTTTTTAGTGTGTTGCAGTTTCTGATAGAGAAAATGGAAAACGATATCTTCATATACGATACATCATTTACATTTTTCCATGCGATTATACAAAATTCCCTGAGTGGATCAGAGACATTTCTAGATTTAAAATGTTACAATTCATTCTTTTCACTGAATCATGTACTGATAAAGAAACGTAGTCAATAACCTTATCTGAATTCCCTGGGTTTCCAATTTTTTGGTCAAATTTGTCAAATTCCCCGATTTTTATTTAGATTTATCTGATTCCCCGAGTTTTTCCAGGTCAGTGGCCACCCTGTCGGATGAGGAAACGGGCTGTAATCTTTAGGGCCTGTGTCAAAGCAGTATCTTACCTTCCTGAATATATCTTGAGCGGCTGTGTTTGGCATCGGTTGTTGAGCTTTGTTAACCTGTTTCTGAACTTGGTGCAATTTGGTGTCAAACTACGATGAAACAAAATAAAAGTCAATCACTGGAGCTTCAAATCTTCACTAGATTTTATCTTGCCCCCACATCAATTCATATTACATCCAGACGTAATCTTGCAATCTCGTTGTCTTTTTCCTTCAACTTGCTTTCATATTCTTCAAAACACGCGTCATTCTTCGCTTCTTTCTCCGATGCCAAGGCTTCATATCTGGTCTTTTCGGTTAGGGCTGGAACAGTAATGATTTACAATTAACGGCACTACTGATCGTATGTTACATCGATATTTATTTGATAGAAAAGATAGAAATCTGAATCTAAATCGTTTAAACTTACCTCGCTGTTCGCAATTCTCACTGAATTTTCTCATTTCTTCCTCGTGCGTGGCGATAAGGGCCTTCATATCGTCTTTGAATTTCTCAATTTCGATTTTGTGTAGCTGCGCATTTAGAAAAGAAATAAATCAGTCAGTTTCCATCTAGAAAAAAAAACCATCGCTGCGTTCAGATACGGTAGGCTACATGTTTTTTACCGAATCCTTTTCTATAAGATCCAGTGACATGTTCTCGATGTTTTCCTTCAATTTGCGATTATCGTCTGTCAAAAGAATAAATAAACAGCTGTAAACGAAATGATTCGAAACAGGACTCGCAATGTAAGTTATACTCAAATGAAATCATACCTTCATAATCACATCTTTTCGCCACTATTTCCCGAAATTGGTCCACTTGTTTTTGGAATTGCACAATGTCTAAGTGGACATGAAAATTAAAGAAAATATCTGAGATTTGTTTGCAAGTTACGGAAAAGTTCCCAATTTTGAGAATGAACTCATCTAAATTGTAAAACATCATTCGGGCATTGATCTATACTAATCCAGTGGAGTTAGAAGAGCAAGACTAGAAGAATGATACGATGTTTCTCATTCTGCTGAGAAAAGTTGACCCGGCCGGTCGCCTTTTTAACGTAGCCTGCCGTCGGGCCTACCGTGCATTACATTTTAAAATTCACAATCAAGGAACCAAACAGTCCCGGCAGTTCTTATAGTTCTTAAATGATTACAAATTTTGCAGGTTACACAAAGCCCCCCCGGCGGCCGAGGAGAAACAAGTTACCAAGCCTATGGTACCAGTACCTTCTTTTAATTGGTCACGATGTTGTTGGAGGTTTTCTTTTTCCGATTCAAGTTCCGAAATTCTTTGGCTCAATAAAGTTCTCTCGTCTATCAATTGTAAAACCATCTATAAAGAACACGACGACAGAATTTAATGTTCGAGGACCACGTTGAGTAATTGCCAAATATTTTTTTCATTAAGTTAATTCTTAATTCCAATACCTCTTGCCATTCTGAAAACTGAGTCACTGTGATTTCCAGATTATTGAATCGCCTTTCTTTTGGCGTCGTTGTCGTCGAATCCATTCTGTTTTTCTGAGAAAAAGAGCCGGTTTATTTTACTCAATGAAAATGCATCTTCATGATCTAATAACACATTACGCGGTAAGCAGGAAATATATTTAACTGTATTTTCTGCTACCTTTTACAACCGATTTGGTTATGTCATAAGCGTGAAAAATGTATCATGATAGATAAAATCAACATCGGCAAGACCCGCCTTTTAGATCACGCGGGCCGCAAGAATCCCGTAGGCGATCGTACGGTGCTGCCACCAAGCGTGCAAGTTTATAACCACGTGTTACCGGGATTCGAACCTAGTCTAATGACACCAATAGAAAACAAGCTGTTGGCGGGTTTCATGATATGTTACATTACGTAGTGATTACCTAATAAATGAATTCTTTTTACCTACCACTTATAAAGACAATGCAGTTTTGTCCTGAGAGTGAACTATTGTCGCAAGTAACTTGGAGCGTCTGCAGGCGCTTTAGTTGTAATGACGATAGTGGCCACCAGGTGCCAGGATCAACCCGGAAGAAGGATAAGGTTGATAAATAATGGGGAAAACCAGGAAATATTCTCTCTATTTCCGGCATTTAAATCATCGATTGTAAAATGAATTGTCTAAAAAAAACATTTTCCACCTGGACCACTAAGAAACGGAGCAACAGCAACAGGTCTGGATAATAATACGCCGATTGACAACCCTTTGTTAACAGCCTACGCCTGTCCTTAGTTAGTTCACCCGGTGGTACTTGCAGATTCACGAGTCTCCACCTCCTCGCTCACCTGCTTTCGAAATTGGCCACGATTATTCGACGTCAAACACGAAATATCTCGCTTTCAATTCCCTTATCTTTTCAGCAAAGAGGAAATGGAACCAAAACTGGTAAGAGAGCTCGATAAAATATCTGAGCATTTTCTGATGCAAGGAACATTCGAAATTGCTCGCTTACCCGATGAACTTTTGGAACAAGTATTCTCGAAATTGTCGGAGATTGATCTGTTGATGAGGGTGAGTCGCGTGTGTAAATACTGGAAAAGCATCGTCGACCGACAATCGGTTTGGAGATTGAAATGTAACTATGAAAATCTACACGTAGACTCGGGGAACAGCTATCGCGACGCATACTTCTCGGAAAGTATTTTCAGGCGAAATCTTATCAAAAACCCGTACGCTATTGAAGACTTCGACCATTGGGAAATTATGGATGGAAGCCATGGCTTCAAAACTGAAAATGCATTTTATGGCAAGGGTGTTGGTGTCAAACAACCAAATTCATTGAAATTACCTGGTCAGTTAATGACGTTTTTTGATGAAATTATTCTATTCGTTGGGGATGTTTTTTTTAATGTTTTAGCAATATTTCAGAAAAAATTCTCCCTGTCGTGTGTAACTGGGTGACTACGTATTACAACTGCTCAAAATATCAGCTGATAGATCTATTGGCTGTCGGCTTCTCTGAGAAATGGCTTGATGAAATGGAAGCAGCAATTCACATATCTGAGTGGTAAGGAGAATGATGACTGTTTAAGCCCTGGGCGGATTTTCATAGATTGTGGGGTCAAAATGATTCCTGGGCCCATTCTGAAATTGGTTCATTCATTTATCACGTACGCATTAAATTTGAATTTTTCAACCCCCCTCGCCCTCTGTACACAAAATCGGCCACTTTTTCATATACATTAAGCATTACAGTACGCAATTGCACTCCACCCTCCCCTGATGCGTACATAATAAATGAATGAGCCCTGTACAGGTTAGATAGGCGGCCGGGTCAACTTTTAACCTCAGCAGAAATGAGAAACTAAGGTATCAATTATTTTTAGCCTTACATATTGGCCTATCAAATTTCAAAATAGTGTGGTCCCAGGTATTATTTTGCCCCCACATCTATGTCCTGGATCCTATTACATCATCTCTGTGGTTTTCATTTCAGGTACGCAGCTAGATTCGACTGTGGATGCGTATATCATTTAGAAGTCCATTTACTCGATGGAAACGAGAAATCGCTAGATCATTTTGAACAGGTGAAGCAGGAGCAGCAGTGGTCGACAGCTGAATGGAAAAAGGTACAAAGTTGTTTCGCAAAATTTAAGGCAATCGCTCGTCAATAAAACATTCATTTTTTCCGATCAATTATTTTTCAGGTCAGTTATGTGTTTCCGTGTAAAGTCAGAGAAGGCCTGCGTTATATCAAATTCATCCACTCAGGAAAGGATACGCAGTTCTGGGCTGGACATTACGGCTCCAAATTTACGGGAGCTTCTGTGAAATTTGATTTCAAGGCATTACACGTATGAAATCCGTGGATATTTCATAATCATCGAAGATGTGATATAAAAAGATCTACTTTAACTGTTTTTCTAGTATTATCGTATGCACATGACAATTGCAATACATTGCTTCAAATGATGACATTATATACAGCTGCTCTCAGACCAAAATAGATAACTGTATTTAATTCGTTTAAGAGTCCATGATTTAGTTTAATGTCATAAACGAACTGAATACTGTAGACCACCATCATTCTCTTGATGTAACAATTTGAATAATTATGTACTTACGTGTAATGTCAGTTATAAGGGGAAACTATTTTCAGGTCCCCATAAATTTCATTGTTAGTAGTTTCTACTGCATAGCATAAGCATTAAACTCATCTGATTGCGCATTTATTGATTTAGAAATCTTTTGAAACATAAAACTTTTTGGAAACTCGAAGTAATACAACTAACCTTAATCACTTGGGCATAAATCCCATTTTACTGACTCCCTAGTGAATTCGAAGGATGTTTGCTGGGTAACTACAATGAGGTCTTTCAGTCTCAGTGTGAACTATTTTATGTAAAAGTAGATGATTTAAGAAATTACATTAGGAGGAGATTATATTTATTGTATTCCTGATTTATGCCTTAAATAGATGATAATCAATCATGAAGGTAGTTTATTTTTCCTGATCTCGTTTGTGTATTATGCGTTTGCAGCCATGCTTGCCTTGCAAGTATCTTTATCAAAATGTATGTAGATGTAATTAAATTAGCTGGTGTATCATTTACCTGGCCCAATATGATACGTCAGGGGGACCACTGACCTGGAAAACTCAGGGAATTTGACAAATTTGGCAAAAACCTGGAAAACTTGAGAACCTTAGAAATTTGGGTAAAGTATTGACCAAGTGTTTCTTTATCAATGGGATTAGGTGCTGCGGGAGAAGTCACGAGCGCAATCTCCGTTTGATATTCGATACATACACCCAATGAAGAAACCTGTTATTGGGATCTTCAGCAATCCCTTGCCACCTGCTTTTCCTGCTACTTTGCCTTTGGATTTTACAGCTACTTTGAAAATATCTTAAAATATTGTTCCATATCCTTCGTTTTCCAGCCTGGCTTTCTGCTCTTCTCGTAATTTGTCATGTAGGTATCATTATAGGCTCCTTCGCACTGCGATGATAATTATATGATATGATATGATCGTGCTCTTAACCATCGAGAATGGAACCTAAAATCTATCCTATCGAAAATCCTAATCCTGTATCATCGATTCTTATGGGCCTCGTATAGCTCAGGTCAGGATCTGGATACGCGTGAATTAGATTTACAGCGTGTGTATTGTCACCGATTTGGAAATGCGGGTCAGCGCTAGTCTTTATGATGTTTGATGCAATTTAGTTTCCCGGGTAAGTAAATCATCCTCAGTTGCATTCCGCTCATCAAATATTTTTTATCGAAAATCCAATATATTTATCATCGATTCGTATGTTTCGCAACTCGGGATCAGCCGTATCTTCTGGATACGCGTGAATTACTAACAGCGTGAGTATTGAAACCGATTTGAAGCTGAAGGTTTGCCCGTCTTTCTGACGTGTTACTTTGAGAATCAAGTCGGCAATTCTAACCGCGTACTATAGTTCCCTGTGTAAGTAATCTATCCGAAGTCACGTTCTTCTCATGTAGCGAGTGATCAGCCCATGTAATAATTTCATCTGAGTATCTGTCGTTGGAGAGACTTCTCTTCTCTCTACTGTCGTGGTCAAATACATAGTGCACAAACATGCAAAACCACGAAAATTCACGCATCTCTTGTTTGTTCTAATAAGAGTCTCAGCCATGATTTCTCAAAATATTCAAGATAAGTTTAAGAGTTTTAAGTTACGTTCAAATTGTATCTTTTCGAAACGCTGTACTACACGATCGGGCACTATGAAGTTAAAGGTGACCTTTAAGGTAATCATAAAATCATGTGACTTGGTGGAACAATCGCGTGACTATAAAAAATGAAAAAGATAAGATAAACAAACATGTACCCGGTAAAGAAATGACAACTTCATGTCTGTCGTCATACTGATAATGACTGATAATGAAAACACAAACTTCCCGTTCCAGAATTAAGGATCTGTCGCAGATCCAGGGGTCAAATCCGAGTACTGCTCAAAGTAATATTGTGTCTCCAGAAAAGCTGACCTAAGAAATTTGAATAATAGAATTTTGAAAGATACACAATACATGTTTGTGTGTTAAGTCACATGCAGGCAAATATTTTCTATATTGAAAATGTTGTGGGGAAATTTTGAGTACCGCTCAGGCGGTACTCGCGGTAGGCTGGATCACCCACTGAGGATTTTCGTAGTCGTTCGGTCTAGGTCTGGAAGGTTTTTTCGTGCCCGAAGAAACCTGGACTGTGATTACAGGTTTTTGATTCCTCTTCTGGCGCAGGATCTTCATTGAAAAGTCATTGACATCAACTTCAGCGGGTTATAATACATGTACTTCTAATCCAATTTTATACGATCTTCTGACGCCAACCGTCAGAAAAATGAATGCCCGATGTTCGGATCTTTTTCTTGAAGTTGTGTATATACTGGCTATCTTAACAAGGGCGTCTTGAGGGTCTTAAATATCCGAGGGAGGAGAAATATAGTTGGTCAGAACCCAGAGGTAATTTGCTGTAGAATGGGGCAATCAGTACATTTCTTTACTGAACGAAAGTGGGAATTACTTATCTCGTCAAAACCAATTAAAACGCCGCACAACGCAAAGATGGAATATAATTACGCCCATGCGCCCATTCAATCATATTCAATGGAAAGTCCTAATAATTTAATGAATAGATTTTCTATTTATTCGTAAAACATTATAATAAGCAAACTCATTTCATTACATGTAATTCGAAATATTGGTAAAATGCATTCTTATTGACTTGAAACAGCGCGTACAAGCTTCATTATTCTCGCTTCATGGATGTTAAAAATACCTCAATTCAAACCAATGGTTAAGAATCAACTTTGATATGTAATATAAGTCATTAAATATACAAATGGTCCTTTCACAATCCGGGGCACAAACGTGTAGGCATGTATAAAACAATCAGTAACGTATATCTTTAGAAAATCACTGTAAACATTAAAAGTTATTCCATATAAGTAGACTCTTGTTTGAACATTTGTTCAGTGTTAACTGATTAAAAGTTAATTAAAACCTACCGTCTGCATAGATTAATTAAATAGTATTTTAATTGCTTTATCACATCATTGCTTTAAGCATCATTCATATACATATAGCACATTTATTTGTTCGAAATCGTCAACTGATGTACAAACTAATTCTATGGCCACCTATGAAATAAATATGTGCGCTTGGTCCACAAGGTTCTCGTTAACGCATGCATTTTCTATGCGAGTAAATTTCTATATAATTAAGCCCAACGCACACGATGTAAGGAAACGGGGAAACAAGGGACAGAAACAAGGTTTCGAGCGTTTCCCTTTGTCATGCGCGTTTACAAGAAACATAGTTTCGTGAACAACGTTTCCGAGATCAAAAATGTTTGATTCCCTGGTTCGTGTACATTGGGCTTAGACCCGAAAGAGGCCCGTTATTTCGGCAGTTATTTCCATAACCTTTTTGACTGCGTTTACTGCAGGTGAAAGAATAGTCTAACTGAAGGGATTTACGTCGGAGCTCGGCGTTTTAGTTCGCGGAAATAGATAATTTAAACCAAAGCTCGAGAGTAAGGATGATCCAAAGGTTGGATGTGTATGAAGGCAAATGAATATACTGTACTGGGTTAGTGCGAGAGGCAAGCGGGGATGTTTTCTGGTGGCCCGATACTCATTGGAATCTTTAAGTTAACCAGGGAGCGACAAACTTCTCGAAGACAGTTCGATTCTTGTGCCATTGCGTGTGTTGAACACCGGGAACTGTGAACACGTGTAAACGCTTCTGTTTGGCGAGCGTTTGCAATCCGAATGTATCATTCGAGAACCACTGAAAAACACGAACAAAAATAATCGAAATTGTATTAAAACATTCTCATTTTCGGGCATCACATTTTCTAACTCCGAAATAGCTCGTTTTGACGTACCGATTGTTGCTGCATTGGGAGAACGTGGTCTTTCGAATCGTAAAAGCCGAATTGACTCGATTGCCACGGAATAATCACACCGTCGTCGGGACTGCCGATTAGCACCAGTTTCTTCACGCGAAGAAAGTTCTTGCGGTATTCTATTGAGAAAAAAGTTTGTAATGCCATTACGAAGACCAGGGCCTGGTGGCACAGTCGTGGACCAACTCCAAAAGTGGTCTTCAATCTATTCTTAAGACTGGTCTTAAGTTTTTAGATTGGTTGTAAGAACTAAGTTGGTCTCTTAGACTGGCTTTAAATCTAAGCCGTGACTATGCAACCGGTCCCAGGGGGTAACCACATCAAAACGGAATTAGACATAAAACGAAATATTCAATTACATACCGCTTGTGCTACGAACTATCGGTTAAGAAAAAATGCTAAGGTCTTCTACATGCAGAAGTTCGTTTAAGCGTGAAATTCGCTATTTTATATTTGATCAGACAATTTAAAATACCTTCTCTGAATTTAGGATTATTTATGACTGCGAGAAACACCGACTCTTTTTCATACAGTTTCTGATGATGCGGATCTGAATAATAGATCGAGAAATGTCAAATATTATCAACAGAGCCGCGAACTACGTCGTTATCGTCTGGGTTTGGGCCGGAGTCAAACTTTAACTTAAAACCGTGTCAGTAAAAGTGGTACAACGATATCAAAATATTCGAATTAGTATTGCTACAAATTAATACTCACCGTTCCAGTAATTGCCAATAGAAATCAACTGACCCGTCTTAGTGTAGAAAAATCTGAATAGAAACGTGTTACATTTTTAGCGGGAATGACTATGAAAACTACATAGATAGAGTACATATATACATATTTGAACACTTACGCATACAGCTCTTCTCTAACCATCGGAGGTATGTAATGTTTGAGGAAATCAGGATCTGCAACACAGATATGTCCGGGAGATATGTAAGTAATTGGTGACATAATTTCACCAGTACAATTAAAATATCACGATGTTGTAAACGTTGAATGTTTACCCCCGTATTGTCCGGCTTGCGGAGATGTCAATGATATGAAAGTGTCAACGTTGTGATCGGGAATGGTTTGAAGAGCGGCGCGGCAAACGAGCCCTCCTGAAAAACGATACCACCATAGATTCTTTATAAGGAAAGAAGAAAATGTTTCCTAATTTCTGTTAATTTTTTCGAATGGATATTCAACAACTCGCCTTGTGAATAACAAAGGAGGTGAAAGCCGTTCGGATGTTCAGCAGAAGCTCGTCTGATGATCTCGCCAGCCGCCCGAGTTTGTTTCCACATAGGGGTTAGGCTAGCAATCTTCTCGTTGTAAGCAGTGATCAGCGTCACATTGGTACCCGGGTGGATCTGAATGATAAAAAACCACTGTATTCTGACTCGGGTTCTGGGGCTCATCAGGGTATGTATTAAACACTTTATATTGATACATTGTAATGACAAAATGATTTCTTTTCTAATATAGCGCACTTGTAATCAGTGTGCTTTACATTAGTATAAAATAAACATGAGCTCATGAAATAGTAATTTAAGACACTCGGAGAATAAACATTAAGTTAAAATTTACAGTTGACTTAGATTAGGGCCTAATTGCAATTATAAATTCTCCTTAAAAAGTATGTTTTTAAAAAGTATGTAATTCTTCTTAAAACATTGAACTGGTGGACCGGTCTTAAGGGCAGTTGGTGCCACAAGACAGGTGCTATTAATTGAAATGCCCTATCACCTATTGAACACTTTAAGATTCAACTAAACCACTTGTATCATGACTAGAGCAGAGAGATCTTGGTAGGTGCATTTGAGCAAGGATATAATAAACTGGTAACAGTTGAAAGATCTAGAGATAACCGATAGACCAGTTTTAACTTAAACCCTCGCGTAAATGACTTATTAAAAAAAACTTTAAAAAAAACTTATGAATAATTAATTGAGGTAATTGATTAGTCTCAAATTCTAAACCCTTAAGATTTAGGCCTAAGTTATAACCGGTCTTTAAAACTTGTACATCTGCAATACTAGCAAGATTAATAGCTTACCCCGTTAATCAATGTCTTAAAATCAGAGCCAGTGGTTATCGATGGAAAAAGTCCATGCATAAAAACAACTGGTTTACGCGCCCAGCTAACACCCACCAAAGCGAATGATGCAACAAAAATTATAAATAAATTCATTTTCGAAGACGAATTTTCCAATGAACTGTTGAGAACACTGAAAATCACAGCTAAATGACTTATGTATGCAGAGCATTGAGTTGTATAGATATGAAATGACAATGAATGTGAAACTTCCTTGATTGCAAAACTGAAAATCCCCAATTTCCTATTGACATGCCTGTGTGCAAATAAATGTATGAATACTTTCAAGCACTGCTAAGGGCCATTTACGTGCAATTTCTACCTTCCTGGTACCAATCCTTCGAGCTTAATCGCCCATTTTCATAGCATATGTAAAATTGTTCGTTAACCTAAATGAGGGTGAAATAATTACTCTGTCTGATAATAAAAAACACTCATCATTTGACTTGTCAGACAACGAATCTTCCTACTTAAAAATAGCATATTGTCCTGGATAATATGTGCAATTATGGAGATAAATACAACATAGCGGACGGGAACGTTTAGAAATAGACAACAGTTGTAATTTCCGACTGGTAGATTAAACATTTTTCAGAATTTTTATCAACTATAAGATTAAATTATTTAAACCTACCTTGAAAATCAAATCCTGGAAGTCGGGCAATTCATCCGGAGAGGGTAGTATACCATGCATAAGCACCACTGGTTTGTAAGCGTCACAGCAGACTAGAACGTGGATAAAAAAACAAACAAATCTCACGAATATCATCGTAAATTTTCTGGGGACATACGCAAAATGGGGACATGGGGCGACGACCTTGAACTAGGCCTAGTGCGCTCCGAGGCACCGAAATATGCTCGAAACTCCAATTCAAATTATGTATATATATTGTTCATGTTTAAAGCGACGACTTCACTTCACAATATCTCGCTGCACTTCAGCTTTCGGCAATAAACCCAATCCGACCTTAATTTCCGAAACCATATTTCAAGTTGCTAACTCAAATTGCGTTCATGCCATGTTCGTGCGCAGCCACGTTCGGAGCCACCCATCAATTTGGGATTCAAAGGAAGGTGATGATGGCGGATGACTTTGCTACATTGATCTGGTAAATAAGTTGTTTACGTAAAGCACTTTTATCCGGAAATCTAAGGGAGGGAGATTACGGCCAGGTGAACAAACAATGCAATTGAGTCGACTGTTGTTGTTGAACCAGGTAACAATCAATTTGGTTCGCTGTGTTTGTTGACATCATCGATCAATCAGAATATTTTTGGGTCGGCGGAGCGTTCCCTCCATCCTTCGAAGGATGAGTTTTCATGGTTTTAACATTCCTTCAGTCATTGATGAGCAGTTTTAATATGATATCATGATATTCCTTTGGATAACTCCATGCCTTCCGTCAGAATATCATGCTATAAACTAATACCTGATTAATTTTAGATATCTGGACGGCCCTCATAGTTTTGAAAAGAGGAGAGAGTAGTTTGATGAAACATGGCGAATAGACCGCACATCACGATACAAGCATGGCTACAAACTCTTGGTCTCGATGATTATTCTATTCTATTCCGAAGGTTTGCCGGCGTAGAGGTCAGTGTGAATTCTGCCAATATACATGCAGGCCTTCACAACGCTTTCAGTTTTGAAGCTCTCTGAACTTTCGATTTGTTTTATTTTTTCCTGTAGGATATACTTCATTTCACGGAAGCAGACCTGAAACACTTGGGCGTCCAAAATAAGGCACACCTTTCATGCTTGGCCACCAGTTTGGTAATGTTGAAAGAGAAATTGGAAAAAAGTAAGTGTCTACTATCTGACGAGTATTATTAGCAGGAGCGCATCTGTGACAGAATAAAAGAAGAAAAAGAATAGCTCCCACAATGAAATGTGAAAATAAAGTAAAGTCAACCTTCCCAATACCGCCACCCCGCCTACTGCCAGGTTTTCTCAATGTACGGAAAAATTTGACTTGAAATCAAATCAATCAGCCCAATACAAACTATAGTAAAAACACATCCGAAACAAACCTAGAAACAGCTGTTATGTAGTTTCATGTATTTTTATGGTTCACCCCTGATATACCGCCATGCTCAATACCCCCAAAATCGCTCTGCACCGATGTGGGCGATATATCAGGGGTTAACTATGTTTGTTGCTGTATCTCAGGATTCTGATGTAAGATTATCATAAAAAATGTATTTGTAGAATATGGTTCACTGTCACCTCAGACGTCACCTACAGGCGCGACTAGACCAGCTATTAACATACCTATCGACTACGTTCAGTCAAACAGCCGCATGTCTCCGACTTCACCCGGTTCACCGCTCAGCAAACAGACGTTTCAACTCGAAACCCATCCGTGGTATCACGGCATGGTCCCTCGTTCGGTCGCCGAGGAACTGACGTCGGTTAATGGCGATTTCCTCGTACGCGACTCGACGTCGAGTCACGGCGACTACGTGTTGAGTTGTCGGTGGAAAAACGAGCCGCTGCATTTCGTCGTGAACAAACGCACGACGTCGACGAACATCTTCACCGTCAAGGTCAAGTACCACTTCGAAGATCAGTCGTTCGACACGGTGCCCGGATTGATCAACTACTACGTGACATGTAGACGCGCGATCACCGAGCAGTCCGGCGCGATCATCCTGCGTCCGATACCGCGCACGAAATCGGTCGATTATTACGAAATCAAAAACCCGGCGATACAAAATCTGATCCGCGAGCAAAATCCAGTGTATTCGTTCCAGAACGTGAAGTCTAGTCAGCGAAAATTGTCTGATCAAAGTAACACGCGTAGCGGCAGCGGCAGTTCGAATCAGTTGAACGTCGATGTTCCGCATCGACGCAGCAGCACGTCCGTTCTGAACGGGCAAAGTTCGTCGTCGTCGGTGATGAACGTTTCCGTCGATTATTCTCCGAACGTCGCCGAACCGAGAGTCGAGTTCGAGCATCACGGCAGCATGCCTAGCATCGTCGCCGGTGGTGTTATCGATGAGACGTCGGTCGAATCTTCGCAATCGCGTCAGAGAAATTCGTCGAAGCAGTACTTCCGAGTCGGTAGCGATCCGAATTTGAGCGCGTTGCACAAGGATACGAAGCTCCCCGAGTCGTCACTGGCGCGCGCGAATTCCGGTCGTGGATCCGAGTCGGATTTAACGAAGCCGGCGCCGCCGAAGCCCAGCCGTACTCCGTCGATCAAAGTCGGCGCCGGAGATAACGCGGCGGACGGTCCGCGAAAACCAGTCGTCAGAATCCGCAACGCGGCTTTGTACGAAGACAACGACCGCGATTACAGCGATCTGGATAACGTGCTCGCGACGCCGACCGTCATGAAAGAGGGTAAAGATCGATTCGTCTATTCGGAGGGCGAGCAGCCGCACACGTCGCCGTTACATCGTGCGAGCGTCGATTCGAATTCGAAGTCGTCGGGCAGCACCGGGTCTCAGCTGTCGACGAGCTACAGCGGCGACACGCTGCCTCGCAGGTCGAACGCGTTCACGATACCTCCGCTCGACCCGCCGTCCGATATCGACCCGGCGAATTTCGTCGGCGCGATATTGCCGGCGGATAACAAAGCTCTCGACGCGAACGCGCTAGTTCGACTGAAGATGGCGCTACAAAGCCGACCGGCGAAAGTATTCGCCGAGCATTTGACGAAGTACGACCTGGAATTGATGAAAGTGACCGGTGAACACGACTTAGGCCTCGGAGTTACATCTGGTTTAGAGTTGATAACTCTTCCTCAGGGAAGACAGTTGCGATTGGATGTTTTGGAGAGGTAACTTGAGATATTATAAGTCAGCAAGAACTGCTTATTTATGTTTGTGTTGATTTGAGATTTTCGCACGTGTAGAAATGCAACTATGAAAATTCTTGCTGCAGTAAAACCCACTTAATTCATTCTGGATTTTGATCTCTTACTATTATCTACGATTCATCTAAACGTCTACTTATGCATAATACAATGTTTTATCTGGAATCTACATGGACTCGAATAATTTCATTGGTCCAAAATGATCCGAATCAAGCGGGTTTGACTGTAATCACTAGTGCTAACAATTCAACAATAACAATTGATCTTGATTTGTTTCGCTTGCACATTCAGGGTTTAGTTTAAATACCAGTCCAATGTGTGGATATATCTGAAAAATTTTGTCTTAAGATGTGAGAAAATTGTTTGACTGAAGTCTTTATGATTGTGCAACTCAGCCTTGTGTTGTGGAGTTGATGTTGTTCTTAGTTTTATATTTGTAACTCTCTTAAAAAATAAACAAATAAGGTTATAGATGGATTATCGAAACATCACGCCCACCAAAACCAGGGCGACAGATCATCACAGGTCAAACGATGAAAATACTGATAACTGATTTCATCGTCGTCATTTCAGGTGCGTTTGTTTGAAGTTAGTTGTGGCCGTGTCAATTCTAACGACGCGCGAACTCACCGACCGCGTTCAAGTGCTGCATCAGTGGATACAAGTGGCGACTGAGTTGAAATCGTCGCTCGGCAACTACGTTTCATTCGCCGCGATAATGGACGGCTTGCAAGACATACAGGTGGGAGTTCGATTTCGAAGAATGTATCAATGATTCAGGGGGGCCACTGGTAGTCGGGGTTAAGTCAGGCAATTTTCTTTTCTTTAAAAAAAGCCAGGTGAATAGTCAGGCAATTTTGTAAAAAAGCTAAAGATCAGGGAAAAATCAAACAGTTTCTGTCAATGTTTTTCATATTTGACTGTGTTAATTGATTAGATTCTTAGCAGATCAACTCGGGGAAACAATGTATGTGTCAAGGTTTGATGATAATAATAGTCAGGGAAAACAATTTACATGTCAAGGAATAGTCAGGGAAGAAGCAAGTCAAATAAAAGCAGCCACCCTGATCAATCAATCAATTCATTTTTGAAATGTTTAGCCGTTAATGTTAAATTCTCGTTTTTCAGATCGGTCGATTATCGGCGACTTGGTTACACTTGAAACATCTGCACGGTAACAGCGCGTTCATGTTCGAAGTGAAGTTGATTCCCGTGTACCGATCGTTGAATCAGGGCTCGTGGTCGCTGCCGTTAGAGAACGTCAGCATACCGCACGTGCGGCCGCTGATCGACCTACTCGAACGCGACGCCGACGAAGTGATGTCGCTGACGCCGTGGGAACAATCGGACCCGCACTGCGGCGTCGACATCATTCTCGCGCACCTCGACACGGCGCGAATCATCTGCGAACAAAGCGAACTCTATAAAGTGAAAGCGAACATTTGCATGTCGAAGTTTTCGCCGGACGTCGATTTGACGGAGATGTCGTCGTGCGCGTTTCAGATGCGTTTGCTGTTCGGCTCGCGCGGAGCTCACGCGCCGCCTGGCGAGCGGTATCAGAAGTTTCAACAAGTTGTCGCTCTACTTTCCGAGCGTTGCGAACCGCGACAAACGGAATCGTCGTTATAGAATACAGCGGTGTTCTTACAGGTCTTCGGAAGTTTTTGAAAATGGGAATTTTTTTCCCAGGACTCTGAAAATTTTGTTTTATCCATCGTGGCAATGAAAAAGGTATGAAAATCAGAAATTCATGGGTGGATCATGAGGCCAATTTTGAAGGATCGTTCACATCTCAATAGGGCGCTTTGATGTCCTACGAGGCAATATTAGGCATTCACCTGCACTGAAATGCACCAATTATCTTAGTTGACAAAATGGAAAAGGGCACTCAAAAAAATTTATGGACTACAAGTCTCACACGTCCCCTGGATCCTCCCATGAATATGGTCTCGAAATAAGAATTTTCCTTCACTTTTGAATAATAACAAGCCAGGGAGTCGTCACTTACCAGATAGCACATTCATCATAGCAACTACACATTTTTGAGAACAATCTTTATGATAACACTTGGTCAATGGTGCCAATTTACTTTAATCGAGCATCTATATGAAGAAGGTTGGGGATGTGAAACTATGGGGATTTATAATCTGTGGGTATGTAAAATGAAATCTTCATTTTATAGAATACGTTGTTAGTACAGCGTAGAACCTTGTTACATCAACAATGCATTTTGGATAACACAAACATAAAATTTTAATGCGTGCAACAAATTTCTATTTACTGGATTTGGATGAGCTGCTGGTAAGTTTGACTCTAAATCGAGTTAAAATTTCATTGCTCAAGTCGAACTATGGAGCTACGTCTTGAGTAATAACATTTGACTAGAGACTTGAAAATCAACTAATTTTGATCGAATTATCTGATCTGATAACTGTGGATTGGTTTCTGGGATCACGTGCAACTTCAATTATTGGAAGTGAACAGATTTTTACTAGCAGCTATAACGGGGTCGCCATTTTCTGGTTCACGAATGTTTTTATAACGCGACGTTACGCCGCGTTTTTGACGTTATTATAGTTTATATGAAATAAAATGTGCATGATTTTTATATACCGTCAAATATATTTGTATTGAGATTAATATTGTAACTTTAACTATAAGGTTTTGTAATATCTGATTGCATTTAGAGTCTCTAATTATATGCTCGTATACTGAACCCAGTATTTACTCCGTAGCATTGTAAACTGGTTCCGCAAAGATTTCAGTTAGTATTTCGCTATGGACTTAGATTGACTGAGCAAAACTTCACAGTGTGAAAAGGATTTCATTTTTCGAGATTCCACCGTGCTGCTGAAAAAATGAACAGATTTTTAACTCAAAAAATCATGCGGAACTGGTGCCCAGAACTGTTGAAATGAAATGTCCTGCGATTTTGTATTGCATGTGCATATAGGCTACTTAATAAAATTAAACATTTATGTATATTGTTATGTATTACCGTATATGTATTACCATTTGCTTTATCACATAATTGATTGATTTTGTTTTAATTTTATTACCAAAGCTGTTAAATAGCGTAACACTACCTTTGCTCTGCCATGTCTACACACAATTGGCCAAAATTCTAGTAAAAAAAGAAGGTTTCTCGGAATGAGTCTTGAAGGTATTGACGATTTTGAAATATCTAGGGAATATTGAAGCAAATGGCAATTCCTTGAAAATGTGGCAAAGATTGAATGGTGTAAACTTATTCAGATCTACCTCTAAAATTTCCATGTGCAAACAAACTTCTACATTCAATGTAATGCTTTTTGACCATATGTATCTAGTCATTATCCGTTATTGATGTAAACCGGCAGAAATCAAAACGTTCAGATTTTAAATCTTTGTACGCAACTCAAAATCAAGATATTCCCAGTATGAAAACATAGCTGCATGTGTTATTTTATGCGTTATTGGCTGTGTGTGTATGTATGTTTTTCATATAACATTGTTATAAATGGAACCTTACAATAAAAAGCTATATTCAATAAATACTTTGTCTTAGTGTTTGTGAATTCGGAGTTGCGAATGAGAACGAATGTTGTGGTTGTATTTTTTTTTTCATTAATCATAACTGTGATTATCTTGTAACGTAACGCTTGCAGAACCGATTGCGTCCAGCGTGTTGTCGAGTTCTGGCGCCAGATTGCCTCATTCTGTGGGTGATTATGATTCGTTTTTAAAAGCGTTTCCCTTCGAATCTTCAGGACGTATGAAAATTGAAAAAAGGCCCGAAAGCAACACATTTGCATCATGTATTTCATTATGACGAAAAATGATTTTTACTTCTATATCGAAGGTCAAGTCATCGTATCACGATAAGACCTGTCACCGGTAAGGATTCGAATGAGAATTAATTCTGTTCGCAACATACTGCGACCGCAATCGGATGCTCTCCACACTTACGCCATCCACTTAAGCAGCTTCGTACGATGAACCTTACACCAGACACTTAAGTACCGACATCGGAATCACATCGACACGTCAAATCTCTAGTGAGTCTTTCGTGAAACAAATCTGGAATAAAACATGCGAATACATAAAAATCAGGGTCCGATTCGACGTGAGTTGGATTAATTGTGACTTGACGAAAGACGATTTCATTACAAGCCTGAATGGAATTCGCTAATCTATTGAGGAGAAGCGATATTTAGAAATCCTTGCTTACCGTCCATAGATGCCACTCCAGCAATGACTGATGCGACTGATGCGACAATCAAGATTAAGACCTGTAACGAAATGAATCTGTAATGCAATGTGGGTTCAGCAGGCCCACATTCGAACGGACCACTAAGTTCCACTTAAATGAAAATCGAACAAAAACAAATGGCCAGTTCAGTATCATATGATCAATTACAGGAAACCACTTGAGCTTTGAGTAGTTTTTGAGTCAAAATGGTTGAATTTCAATCCGTTGAAATCTGGATATCGAGTCAACGTTCAAAGGAATTTGTTATTGGTTTACTTACTTTCATTTTGTGAATTCATTTGACTGCTTTTCGGCACTGAAAACTCGAATAAATACAGCCTGAATTTCATAGTTTCTAGTGATTTATGATAAATGATGACGAATGTTGCGAATGAACGTTTATAAACATGAAATGCGAAATCCTTTCCTTATACGCGTGTGACAGCCACTCACATGCACCAGTTGTTTCGTAGTCTGGAAACCGGATTAAAGGATTATTACTTTTTGATCTAGGGTAGGCCTATACCGGGGATCCCTTTGGTGAAAATGCTTGAAAATCTGATCACCCTGGATGAACAAATGCAGGAATCAATGAGCTTCAAACTCACAAAAATCCTAGAACTTGTCATGAGTTACAGTTGCAATAGATTCCGTGGTACCAGTATATGTGGAAACGTTTTGGCTGGGGAGATGCCCCAGAATGTCATGAAGTTTGAGGTTGTCGGGAATTTGTGAAAAATCCGAGTCGCTTCCCCATGAAAGTAACAATATTTTGACAAGTAAACGATACATTGAATGTAATACTAGTGAATGATATAACAATTTTTTGGTTGAATCAGGTGGTAGATCATAATGAAAGCTTTTCAAGTATATAGACGAAATCTGTCTGGCTCAATCCCAGAACACGCGTACACTTCCGACGATTTTGAATTAGTTCAATATCCGCTTTAATAATCGGATGCGTAATAGCTTGTAAAAATATCAATCTTCGATTCCGTCCCTAACATGCCAGATGACGGGCCTGCGTGTCCCATCGTTGCTGGGATGATATGGCAGATAGTTCTTATCCTATAATCTTAGCGTAAACTTGTTATTATTTGTTGAATAATGTCCAAAGTGGACTTTGTCTTACAGTTGCTTCTTTTCTGGCGCCGCGAGAAACGTCCTGTATTTCTTGTTCTGATCGCTGAGTTCTCGATGGTATCGAGTTTGGGCGATTGTTCGAATGCCTCGCTTCAAAAACACGTAACATTTTCTAATTGGTCTGAGTTACGTTTCTAACCAAACAGATAGGGCAGCTAGGATATCTGTCTTCGATCAGGGCGCCAAACATGCAAGATACATAGTTTGAAACAGACATTCCTATTCCAGAAAGAATGCAGGTTTCAAAAGACTCGTGTGTGACTTTAGTCGAATCTTTTTATCTCCTCGGGATAAAATCAGAATTTCCGAGATGAGGTGATTGAATCTGATTACAACGGTTCACCGCTCGCCGAGTCGGGGAGTCTCTACCGTTTGAGAACGACAGTACACCACAAGTACGATCTCTGATCCGAGTGTTTAACTAAATCTAAATATTCCCAGTATTCTAGCTATATATATATATATATATGCTAATGTTGCTGGATGGGTTACTTTTATAGCCGCTCGTCTATGTACAACACTGATATAAATGGAAGCGTATTACTATTTCAAAATTAAAAGAATGGTCTCACTGGCTAAACTTTTTGTCTTGCCTTTGGGCACCATAGAAGCGAAGCAGACGGAATATTTTAACTAATTTATAATCATAACCTTGTTTAAGACTCTCAACGACGTTGGTCAGTCACTCCGTGTCGGGATCTGGTGCAAAGTGTCGACGATCGTGCAGTGCAAAATACACTTGTTTCGTATTGAAGCTTTTTCAAAAGTCTTGTTCTTCAGAGAACGTATTTAAAATGCACAAAAGTAACACACGTACATGTATTTCATTATGACGAGAATGATGTTTATTTTTTTTCAAATATTAGCCCATCATAACGAGGCCCGTCACCAGAAAGGGTCCATATAACGATTAACCCTACTGTTTGCAACACGTCGCAATAGCAGACGGATTACGCCTAGCGCATTTATGCCATCCACTTTTGTGGCAGCCCAAAAAGTAGAAAGTTGTACCAGTCAGCGTATTACCATGTGGAGATGGTCCATCGGAATCGCATCGGCACGGGACACCTCTTCTGAATCGCTCGTGAAACAATTCTGGAATGATACACATGCACAAATATAGAGAATCCCACACTGAACGAGAAAGATGAAGTCCATAAGTTTGCTTAATGCTAATGATTTATTGATTCGATGTTTCGACTATAACCTAATGGTCATTTTCGGGCATCGTTTTCTTGTCTTATCAGTGTGGTATTCTCTATATAATTCACAAGCCTGAATGTGTGGCACTCATTTGTTAGGGAGTACGCGATATTTGAAAAACCTTGCTTACCTTCAAAATCGTCCTTTGCTGCAACTCCAGCAATGACTACTGCGACTGCGACAATCAAAATAAAGACCTGTAATGAAATGAATCTGTAATGAAATGTGGGTTCGGTATTGTGAGAAATGCAGGAAACCACTTGAGACGAGGCTTAAGTAGGTTTTGAGTCAAAATGGTCAAATTTCTATTCGGTGAAATCTGGATAGAGTCAACGTTCAACTATGAAATTTGTTATTCTGGTTTACTTACCTTCATTTTGAATTCAGTGGACTGCTTTTCGGCACTTCACAGCTTTATTTCTACTTTATATAGTTGTTTCTAGTAATTTATCATAATGATGATGACAATGATCGTTTCTAATGATGAAAATCAGATAATCCTTTCCTAATATGACAACCACTCTCATGCCCCAGGCGAACTACTTCATAGTCTGGTAACAGGATTAAAGGATTAATGCCTTTTGATCTAGGCTACCAGGGATACGCCATCTTGGTGAAAATGCTTGACATTTAAATAATTCATATGAAACTCACAAATATCATGAGCTAAAATTGATTCTGTGCTTATGAAATACGCCTAGGTGTATACTAGTATATGCAGAAATTTTCAAACGATTCACTAACGAGTTTTGGCTTTGGACGCCCCAGAATGTCATGAAGTTTGAAGGCGTTTTCATTTCAGCAACTCGTATCAAATCGCTTTGCTCCGTCGATTACTATCGCGTGGTACAAATCGAATCGAAATATTAAAATGACCCTACCCTCTAGACCCTTAACTCTAATATTGGAAAAGCTGCCATTTTGTTTTTTGATCGATCGATGATCTCTAATGTCAGACGCCATCTTGCAAATCGATCGAAAGCGCCGTGAGGAGCGATTTGGTACTCGCGTTGGCACTTATATGGACGTTGCAAATCGTTGTGAATTCGTTCAGTGTTGATACGAGTTGCTTAGATAAAAACGCCTTGAGGTTGTCAGGAATTTGTGAAAAATCCGAGTCGTTTCCCCTTGAAAGTAACAATATTTTGACAAGTAAATGCTACAATCATGAATGTATATAATACTATAGTGAACAATGTAAAGTGAATAATTAGCTTGATATATCGAATAAAGCTGAAGGTCAGCGATAGTGGAATCTTGATAGGTTTATACAATCAGATACTGTGTTCACCTACGGTATAATCATTGAATTTTCAGGGGGTTATTGTGAAAAATGACGATATTTGTGGAAAGCTAAGATCCACCAGGTTCACCAGACGTAAAAAATGTATTCGTTACGATCTGTTGTCGACAGATTTCGACTAAACTCATTATGATCAATCATTCAAATAATTCATTAACTCATTAATTCAATCATAAAATTGCGACGAATAGAGAATAATCGTTTTATGATACTTTCTAAGCGAGTTGACACATATACCCGTCGTAAATTAGGACACTTTACAGCAGATTACAGTCAACCAGTCGAGTAGTTACTACGTAAAGTGCATTTAAAAGGATAAGCTATGATTTATGAATCGGGGATTATTCTTATAGTATCATTTATCAAACCATATATTCATAGAATAGATGATTAAAATTACCCTGTACATGTTGCAATGATTATTATGAATACCTTTAGGCGGTTTCAAAAGGTAACGGGAAACATGAACTTTAAGTTTTCAAAATTGTATTCTGGACGAAAGCTACTACGCGAATCCACGCGAATTGTCCCCTGTTCGTCAAATGGAAGCATCAAATTTCTACTTCAGTTAGCCACTTCTTATATCTGGGACCAGTTGCTGAAAGGTTATACGGGCGTCCATGGAGTTTTTATTTGTTTTTCGATCTTAAAATAGGGATTGACCCTGTTATTTATTTGGTTGGTAAATATCGTTTGAATTTTTTGATTGAGTGTCCTTACAAACCCACCACCCCTGCCGGGAGCGAAACAGGGTGTTTGATTTTGAAATCAGAAATCGAACTACAGCTATGTGGATAGTTGGCATAGAGACAGTTAAAAAATTCATTGTTACTATGGTATTCATGCCGGGTCTAAGCTTGTTCAACTTATGAAACAATGGAATAATGTTACACCTGAGCTTCAAAACTGCGATTCATTTTCCCTTTTCAAATCTAGAACCTGCTTTAATAAATACCACTCCAATGTTCTTAGTTCATCCGTAATAAGACAAGCGTTGTAGTAATGAACCTCTCGGCGATGTTGTGCGGGATCTGTCTTTTTAGGCCGGATCTTCCAAGGCTCCCGTATATAACTTAACGACTTCTTAAATTATATACTCGTTTATTATCTCTTGACTAGATGTATAAATCTCTTCCCCGGAGCTCTGTTCTCTCAAATCTCTAACTTTCTTAAACCCTTTTAAACCTTTTTTAACAACTATAAACGCTCCCTTTTTATATCATTTTCCCTTTAGTAACGTGTGCAGGCCCTCTCCCATACATGGCTTGGAATTCTCGTGGATTGTGACGTATTCCAACATACCCCAATCCATGTATGGGTCATGACGTATCTGCATACGTCACATCTAAAAATATCTTTTTGCACTCATCAGAGTCCATGGCCGCACCATATTAGATTTTCCTACGTAGACACGTACGTCACTTCCAGACTTGTTTATTTATATTACTTCTATTTATGTTTATGTATGACGTACGTATCCACGCAGGTTGTCTGGTAACTGCAACACTGGCCATGAACTCCAGCTTCCGTACATAACTTAAGAAACCTACTAATATTTTCCCTAAAAGCTTGTTGATATAATTCATGAAAGCCCAATGATATATGTTCCGAAAGTCTCCACAATATAGACCTCTTCCTGAGATCTGATTTCTATTCACATAATTTTGTTGATGTAAGTGATTCTGACTGCCCCTACTGCAACCAAATCCAATCGACAACACATATCCCTCTTCAGTGTCGAGAACCTTCCCTCCAACCTGACTTCTAACCTCCTCACTTCGCTCGATTCCCTACAAGTACTTCCGTATTTCAACAGATTAAATATGGCGAATAATTGTGAATTCCTACTTTTTGGAAATTCCATTTACAACTATGATTTTAACTCGACAGTAAACTGTCTTGTCGCTAAATTCATTTCTAGAAACCAAAGAAACTCTAACTGATGATGATAATCATCATCATCATCATCATTATTATTATTATCATTATTATTATTATTTACTGTCATCTAAAATCATTTTATGTTATTATTTATCATTATAATTACTATTTTTGTTACAACTCATCATTGCTACCATTATTATCATCATCCTTTAGTGTAATCATCAGTTTATGTGCATCTATTAATTTTTGATCACCGTCAAATGTCACTGTCATTTCAGTAATTGCTTGTAATGTCCTCTGGACCTTGGCATGTATTTATTTTGTATGTACATTTGACTTGTTTAATAAAATTAATTTGTACTTCAAAAATGCCGGGTCTTAGCCTCTAATACTACCACGTGTAATGAATCATCCTCGTTTGCCAGGCTTCGGGTACCTCCTGATGCGAACTGGCCACGTCATTGTAAGTTTCGAGGGAGGCAACCAATGTTTTGGGAGCGAGGGTAGAACATAATCGACTGTTGGGTCGTATTTTTACTCAATAAATTGACCAGATACCGTATATCAGAGTTTTAGTAATAAGCTGCATAGATGTTCATTGCTGTTTGATTTCACAAAATCTCTTGTATTTCGTAAATGGATATACAACTTATGGAAGTTAAATTATGTACATATGAAGGTGCATGCACGTATAATCAATTCAATTCAATTCAAATACTTTATTGACACTAATAAATTTTACATTAAAACAAACATTTTAATGATACGTCAACAAAGTTAAACAAGACAAAGAAATGGATAAAATGATGACAAATTATAAAAAATATTAACCATGTGAAAAAATATTCAGGTTAGAATATGAAAAAGTTGACCGGATGCACCTTAAAGCACAGCCCAGAGCTTGTAGTACGGATACACGACTAAAAAGTTTAATACCCGCTTGCCCCATCATCACTAGATACGATTCTATATCCATCGTTGCTGAGAAAATAGTTCTTATCCTGGAGTCTTAACTTCAGCTTGTAATTTGTTCAATTATTGTCCAACATAGATTTTGTCTTACAGTTGCTTCTTTTCTGGCGCCGCGAGAAACGTCCTTGCATATTAACTGAATTTCATGTTCTGATCGCTGAGTTCTTGAAGGCGCCGGCGTCGAGTCCCTGAAATTCTTCATCAAAGTTCGGGCGAACGTTCGAATGCCTCCTCGGTTCATAAACACGTATGCTCTTCAATTTCGCGCGTGCATTGTTTACACTTAACATATTGTTCAACACCAGTGACATCGTTCCGTTATCGCTTTCCGCCGGGTTCTGAATCCACGACCGCAACACATTAGATCACAACCGTTCATTGCTTTGGAAATTTTTATCACATAACCGGCCGTACGCACCCAGTGAGCCAGTTTTATCGTCTTGATAATGACTGGGAGTTGTCACGATATTCCTAGTATGAATCTAATGCTGCATGTGTTGTTCTATGCGTTATTGCTGATTTTGTATGTTCTTCATATAAGATTGTTATAAATGGAACCGTATTGGAACCGTAATAAAAGCTTTATTCAGTAAATAAATAAATGAAGATATATCTGTATATTAAATGTTTGTAAAGGGTTTGCAGATCCTTCGGTCACGTCTAACGTTTTGCGGGGTCTGGCGCCAGATTTTAACTTCGAAGTGCGATCCTAATTTTTTCGATGAGAGCATTATTATTTCCATTTGTTGGTTCTCGGGCTTCCGATACCCTTATTCTCGAATTGTCTTTCTATCTGTCTGTCTGTCTGTCTGTCTGTCTGTCTGTCTGTCTGTCTGTCTGTCTGTCTGTCTGTCTGTCTGTCTGTCTGTCTGTCTGTCTGCGCCCACGTATCTGCCTTTCAGTAATAAGCCTGGCGCACACCGGCGAGTTTTCGGGCAATTCTCGAGCAACCGCCAGATTTGCTCGGTGTCGAGCAAAAAGATCGCTCGTCTGTGACATGACCTTGACGATGACCTCCGAACTGAGGGATGGGTTTGAAATTCTAAACGTGTCTTGAAAAAATTCAGCTATTTGCCCTAGATTCAACTGAAATACCCAAAATGCAATGGGAACTTACGCATGGGAATTTCAAAGTTTGAGTTCGAGCCTGAGCCCGAGGACCGTTCCCGCCTATGGCTTGTTTCGTTTTAACGCGTTAACAAATCTTTCCTCTTCAGAACGCATTAAGATTGAAAATACACAAAAGCAACACATGTACGTATATTTCATTATGACGAAAGTGATCTTTATTTTTTTTTCTAAGCTCATCACGATGAGGCCCGTCACCGGAAAGGGTCCAAATAATGATTAACCCTCTTTGCAACACGTCATCAAACCAAACATTCCACACCCAGTCCATCCACTCTTGTGGCAGCCGAGAAAGAAGAAAACTGTACCAGTGTAAGTACCTTTAGGATCACCGTCACATGAACACGAGGTCCTTCTGAATCTCTCATGAACTAATTCTGGAAGAATACAAGCGTAATGAATCAGCGCCTGATTCTGCGTGGTTTGATTTGTTACGTAAAGGCAATTGGTGTAATAATCTTTTTAAATTTCTATTTCACAGTTTAAAACAATCTTGTTAACCTAGCTAAACATTTCTAATCATAATTTCGTTAAATTTTTTGGTAACGCGCCTACGTATATACATCTTTTTAATGTTCCGATGACATTCAAGAATTAAGAAAAATGATAGACGATTTCATTTTCAGTTGAATTGAATTTACAAACCTAGATTAAAGCTACTTATGTGGCACTAATTTGTCAGGGAAACAATGTAAGTGGAATTTAAAAAACCTTGCTTACCTTCGGAAATGTCCTTTGCCGCAACTCCAGCAATGACTACTGCGACTATAACAATCAAAATAAAGACCTGTAATGAAATGAATCTAAAATGTAATGTGGATTCGGCATTGCGAAAGTTGCAGGAAACGACTTAAGGTTTGAGTAGTTTAAAGGCCCGGACACACTGGGCGATTTCGTCGCCCCGATTTCGTCGCCCGACGAAATCGCCGGTAAAATCGCCCAGTGTGTCCGCGGCTTTAGAGTCAAAATGGACAAATTTCTATTCGTCGAAATCTGGATATCGAGTCAACGTTTAACTAAGGAATTCGCTATTGGTTTACTTACCTTCATTTTGTGAATTCAGTTGACTGCTTTTCGAAACTCGAATAAATACAGCCTGAATTTCATAGCTAATATAATGGTTCGTAATGATGATGATGACAGTGATCAGTTATATTGATGATAAGTCGGATAATCCTTTCCTAATGCGACAGCCACTCACATGCAACAGTTGTAGTCTGGTAACAGGATTGAAGAATTAATAATTTTCGATCTAGGGTTCTCTAAAGGCTGGCTTATGTCGACAAGCAACGCGACGCCTACCGACTCCTACCGACGCAACTGAGAGCAACCGCGATCGCAGCCCAGCTTATGTCGACTGCGCTCCGATTCGCAGCAACTGAGGCCGACTAGCGGGATATGAGATCCTCCCAGTTGCTTCCCTGCTTATGTCGGTTGCGATTACTAGCAACTGCAACGGCTCAAATGGTCACGTGATAAGCACTTTGAGAAAAAATTTGAATTAGGAAATATATTTCTATTAGAAAAGCTATTTCTTTAAGACTTTGATCTTTCTGATTCTGTTTTGAATACAACGTGCTAGCGACATCTATAAAGATGGCCGCTCACACCATAATTCTACCAATTTCGTTTCTAGATCTTCGGTCCAGTCCTCTGCCGTGCTGAAGGTTTGGTTTACGTTTTGAACTACTTGAATTTGAAAGTTTATGACTAATTACGAATGACGCTAACTAGCGGTGATAATTTGTACTATGTATATGCGGTCTCTCATTGGCTGGAACCCCTGCGCTCAGTTCCGTCGCGTCGCAGATGAGCATACGTCGGCTGCGATCGAAAGCAACTGCCAGCCTACCGTAGGCCGGAGTAGAACATGGGCAACTAGCCGGATACGGCTTGCGACGAGTCGGTAGGCGTCGCGTTGCCGTCGCAAGCCGGCTTATGTCGAACCGATTGAGGAGCAACTGGCGGCCTCTCGTAGATCGCTAGTTGCCGCTAATCGGCGATAAACCCATTCGCGTCGGTAGGCGTCGTGTTGCTTGTCGACATAAGCCAGCCTTAAGGGTATGCAAAATGCTTTACAATCAGACCATTTCAATATTCAACGCACCCTGGTGAACTCGCCATGAACTTGTCATCAGCTATTCCATGAAGAAGTTTCCAGCTTCTAGGCGCCATTTTGAGGCGGTCCCTCGAGGTCCCCATTGTTGCGATAATATTCACTCATTTTTGAAACATAAGTTTAAATTGAATATCATTTAGCTCTGCAGTCCCTTGTTTGGTGAATATAATTCATATGCCATATTGAAGGGAATAAAACGCAGATCATTGCTGGTGATTCTTGGGATTTTCAATCAATTGAGATTTGCGAAATGAAATCTCAAAAATAAAAATCTTATGCTGGTTTGTAATTATCAATATTGCGTTCTGAGTTATATGTTAGCATTACTTTCGTTTAGTTGAAAATGGCCAAAATGGCGCACGAAGATTGATTTTGTGTATATATTATTATTAAATATATTTATAATAATATATATATATATATATATATATATATATATATATATATATATATATATATATATATATATATATATATAGTATATTATGCAACAGATGACGTTCAACCAGTTGATGAATTACTACCGAGATAAGCTAAAGGATGATTCATGAATCGGAATTTTTACTGAAAATCCCATAGAATAAATGATTAAAGTTATCACGTTGCAAAATCCTCTTATCGGTTTCAACGATTTACTTGCTTGCAACATGAAACTTATGCTCATTATCAACCTATCGGTAAGTCTTCATCATTGTATGTTGGACTATTGTCCACTGCTGGCCCTTTCAAATCTAAAAGTCTACTGTAACTTTTTACTTTCGTCAGGCGGTCAATTGGGATGTGCTGTTACGTCACGTGAATAACATGTTGGAGTACAGGTGAACGAAACCCACTATCAAAATTCACCAAAATACATTTGATTCAGAATGAAGAATCCACATCGATGATTAATTGGTCAATCTACTTTGATTGTCTAATTATTCATGTATTTATTTACATTTTGAAGGTTTGCGTTAGTGAAAAATTTACATGTTTATTTTTCAATATTGTCGAGTTAGTTTTAGATACGTACAAATCTATTTACACAATTCTATAGTTACATATGCACGATTGTGTTAATCGATCTACATGAAACTAATCAATAAATAATCCGATATTGAGGTAGACATGTGGAGATGAAATAATACAAGTTACAACGTCTGTCGTTATGGTACTTGAAAACAGAGCCTAAAAATGCCGGGGCTAAGTCTCTAATACTGCCACGCAACGAATCATCCTCGTTTGCCAGTCTTCGGGTCCCCCTGATGCGAACTGGTCGCGTCATTGCAAGTTTCGAGGGAGACAGCCAATGTTTTGGGAGCGCGGTTCGAACATAATCGACTGTTGGGTCGTATTTTTGCTAAAAAATTGATCAGATACCCTATATAATCTTGACGTTTCGGCCCCACTCCGCGCGGTGGCGCCACCCCGCGGGATTTATGCAAAGCAGCAGAACACAAACACGGCCATTCTCTCAATTTTCAATGATAGAAATCGTGTGTGTATTTCAATTATTTCGGCTGTTAGGGTTTTAAAGCACAATATAAGTTGATGATGTGATATGGCGATGTTAATTAATGACGATTCCGCAGTGAAGCTAGTCACGAACGGTGCCGATTGAGTGTACAGCTGCCAAAAACACTGAAATGTGCGTAGTTGAGTAACTATTTGCAGTGAAATGCAGACGAAATATGGAGCCTTAACGGCCGTTTAAAAAAAAATTATACCAATCGCAATTGTAAAATAAAAATGAGATAGAACCTAAGTTAAAATTCTGGCCATTTCTAAAATGTTATTGATTATTTCTAATTTTTAGTCAGTGCGGAACGTTTAGTTTTCCAACAATAATGAGGGGTGGTAGGTAGTCATGCAAGTCATCATTTATTACACGTTACTTCCGTGTTGTTGAAAATCTCGCGAGTCCTGGACTAAACCCCAATGAACAATGTGATCTGTGTGCTGGCCACCAAAATGCACACAGATCACACTACACTACCCATTACACACTCCAGTACCCACAGCTTCCATATATCCATTCAAATATTTAGTGGCTTTCTTCCTGGATAAGCTAGCTAAAGATTTCAGATTTTAAGTTATAAGCTGCATAGATGTACAATGCTGTTTCATTTCACAAAAACTCTAGTAATTCGTAAATGGATATACGTACAGCTACTATGAACGTTAAATTATGTACATATGAATGTGCATACACATATATACGCACCAAATAGCACAGCCCAGAGCTTGCAGTACAGGTACACAACTAAACTGTTCAAATACCCGCTTTATAACAATGAGTAATCCGTCCCTAACATGTCGGATGACAGTCATGCTTGTCCCGTCATCACTAGATACGATTCAATATCCATCGTTGCTGTGATGATTTGGAAAATAGTTCTTAACCTGTAATCTTAACGTCAACTTGTTATTTGTTAAATGAATGTCAAACGTAGATGTTGTCTTACAGTTGCTTCTTTTCTGGCGCCGCGAGAAACGTCCTTGCATATTAACTGAATTTCTTGTTCTGATCGCTGAGTTCTTGAAGGCACGAGTCCCTGACATTTTTCATCAAAGTTCGGGCGAATGTTCGAATGCCTCCTCGGTTCATAAATACGTATGCTCTTCAAATTTCGCGCGTGCACTGTTTACACTTAATGTAACAACATCAGTAAAACTTGCGGTGACATCGTTCCGTTATCACTGTCCGCCTGGTTCTGAATCAACGACCGCAACACATTAGATCACAACCGTTCATTGCTTTGGAAATTTTTATCACATATCCGGCCGTACGCTCCCAGGGAGCCAGTTTCATCGTCCTGATAATGACTGGGAGTTGTCACTTTTCGGATTGCACATCATTATGATAATACTTACCTGGTACCATTGTCCGAAGTAAATTGGAGAAAAAATCTATTTACGAAAAAGGTTTGGGGATGATGGGGATTTATATTCTCGACATGAACAAATACGAAAAATTAATCTCGATAATAGAATACATTGTATTGTACAACGTAGAACCTCGTTACATCAACAATGCATTTTGCATAACGTAAACCTACAATTTTGAAGTGCGCAACAAATTTCTATTGACTGGATGCCGCGATATGGATGAACTGCTGGTTTCCACAATGTGAGTTAAGTTTGAGTTGAAATTTTCATATTTCAATCCTCAAATCAAACTATGTAGCAACGTCCCGAGTTTGGCTAGAGATTTGAAGAAAATCGAATTTTTTAAGATAATAACTGAATGGTTCAAACTTTGAGTATTGGAATTGAACGGATTTTTTTTTCTGGCAACTAATTGAAACTAGTAAGGTGACAATTTTGGATATAGAGATTTTTCAAATTGATGCCTGCAGGTGTCCCATTTACGACATACACTTCATAAACGAACGTCCTCTTTTAAGGTTTCTCTTTAGTTGACCATCTAGCCTTTTGTCCCGTTATTGATGCAAACCGGCAGAACATATCAAAAAGTTTAAATTCTAAATCTTAGTACCCAACTAAAAATCAAGATATTCCTAGTATGAATATAATGCTGCATGAGTTATTCTCTGCGTTATTGCTGTTTTTGTATGTTCTTCATATAAGATTGTTATAAATGGAACTGTAATGGAAACGTAATAAAAGCTTTATTCAGTAAATAAATAAATGAAGATTTATCTGTATATTAAATGTTTGTAAAGGGTTTGCAGATCCTTCGGTCACGTCTAACGTTTTGCGGGGTCTGGCGCCAGATTTTGACTTCGAAGTGCGATCCTAATTTTTTCGATGAGAGCATTATTATTTCCATTTGTTGGTTCTCGGGCTTCCGGTACCCTTATTCTCGAACTGTCTTTCTGTCCGTCTGTCTGTCTGTCTGTCTGTCTGTATGTATGTCTGTATGTCTGTGTGCCGGCGACGTTTTCGGGAAATTCTCGAGCAACCGCCAGATTTGCTCGGTGTCAAGCGAAAAGATCGCTCATCTGTGACATGACCTTGACGATGACCTCTGAACTGAGGGATGGGTTTGGAATTCTAAACGTTGTCTTGAAAAAATTCAGCTAGATTCAACTTAAATGCCCAAAATGCAATGGGAACTTACGCATGGGAATTTCAAAGTTTGAGTTCGAGCCTGAGCCCGAGGACCGTTCCCGCCTATGGCTTGTTTCGTTTTAACGCCTTTACGAATCTTTCCTCTTCAGAACGCATTAAGATTGAAAATACACAAAAGCAACACATGTACGTATATTTCATTATGACGAGAGTGATCTTTATTTTTTTTCTTATCTAAGCTCATCATGATGAGGCCCGTCACCGGAAAGGGTCCAAATAATGATTAACCCTTTTTGCAACACGTAAATACCAAACCAGATATTCCACACTTACTCCATCCACTCTTGTGGCAGCCGACAAAGTAGAAAATTGTACCAGCGAAAGTACCTTTAGGATCACCGAAACATGCACACGCGGTTCTTCTGAATCTCTCATGAACTAATTCTGGAAGAATACAAGCATAATGAATCAGCGCCTGATTCTGCGTGGTTTGATTTGTTACGTAAAGGCAATTGGTGTAATAATCTTTTTAAATTTCTATTTCACAGTTTAAAACAATCTTGTTAACCTAGCTAAACATTTCTAATCATAATTTCGTTAAATTTTTTGGTAACGCGCCTACGTATATACATCTTTTTAATGTTCCGATGACATTCAAGAATTAAGAAAAATGATAGACGATTTCATTTTCAGTTGAATTGGATTTACAAACCTAGATTAAAGCTACTGATGTGGCACTAATTTGTCAGGGAAACAATGTAAGTGGAATTTAAAAAACCTTGCTTACCTTCGGAAATGTCCTTTGCCGCAACTCCAGCAATGACTACTGCAACTATAACAATCAAAATAAAGACCTGTAATGAAATGAATCTGAAATGTAATGGATTCGGTATTGCGAAAGTTGCAGGAAACGACTTAAGGTTTGAGTAGTTTAAAGGCCCGGACACACTGGGCGATTTCGTCGCCCGACGAAATCGCCGGTAAAATCGCCCAGTGTGTCCGCGGCTTTAGAGTCAAAATGGACGAATCTCTATTCGTCGAAATCTGGATATCGAGTCAACGTTCAACTAAGGAATTCGCTATTGGTTTACTTACCTTCATTTTGTGAATTCAGTTGACTGCTTTTCGAAACTCGAATAAATACAGCCTGAATTTCATAGCTAATATAGTGGTTCGTAATGATGATGATGACAGTGATCAGTTAATGAAAAGTCGGATAATCCTTTTCTAATATGACAGCCACTCACATGCAACAGTTGTAGTTTGGTAACAGGATTGAAGGATTAATAATTTTCGATCTAGGGTTCTCTAAGGGTATGCAAAATGCTTTACAATCAGACCATTTCAATATTCAACGCACCCTGGTGAACTCGCCATGAACTTGTCATCAGCTATTCCATGAAGAAGTTTCCAGCTTCTAGGCGCCATTTTGAGGCGGTCCCTCGAGGTCCCCATTGTTTCGATAATATTCACTCCTTTTTGAAACATAAGTTTTAATTGAATATCATTTAGCTCTGCAGTCCCTTGTTTGGTGAATATAATTCATATACCATATTGAAGGGAATAAAACGCAGATCATTGCTGGTGATTCTTGGGATTTTCAATCAATTGAGATTTGCGAAAAGAAATCTCAAAAATAAAAATCTTGTGCTGGTTTGTAATTATTAATATTGCATTCTGAGTTATATGTTAGCATTACTTTCGTTTAGTTGAAAATGGCCAAAATGGCGCACGAAGATTGATTTTGTGTATATATTATCATTAAATATATATTTATATTATTATTAAATATATATTTATTAATTCATCAACCGGTTGAACGTCATCTGTTGCATAATAAACTATAGAGATACAGATGACGTGTATATATATATATATATATATATATATATATATATATATATATATATATATATATATATATATATATATATATATATATATATATATATATATATATATATATATATATATATATATAATATATATATGTATATATATATATATATATATATATATATATATATATATATATATATATATATATATATATATACACGTCATCTGTATCTCTATAGTTTATTATGCAACAGATGACGTTCAACCGGTTGATGAATTAATAAATTAATACCTGTAGAGATAAGCTAAAGGATGATTCATGAATCGGAATTTACACTTTAAATCCCATAGAATAAATGATTAACGTTGCAATATCCCCTTATCGGTTTCAACGATTTACTTGCAACATGAAACTTATGCTTATTTGTCAACCTATCGGTAAGTCTTCATCATTGTATGATGGACGATTGTCCACTGCTGGCCCTTTCAAATCTAAAAGTCTACTGTAACTTTTTACTTTCGTCAGACGATCGATTGGGATGTGCTGTTACGTCACGTGAATAACATGTTGGAGTACAGGTGAACGAAACCCACTATCAATGCTCACCAAAATACATTTGATTTAGAATGAAGAATCCACATCGATGATTAATTGTTCAATTTACTTTAATTGTCTCATTATTCATGTATTTATTTACATTTTGAAGGTTTGCGTTAGTGAAAAATTTACATGTTTATTTTTCAATATTGTCGAGTTAGTTTTAGATACGTACAAATCTATTTACACAATTCTATAGTTACATATGCACGATTGTGTTAATCGATCTACATGAAACTAATCAATAAATAATCCGATATCGAGGTAGACATGTGGAGATGAAATAATACAAGTTACAACGTCTGTCGTTATGCTACTTGAAAACAGAGCCTAAAAATGCCGGGGCTAAGTCTCTAATACTGCCACGTAACGAATCATCCTCGTTTGCCAGTCTTCGGGTCCCCTTGATGCGAACTGGTCGCGTCATTGCAAGTTTCGAGGGAGACAGCCAATGTTTTGGGAGCGCGGATCGAACATAATCGACTGTTGGGTCGTATTTTTGCTAAAAAATTGATCAGATACCCTATATAATCTTGATAAGCTAGCTAAAGATTTCAGATTTTAAGTTATAAGCTGCATAGATGTACAATGCTGTTTCATTTCACAAAAACTCTAGTAATTCGTAAATGGATATACGTACAGCTACTATGAACGTTAAATTATGTACATATGAATGTGCATACACATATATACGCACCAAATAGCACAGCCCAGAGCTTGCAGTACAGGTACACAACTAAACTGTTCAAATACCCGCTTTATAACAATGAGTAATCCGTCCCTAACAAGTCGGATGACAGTCATGCTTGTCCCGTCATCACTAGATACGATTCAGTATCCATCGTTGCTGTGATGATTTGGAAAATAGTTCTTAACCTGTAATCTTAACGTCAACTTGTTATTTGTTAAATGAATGTCCAACGTAGATGTTGTCTTACAGTTGCTTCTTTTCTGGCGGCGCGAGAAACGTCTTTGCATATTAACTGAATTTCTTGTTCTGATCGCTGAGTTCTTGAAGGCACGAGTCCCTGACATTTTTCATCAAAGTTCGGGCGAATGTTCGAATGCCTCCTCGGTTCATAAACACGTATGCTCTTCAATTTCGCGCGTGCACTGTTTACACTTAACGTAACAACACCAGTAAAACTTGCAGTGACATCGTTCCGTTATCACTTTCCGCCTGGTTCTGAATCCACGACCGCAACACATTAGATCACAACCGTCCATTGCTTTGGAACTTTTATTACAGAACCGGCCGTACGTACCCAGGGAGCCAGTTTTATTGTCTTTTTCGCAGAAATCTGGCGAGGCGGCCATATAGACGACGTCCGCAGTCGTGTGAGGTTTGTATTGTTTTTTGAGCGGTACCAACTGACGCCTGGTGCCGACTTTGCGTTCGACTACCTCGGTGGCACCGTCGAATTTCTCCTTGAGTACATTTCCGATGACCCGAAACGTTGGCATCGATCTCCAACAAGTCTTCAGTTCACAAGATCCGGAAACCCCATGACATTTGCACTTAGTTTTCATATTTTCTACGATCGACTGAAAAATACAAAACAATAAACTATATTAATAATGATAATAATAATGATGATAAACGTGATCAGCTTGAAATACAAAATATGCTCAGGTATTACATAACGACGAACAAATAGGTTTGAGATTTAAATGAAAAACATCGATTGAAGAACTTAATTTTAACAGACTATCGTTGAAATGGACACCTTTTTCAAAAGCTTGATAGCCAGTTGTTACTAGCATCAGTACAGGTGTAAAAATTGCTCGATTAGACTATATTCAGAATGAAATTGTAATAGATGGAGATAGATGGTCAGTCAGTTCATTGATAAGAGAGGTGATTGAGATAAACGAGACGCGCAAATTATCTCCATCAGTATCTGTGGACTAATTAACTCGTAACCCCCCCCCCCGCAACTGAGCGTCGATAGGCGACCATTTTAAAATCGACATCGAAAACATTTTTCAGCATTTTAGAAGTTTGTTGCGTGTAAACATATAAATCATCGGATGTTCCAGGACGCCGTGGTGTATTGTTAAACAGTAGACGTAGAGCTGACTATCTATTCTTGTAAAAGGTGAGTAAAGTTATGTACTGGCCCTCGGGATAAAGATGTCGAGTTTTGTGTTGAACACGTTAAAGCGGTGACTACTACATTTAACATTTATCTTCATCGCTTCAAATAAATGATCTCTTCGTTGCCAGTCTATTTATCACTGTCAACATAACCCGGCGCTGATTTGTTCGAAGCAACCAGACGGGTAGGATAGCTGTCTTCGGCCTTATGTTACCGGACGCCTGATGTTTTTGATAAAGCAGCTCAGAAGCGCGGTTTGACACCAAAAAAATCATGTTCTAAGAAAATTCTAGAAACGATGCAGATTTCGAATGACTTCGTGAGTTTTCTGGGCTTTTTGGTCTTCATTTCTCCTTAAAATTCGACTCATTCCTTCATATCGAAAGTTCAATATTTCGTTGTGTGTAAAAACTCTGAATTTCCAGGATTCGCCGATTCGAGAAATTAAGCACATTGCGCTGGAATTTAGGGCAGTTGCTGAATTTTCAATGCAGCATGAGAAGGGAATGGCTTCGGTTAGTCGGGAAAGCGGCATTGACTGGGAAGTTGATTAATTGCTGTTTTATGAGGTGAGTTAATCATACTGTGACGTAGCTTATCGAGAACATATTCAAACATGAAATCCGTATAGATTATAAACCATCAGACTTTCTATCGACTTTCAATATGCGGCGGTGCTTTCATGAACCCTCCTAAAACTGGTTCCTTACCGCAGCAGAAGTAAGCTCGTAAGATTGCGGTTACGCAAAGATGCGAAGGGAACATTTTTCTAGCATATTGATCATCGCACAGTTTCCCTTCACGCGTTTAGAAATTAAGCTTAGGTGCCTAATTTTCTTTATCTATAACCGTAAGAATTCCGGGCCGAAGTTTGGAAATATGGATTATGTATGGGTGCGTGAATACTTAGAGATAATCTATCGGTTTATTTAGCACGAAGCGCGTGGTCTCTCGAGAAAGCGGCGATAAAACAAGGATTTGTAAACAGGCTCCGAGTAGAATCAAAAGCTTTGTTTAATCAGCTCGCAGATAGCGCCGGAGAAATTCTCAATCAAATCGACGACATGTTTTCATTCCTTTATATAAAAAAATTCTGATTTGTTGATGTTTGCAGGTTGCAGATATGAAATGAGAGGACTATTGAACGAAAAGAGGGTGTATGCCCTAGTGCATTTACAGACCAACGATGCAGCTTATATCACCAAAAGGCTTTCGAGAATTATGGATGTTGAAAACGTTAATGAAATAGCAAATTCCAATTCACAACTTTAAAAAAATAATGATATGATGATATCAATATTGAATTGTCTAAATTCTTAAGTTTTTAGATCTCAAACAGAATTGAATCAAACAATCAAGACAGTGTCGCGAGCACACAGACCAAACTTTTAGAAGACGTTCAGGGTGAAACCGGTTGGAAATATTGAGGAAGATACGCGATGTTTTCCTACACGGGTTTGGTATCACTCAAGATAAAATATCCGATAAACTTTACTATAACACGTATTTTTTACTAAATGTATTAGTCGAATACTGCTCTCTGTGAAAGTGATTTTTAGCGCACCGATGCTATCCATTTGCACTGATGAGAAATCGCCTGTATTCGTGTTTCTGATCCATAGAACTAGACAGTAATAGATGGAAAATAAATTGCGCCGTCGCTTCGAACAACATTGATGGAAATTTACGAACTTTCTCTTAACTGAAGACGGACAGTGCACTTATGATATCTCAACTGACGATTAAGTTCAATCAATGCTATCGTTATTCTATTTACTATCAATGAATTACGACTTTTGAGCAGACGATAGCACAGGGACTTTTCACAATTGATAGTGAATGAATAAAGCCAGTATCAATGACCGACCCCAGTATCCCTGTATAATAAAAAAACAAGGGTGGCAACTAATCGTCTATCTGAAAATTACCTCTCCGCTTCAATCGACTGTAATTCCAAAAATTCTTAACCGAATCGCATAGAATTAGCTTAATTTAAACTAGAAGACTTTCTGCTTCCAACGAGCCTTTAACCACCACTCTACGCCAAATTTCTCATAATGTGATCGGCGTTTATTAACGGGAGATAGCTCAAAATGGAGGTGTACAGATTCTATGGTGGACAGCAAAAATGGCAGGTTTTTCACTTCAAACAATGATTTCTATGTGACATCTTTGAGGTAACAAAGGACTCGATCCGTACCAGTGCCTTTGCCGTTCTTTGTAACTAACTATCTTATATCCGTATAGAAATAGAAAAAGGGTAGTCGTAAAGGCATTTATTTGACGAAAGAAAGAAACTAAGGAAAGTCTTTGACGAAACCTGATTACAATATTTGGAATTGATAAATGCCAGTTTTTACCAGCATTTGATACATACCCGTCTGCCAGCCTCGTTATTATGTAGATTCATCAGCGCTCGACTTGTTTTCGCCATTCGTTTACTTTTTTCTCGAGAGTCGACGAAAGCCTTGCAGAACGCTGCCCCGTACGCCACGTTATCCGAGCAGCCGGCCCATTCAAAACCTAGATGACTCTTCCCTCGGATACTGCGATCGCATCCGCATTTTTGTAACTGCCCACTGCTGCAGGCCCGCGTGACCGCGTGCGCCACCGCTGCAGACGATATCGAATGCACGAACGCCGCTTCTCTTGTTCCTGCGAGAAAAAAAAACGAAAAAAATAAACCTTCTTGAAAAATAAACGTTCAAACCATGGGTTTGATTATGACATTTAAATATTCAAACGTCTTATTGAAAAACGCATAGCTGTATAAAACTAAATGAATATTTGTTGTCCAGAAAATTACAGCTAAAGTGCTTTTTGCGGTGATCCAGGGCTGATTTTTGTAATTCTGAATTCTAGAAGGATTATTCAGGTGAAGTAGACTACGAGGAAAGAAGGTGAAAAGAAAAAAAAGAAAAGACTAAAAGAAAAGTTTCTAGATGAGTGATTGGTGAGCTCTCTATCATATACTGCTATAGGATACCAGACGAAACTAATATATACGTTTCATTCAGACATGCGAAAATCCAAGAAAATCATTTGATATTTCCTTCATCAATGTATGGTTTTCGAAGTAGAATTTTCCACCAGAGGGCTAGAAAATTACGAGTACATAGACATTTTGAGGAATTTCAACGGTATGCTTTTGAGATTCCGATTTTCTTTGATGTAACAAAGTTGAAGATGTAGTTTTCACTTTTTTGATTCAACAAACGCGACGCAAGCCCTCGTCGGCGTTCATAAAAACAAAACGCTATCGGCGGCTGCGCGAACCGTCGATATGATTGATTGCGGTTCGAACTATTTATTAACGATTCATCCCAAATCTTCAAACAACTAACATGCTAAATACAACATCTACTAACATCCAAACACGATTGACACTACATATTCGAACCGAAGAATCTAAGGCGGGCCTTCCTTTATACACGGGATTCAACTGTGGCATTCGAGTCTTAAAATCAGGAAACAGTATTAGAGACACATTATCATGCTATATATACAGTAATTTTTGTTTTCTAAGAAATCCCCAGCCCCCGCCATCGTCAAATATTCCACCTACACCGTGCATTCAGTTTCGAGAACTTATTTTACTCATTTGTGAGAATGTCAATGCCGGTGATAAATCGATGGTGTTGATGAAGATGGGGGCGGGAAAATTGCGAGATAGATCTTTCTAATGGTGTATATACTGCTCGAGATGGTTTGACTCATATTCACCTGGTTTTGTATGGTGTTGCGGGAAACCTGTAAAAAAGTTATAGTTTTTAACGGAAAATAATTTATCGACACCAAACGAATTCATGCGGAGTATTACGACCAAAACTATTCGCTCTGTTCCTTTAAAACATGGTTTATTTTTCAGGATCGCCTGTAAAACAAATTACGGTTAATGTTTTTCACCATATATCAACCGGACGCGTTTGATTTATGCGTGTGTCATTTGGCGATGCACACCAACCAAACGAAGACTTCAACTGAGTCACCACCGCGGAAGGCTCGGTTTTAGAGCGACGCAGGCGTGCACGGATAGTTTATGGGTTTTCTAGAATCATCGCGGTCAAATATTGGTCAACGGAAGCGAACTTTAGAGACTTTTTAGTTCTAACTTGGCAGTTTAAAGACGTTTATTGATGTGTTTTACCGGCTAAGTATTGTAGTTGCGTTGATGTCAGAAAACAAAAACCGCATACAATTTCAACTCCGTATGTCGCGGAATCGTCTCATAGACCGCCAGCGTTTAACCTCGAATTCATATCGAACTGTAGTGTTATATTATTATGCCCATGCCTAGTTTATAGACAGTGGTTTTTAGGACGATCGTTTTCTTAACTTACTTTCGAAAATTAGACGACATTTGAATGAAGACCTGACAGTATTCCATTGAATGTGTTAAAAATGCCCGCGTTTACAGGCTCAAAAGACTAGTACCGAATTTCGTCAAGTTTTTTCGACAACAGAAACACTGAGATGCTGTAGAGTTAGGTTCCATTCAGGTTTAAATAGTAGATTCGTTACGACGTGTAGGTTAAAATGTCGGACATATCAAAGGAATTGACTACGATTAAATTCTGGTATATAGGCGTCGTTTAAATAGCCCCCAATTGATCAAATTCGTTTCCATTGAAAATTAAATTCTCGGACACAATCTCGTGCTTTGTGTAACATTTTATGACCTTTGAATAATCAATGCGCATTACTGTCCGCGCGGTTAAAAGAGTGTCCTTCTGGTTTCAAACTTCAGAATGAAATGGCATTAAATCTTTTCTGATTCCACATTCTGCTGGTGGTGAAGTGACTCGTGTAGCCGCGACCTGGCCATTTCCCAGTATTCCCAGATATTGCTTGCAGAATAACAACACCATCCAAAGCCCGGCGTCTTGTACATCAAAACATAGCACTTCCACTTAACGTCGAAACTACGTCGTCGTAAATTCGGTATTTAACAACGGTTTTGCACGTTTTCGCGTGTTTTAAAGCCTTGATTTGGGAGGTATTTTACGGCCGGTTAACATCCTGTAGTCGCATGTACATAAAATAGCACTTCTTCTTAACTCTTGTTTATCGCCAACCGATTTCATCTTTTATTGACTAAGGAGAGTTTATCACCCTCACCCGTGCTCCCCAGCACTCAACACTCGCTAATTTACCTTTCAATGTATTTACAAAAAAATATATTTCATCGTAGACGAACCCTTATCCTGAGTACAAAGTCTCTAACTTGATTCTAACGATCAGTAACTATTTGTAACTTACGCTTAATAAGATGAAAATAGATATAGCTGAATAATATATTCATTTTGTAAAATATAATTTCTTCTCTAATCTTGACAATTGATCTATATACAATATTCACCGAGTAAAAATATGTAACCTGAATATACTGTGCAGTTGTTTGAATTAACTGACAGATATTTGACATTAATGTGATTTGTTATGATATAATATAGTAGGGAGGTCCTTTCGATAAATGGATATCCGGGGATTTTCTAGTATATTGTACGATGATATTTGCTGTTAAACAAACTTTCAGTATTTGACGACTGTTGAACTTTGATAAACCTTAGTTTTATTTACGCTGAATAATTCGTGATTGATAATCATTCGCGGAACCCGTTAAACGATTTTTCCGTCTGCAGGAGATAGATTCGGTTATTCTTATTTCCACTTCGTATATATATATATATATATATATATATATATATATATATATATATATATATATATATATATATATATATATATATATATATATATGTAGCGAGTATGGGACAAGAAATTACGAGAAGAGAAGTTTCTTACCGGCTTTCAAGACGTTACCATATATATTTTTGGCATTGACTGTGCTGCAGTTCCAGCGACGCAATCTGAACTGATATTGACACTCCTCGATCGCCAGATGGGCGCCCTTTTTGACGCTTTCCATCACTTCGATATTTTCGCGGCAAATTCGCCGTTGTCTTTTTACTAATCCTTTTAATTTGTCGCACATACGAACAGTTTTTAAGTTCACTAAATCCGCCGCCTGGGTCCCGAGCGCCCTAGAAAAAGATTAAAATATATTGAAAATAAATGAATCAATGAAATATGTAGGCGTTAACATTGATAAGCTTTTATTCTATTGATTATAATGACATTACTGAATATAGTCAATACGGGCGTTAAGTTTTAGATTCAGAATTGGAATTCATAATAATGAGATATGACCTCAGTCAGACTGGAAAGAATTTGGCTATACGAGTTGATATAATCGCGTTTGATAAGAAGCCGATGTGAGAAAGGAGAGGGAGAGAGGAGAAGGGGGATATATATGTAGGGTCACTGTCAGTGATAATGATTAATCTCACTGACTGAGATGCACCCATCAGCCTTACCTATGATGAATGGCGTACATACAACTACCGACAACCGGCTACAAAACTAAACCTGAAGACTTTTTCCTGTTCGCTTACAAGTGGTTTAGAGAACCTTATACAAGGGTGCATACTTATTCTGTGTTGCAACCCGCCGAACATAAGTGAAACATCCCGATTAATCGAAAAATAAAACCAATTTCTAAATCTGATGATCATATCTTTTTTTTTCAATTTCGTTTATTTGACTATAGCGGGAGTCCGACCTGACTTTCGGTGAAACCCCAGACGTAAACAATATGAGGTTCAACCGTTAAGCATATTTGCGATAGTCCCAAACATATTTGGATTGTGAGTTTATAGCGATTCATATGAACCTAGATATCAGGACTAAATGTTACATTTCTGGACATTCTCCCAATGGGAAAACATTGCATATTTCAAGTTGTGTATTTTTGGAGCATATATTCGATGTTTCCTTTAAAAATCAATTTGACACGTTCGGATGCCAAGCGCGCTCATAAAAGAAAACTCGACAATTCCAAGAGCTCGGTGAACTTTGGCACAGTTAAATGTTTCAAATAGTTTGGTAATTTTTCAAGTTTTATGAGAACGAACACAATCAAACTGACGTATCATTAGTAAACGATTGTCACTTTAATCGCCGTGTTCTTTCGCAAATACCGTAATCGCTCTAGAAATATCGACTATATCAATATCTGCGAAGCTGCCATTCGTTGCCTATGGACATTTTTTGGATAGTTTACGGTGGTTTTGGACAAGTCTAAGGAACGGCTTCTCACGAATTAATCAGTGCTTTTGTCTTGTGACAACGACGTGACTGATTGACAAAATATTCAGTCAACATTATATCGTCTGCTCTCTGCAGAGATAAACCATGAATATTACAACTGCGCCTATGCATGTATTAGTATGATATATACCTTATATTTATCTTTAAATCGGGCAAGAATTTATTGTCTATGCGGGATTTTGGGACAGTGGCAATTTATGCACAAACATCGCTAAATCAAATTCCGCTCAGAATATATGATTTAGATACTTGTGCCAATTCCGATTTCATTTGAATATTTTTGACAGCATAAATTCCACCAAGACCCTTGCCTTTCATTAACTACAGCAAACTTGTGGCACCAGATTTAGATCGATTTAGAAATTTACCAGAATTGGTGGTAGTGAAAAATGTTAATTTTGATATTAAAGTCGGAAATTCTTCGTCGAGACAGTGATTTATAACGAAAGGTATAAAACATTGACGAGCTCGGGAGTTCAGAGATTAACAAAACGGCCGTATTTTATGGGTTTTCTGTGCAGTGAAGTGTCATCTAACTACGCACCGGCCTGTTTTCACCGGGCACAATGCGCTGGGCAGTTTTTATGACTGGGAGACATAATAGCTATCTCCCTAACGGGCCCTGTTGATATAAACCGCTCTAAAAGCTAAATTGATACAATAAAATTCGTATAAGATTTCTGACCCCAACGACCGTGCGATATTGTTTAGTGACCAATAAAGTAATTTCTTCTTGTCGCGTAACACTGCTAATTTGCGCTGAGTTTACGATTTTCCCACACTTTTCGCCCACGTAATTACGTATGTATCTTTATTCTTCTTTCTCAAAGTGTACACTACACTTGTTTGACAGATAATCGAAACTACATATTCTTACAAAATAATCTAATATAAGATTACATATTGAAAGAATAGAAATATCGAGTTGATGGGGTAGGCCTAGCTATACTTTTACAAGTGATTCATTTTATAGAAGAAATCCTGCAACGTAATCGTGCAATTTTTCTCGATTCAAATGAAATATCTAACCTAATTGCCTTGTATTCAATAACTAAGAGAATGAAATTGAAAATTAGAAATCATATTCGTATATGATTTTTTATTTTCATTCTATTAATTTTCATTCATTTTAAGTAAGATTGGATTTGAATTGAATGTACGGCCTATCGAGTTGGCAACTCTTGGTTTTTCAACAAAACATTCGAACTAGCTTGCCGGTAAAATTCAGAATGCACATAAATCTCCCCCCAAAACACGTATTTCATGGATATATCGAGTTTTAATTTCATAGGCGTGAAATCGGCTCAATAAAAACCCGAGCAATAAAAAATATATGCTACACATGATTATTGTTTGATTTATCGGCAAAGTATAATAACTCCTAATCGTTCTATTAATATATCATCAACCACTCGTAAAGGTACAAAATTTTGCACACGAATAAACTAGATTTGAATGTGAAAATACATTGTTTTTATGAGATGAGGCTGGAAATGGACACTATAAATAATATTCTCGCGGCGGATATATCGAATGAGGTTTTGACGGGAGATCTGTGCATCGGTACAATACGTGCGGGGGACATGAAGATGTAGATGTGTGGGGGTCGAAATATAGGGAAACACGGTTGCCCGTATCTTTCGTGTCTATAGCGAATCCGATGTTGTTTTGATAAAAAAAAGTAGCGATGCACACGGATGTTGTCTTTACGCTCAAACTTGTTGATACTAAACCGACTTAATTATTAAACCATACAAAATCGCTGAAATTGATGAAATAGCGATGCAACTCACACCATTAGAATCAAAACAATAATTCAACCATCTCGATGATAATCTTATGTAATTATACGCGTCTATGAAAACGTAATACGAGTTTTTAAATTTTTCGCAAATGAAGCCTAACAAAATACCGGAGCGTTTTTCGTACGCGAGACTTCAAATCTGAATTTACATATATATATATAAAATTTTTCTGATCTTCATAACCGAATTGTGTCAATGTCGGATAATATTGTTTTAAGATAATTATGTTGATATCAAGGAAACGTATTTACGTGCATCTCGTGCTCGCTGGAATCATTCTGTTTCCCATACACAAATTTGATTTATATGAATAGAAAAAAAGTTGTATTGTTCGAAACTTTGGTCAAGGATAGATAAATAGGTTCTGCGCGTTTGTTATTCTGTGCTCAATTCTGGTGCCTTGCTGGCACCAAGCGTCAATAAGTTCTACCCGTAACAACCTATTCTATGTAGAAATATTTCTGAATCTTTACTCATTAGAAATCTAAATTTTATAAATAAGATGGTATTAAATGTAAAATCAATTAAACTGAACTTGAAAAGTGTACAGGTTATTTCATAAATGTAGATAATATTATACTCAAGTGACATTTCGGAGAGTCACTCAGTCTGCAAACTATTACTCAACTACTAATCGTATCCACTAATTAACCCGTTAGTAGAGCACTAATTATCTTTTAATTCATAATTTCGCTGATTTATTCAGCACCTAGTTCTGCCTAGGTTAATGTGTTCTACGGTAAAATTCAATTTCGAATAATTCAAGGAAAATCTTCTTGTTTTTATAAGGTTGACTATTTGGTATATCAACCCTTCTAAACGTTACTCGCTAATAAGAAAATATTCGAATTTAACTATGAAATGAGAAATGAGAAACTATTGATTATTAATTTGGAAGAGATCAATGAGTAAGTTGCTAGCATTCAGAAGATTATTTGAAGAAAAGTTTAAAGAAGTTTATCTATATCGATTATCGAATCATACTTACAGCCATCTGACCCCTTCCGTTATATGTGTCCGCTCGACGAGTAAAGTTACAAAAAATACTGAACATATAAACTGCATTGGTGGCATCGTAACTGGGTATCCTTCCGAAAATTTCTCCTTGGTTGAAATGAAAAGCTTTCGTCATCAGCTGTCGTTTTTTGATAATCCGAATGTCAACGGCATTTCACGGGTTCTTCACGTCTGTCTGCGCCGATCTTTTCGGGTGGAACTTCTGGTTTCGATCGAGAAGAAATGATCATCCGCTCGTTTTCTTGGAATGTGTAAGAGCCGTCGTCGTCCGCGCCGACCGAGCTAGCGAAGAGTCGAGTTTCTCAAGGAAAGTACGTCCCAATGAGAAAGAGTTTGCGGAGAGAGAGAGAGTGTGTGGAGTGCTACACGCGCGCTGTCGGTGGTAAAATGAAGAACGTTCCACGACACGGCCGTACTTAAACACGCGTAGGAAGGAAGGAGGTGCCAGACCGAGATGACCGAAAATCCCCGCGGGAAACTGCTTTACAAACACGTCGATTCAATTCGAGTCCGTTGTCTCTAAATTGTTGATGACTTAATTACACACGCGTCCAATAACTAATCAAATGTATGTACACAGGATCGTAAGTCCATATGTCGAAATAAATACCTTTCATTTGAAGTTTTTCCTGCGCACTGGGAAAATTTCAAACGCTATTGTTTTAGTGTTTTGGAAACGACTGTTGATATTTGTCGCAAACTTCGCGGCCCTTGTGATCTCAAAATCTAACAGATTTATTTCACCGTTGTGTTCATAAATAATTCATGGGAACTCGTTTATTTATGTATGCAGCCATGTAGTTGCACGACTGTGAAACCTGCTTACGCAATTTCGATGAGATCTTAGAATTAACTAACGATTATCAATACTGATTTATTACGTTTTTTCAAAATGTTTTTGATGTATCTCGATGTAAAAAAAGATGTGCTTTTTCCTACATCGAGATAAATCCGAAACATAGAAAACGAAATAGTTTTCGTTGTTTAGGATGTATCTCGATGTAACACCCGAAACACAAAAAAACAGAATAAACCAGTGTGGCGGTTAACATGAAAAAATTACCAAACAAGGTATACAAGTAGCTATCTTAGATTATTGTGGTAGATTTAACAGATCCGTATCAATTTGACACTACACATGTTAGAAATAGAGATTTCAGGACCGTGCCTAGCAATTGAATATTGAGGGGGCGGGGGAGGGGGAGAAAAAGAGATCCGCAAAAAGGGCAGATATCTACGAAAAAAGTCAAAACCGATATAACGATTCGTTTATCACTAGAAGTGAAGGGCTCTCTGCGTTAAATTTCTATTGGATATAGCTATAATATTTACAAATAGGGCACCTTTCCAAAATCTGTGGGCAGCTGCGCCTGACACTGCTATGTACGGTCCTGGATCTTCAATTCACAATAATGTGTCATATATGAAAAAAGAAATTATTGAGGAAATACAGAATATACGATTTGTTGACAGTCGTTTCTTCGCTTTTGTATTTGATGCTTTTGGCAATTTTTAAACGACGCCTGCAGCATTTTAAATCTTTATAACCTTTTCTCGACGCGTCACCGCTAAATATCCAAATACAGTTTAATGATTCTATTCATCCCAGGGGCAATCGACACTTCTGTTTGTTTTGGGCGGTTTATTACCCCGGAAATCTGCGTAATTTAATCGATTTCGTTATTGCGCGTCGTTTCACTTGGCGTGAAATGGTCGTCTATCTAACACATTCAAGTGAAAAACTATACGGACAATTTTCGACAATTTTCGACACCGATGTCTAAAAGTTCAGGTGCACTAATGATTTAATTGGGTTAATTAATCAACGAACGCCGGAGTTCTAGAGATTTGTCTGCTCAGATCAAACAAAGTGTCAACGCGGTCACGTAACGGAGACTAGAATAGCGTGGATTAATTTTTCAATTCATCCCCTGAGTGAAATAGTCTACTACATCCTACGCTGGCTGTTTGACACACTAATCAAATGTGTTTATTTTCTTTTTTAATTCCCGGTCCATTGCGAAGGTCGTAATTGCTAGATTGCAATGAATATAAGTAATTGAATAAGAGAAATCCCGCAATAATTCAGCGTAAGATGAACAAATTTTGAATAGAAGTGTACATCTATATACGTATTTGAGCAACGTTTCGGCTAAAGACTATAGCCACGAAGTCTCTCATATATTCCATCTTTACACGGATATTGTGTATCAATTCGACTGAAAGTTTCGTTTACAACGGGCCGTTTAATTCTAACGGGCCGTTTAATTCGAGGCTGCCATTGATACACCCTACAACATTCGGTAATCCCCCAATATCGTAGAACGCTAATTTCATCCCATGATAAAGTTAACACAAGTTTGAAAAACGCACAATCCCAGTGATGAAAATATCTATCACTGGTATAGCGATTTATTACTTGGATAGGGCTCATCTTATCGCCGCTTTGAAAAACGCAGCATTGTTTTATATGTGAATGCTTGAATAATGTCTGTCTAGCCTAATATTTCCAAAAATTCATGTTTAATTTTTCAACAAATGAAAATAAAAACCTTGCCAAATGCTTTTGCGCATCTAAAGGCTAAAAATGATAACTTGGTATTTACATGGTATTTCATCATCTATATTGTGAATATACATTTTTAGGAATTTTTCGATTAGTTGCCTTTCGGTATGATGTAACGATGGCATCTATACATAGGCTGAAACATCATACTGTCTATTTCCTATTCTGATTTATTTTTTTATGATTTCAATTATTTTTATTTCCAATTCTTTCATTGCATTGAGTGATTTAATGGGTGATTTAAGGTTCAAGTGTTTTCAATCTAGCATAATCTCTGATTTTTTGGAATACGAAATGAAATACAACAAAAAATTAGTACTAGTCATTAAATGATATTCTCATTATTCTGGCTTTATTTGACGCGATATTTTCTACAGTGAAACGACAGAAATCAGAAATCTGTTTATTGAAGCTATCACTAGAGTTGTCTACCCACTCTTCGGACCTGAAATATAGAATTTATGTGGCTGAATTACGACAATATTTGGTTAAAATTCCACAGCCGCTGTTTGTTATACGTACATTGGCTAACTGGTATACACGCATGGTTATGATAAACGAATCCACTTTTGCATTCACAGCCCTGCGTATGGACCATGTCACAGTTTGCCGCGATGGCGTGCGGGTCGGCGCAAGTTGCTACGCAGCCCGATTCCTCAACCCGATACACCGAGTTCGCTGGACACGTTTCCTCTGCAAGAAGAGAACCGCAAGAAAAATGAACGAGACAGATTTCAGTCTTTCGTGATTCGGCTTATGAAATGTAGTTAATAGGTAGCAAAAAGATAGCTAGAACTACGAAATCGTAGGCCTGGGGCATTCAAGAAAAAAGCAAATTTTTGAATAAAAATCCAGGAATTGAAAAAAAATCAAAATTCTAAATTAAAAAATCCTGTCTTTCAATATTTTGGTCGTACGTGACACTGGTACACCGGTACACAAAATGGCAGCTTTTTTAACCGCAGAAATTAGGGTTTATGGTGAAGAGGGTTGGGCCTATAGTGGAATAAGAGTTAAGGCAAGGGTATGGTTTATGTTAAGGGCAATGAGATAGCAAGATCACGTTTAATTGAAACTGATAAAACAAACTTACTGCAAAGTTGCTGGTTACGCCAGTTCGTGGTCAGCGAAACGCCGCGACCTTCACAATCTTCAACAAACGTCTTGATAGCTTCACACGCGACCCTCATCATACTTTGCATTCCTTTTGCCTGGACCGCACAAGCATCGAAATAACAGTCCTTTTCGTAGATAGTCGCGTCCAGTTTCTTCGAACTGGCGCAGGCTGCCAGATGTCCGCGTGTATTGCTGATAATTCCACACAATGAGGAGCCTTTGATCAATTTTGCGAATCCCTTATTCTTGCATTCTGTGTTTACCTTTGTTTTAACGACGGCACAGCTGGAGAAACGAGACAAATATTTTCATAAATTTGAACTCAAAATATTAAAGAAAGAGAGAGGCAGATAGGCAAAGAGGCAGAGGGGAGAGAGGTAGATATGAAGAGAGGGAGAGAGGGAGGGAGAGAGGCAGAGGGAGAGAGAGGTAGATATGGAGAGAGGGCGGCAGTTCATATATGTAAAGGAGATTTCCATAAATAATGCCATAGATTTTGTCTCCAATATAGATGTTCAATTATATTGTCATAAATCAAATTTTCATTTCTCAGTGTTTAAAAGTCGAACACAGCTTCAGTAAAACGAACTTGTGGGGATTTTGAGCTTTACGATATTGTTAAAACGCTTTTTAAATGATAAATCGTTATCATTGCATACTTTTGCTTAGCAGTTGCAGTGTCATCGTGCACTTTGAAACTATCTCCGACCTTAATATCCGCATCCGGTTGACCTTTGACGTTCGTGTGGAGGTCAGCCAATAACCAATCGTCGTTTTTGTTAGCGTTACAGTTGCCGCACAATCCGGACATGTGACCGCTGTAACGGCCTTTATCAACGCGTATCTTTGCCTGATGGAAATATTTCGAAATATCAAAGTAAGCCAACGGCATCATTCATCATGGAAAATGCATTTTTAACGTAGGGAAAAGTTTACGATACACAGTTATGAGAACGTGGACATACCTGGAACATTCCATCCCATTTCACGTACAATTTACACTTTCCCATAGCGTCAAATACTATATCGTCACCGGTAGGTTTGATCACGAAATTACCGGCTGGGTCGCTGTATGTTTTGGACACGCCGTGCGATTTGCCGTTGATTTCGAATTTTTGGTCTTGGAGGAAGCGGATTTTCTGGTTAAACATCTGAATGTCGAGCATGCGAAGGAATGACACCTCTACACCGTCTCCTACGAGATCAGGGCGATGTTCGTTTTTACCCTCGATGTTGAAAGCGCAGTGATCGTTTTTGAGCAGTGATTTGCTCAGGGTGTACTTGCAGATTCCTTGGAAGTCGATTTCAACTTCATCATACGTAATGTAATGCGGATCGCCTTCTATATCGCAGACGCAAGCTAAATGAAATATTTTCATAAAGAAAAACATCGACGAATAAGTGGTCATACTCATGGGCACACCCCCTCTATTTTCAGAACATTTTCTTCAAATCATGGAGAAAATCTTAACAAGTTTGCTTGCGCCCCCGTTTTTATGCCTGGCGCCCCCAAGGCGAAAGATCCTGTATCCGCCATTGATAGAGATGAACATTATTAGTGATTTGAATAGACTTTCGAACAGAATGAATTTCAAACTTACATCCCTGGTCGGAGAAAGCAACAGGAGGGAGGGCCATGGGTGTGTTGTGAGTCTGCTTGTCTCCATTAACCACCTGTGCGGATGTTTTCGCTGGTGGGTTGTTACCAGGGTTGATGACAATCGCCAGTGAAATTCCTGAGAAAAAAAAACAACAAACAACATTGCCACACAATGATGATGTAACGATTCTCGGATTTTGAAATTTTCAATTCATGTACGCACCAATAGCCGCGCACTCCGCTATATTGACCGTTAAATGGAAATTCGATTCGCTACAAAATTGAACTGCATCTGCGACCTTAGAGCACGCGTCTCTCTTCATACTTTGGACTTGTGCCTCCGCCAAACAGCCGTCGAAAATACAATCTTTTTTGAAATCTTCGAGCTCGCCTTTTTTCGTTTGGTAACACTGTCCGAATTGCCTCGTTATAGCTCCGCAGATTTTATCCAAAGTTGACAGCGTCGCTTGCGATTTGCAAAACGGTTTGGCAGGTTCGGTTGGAACGGGAGCCGGGTGTCCGACTTTGCATCTGTGAAAATACGTTCAAATGATTCCAAACAGAAATATAGTCTTAGTATGCATCAAATACGATTTGATTCATCGTATTGGGTACAATACGATTTTCATAATTCTGCCCGACCCCGCTTCAGGTTGATAGCTGAGCAGTACTTGGATGCCGGAGGTATGATTGTAACGCGGGTATAAGGTAGATGATTATATGATAGGGTAGTATGAGTGTCACCTTTCACATTATTGTCGATAATATTTCAGATGATCATGATCCTTCATAAAAATTATCATTATTTCCATTATCATGGTCATGATTATCATTGCTGTAACATACCCGGGATATTTCTGAAGTGCCGTATCATCTTGTATCATGAAGTGTTGTGAAATATAGCTGCCAATGGCCGCGTCGTTAGTGTGACCTTGGAAATCGTTGCTCGGATTATTATCCATGTTACCGCACATTCCTTCGACTTTATTCATGTAGCGGGAACACGTCATGCGTAGATCGCCTACACCATCGAAACTGGCGTCCCAGTAGTACGAGATACCACACTCGCCCCAGACCATCTGAGCGCGGCGATTACTCGAGGTAGCTGAGACCACCACACCCCCCACGTTTATCGAAGTCTGTACATGTTTTCCATTTACCTGTATGCGAAAGCCCATTTATATATTAAAACGTATTTTACTGGTTACTCGAACTGTTCGAACTGCAAGTGGCAACGAAGCAAACTGGTTCAGATTTTGGCGTAGATATATATTTATCGTTTTATCGTTTTACCTCTACTGCACCGTTGGCCATGTAAAACCTGACCTTCAGGTTTTTCGACGGAATTTTGAAGTCGATGACTTTCGTGTAAGACACGCGCCTGTTATTGTGGGATAATCGTAGATCAACGTCGAGTCGAACCTCAGCATCGAATCGACACGCAGCGGCGACCGTCGACTTGGTTCGTACAAGCGTGTATTTGCATAAACCCATGAAGTTGTAATGCAGTCTGTCGAATGTGTCGTAATGGGGGTCACCTGCCATGTGGCAAATACAATCCCTCATTGCACAAAATACAGCTGAAAAGATGCATCATACAAGAAATACTTTTAAGTTCATAATTCTTGCTTTTAGATCTTTGTAATATTTCATGAACAAACTCATATCCCTGAGTCTGACTCAAACGGAAATAAATGAACATAAATCGATTAATAATTCAGATAATACCACTACCTCATATCCTAAGAGAAAGAAGTAAATATATACGTTTAAACTTACCCGGTAAGCCGAACAGTAGCAGCAGCAAACATGAAACTTTTGCCACCATTTTGAAACCTAGAGATGGATACTGGTTAGTGATTGATAAAGCGTTGTCGAGTTGTTCAGAGACTCAACAAACACCTGAACTTGCTCCGTTTTCGGCTTAAAAAAGTAATATTTTCACTCTTACCGGTTGCTGGAGGTGTCTTGTGACATATGAAAGACTGGCCACTTTGTATTATATATACGTGATGGCTATCAATTAGTAGGTAAATGAAAGAGGTCAACCGAGACTTGATTTCAATTACGCCGGTGAGATGCAATCGAATATTTTAAATGAGCTAATTAGAATGCACTTACGCTAACGTAAGTCTCGTTTAAATGTGACAGCGGTCAATTGTCCTAATTATTTCATCACTTTTTAACTCTCAATAATATATCAGTTTCTTTTTCAAATTTGAGCAATTATCATTCAACTCGCTTTTGGACTGATTAATTGATAAATTGGCCTCGTTCATAAATAGATGACTGTGCCATTAAAAACGCTTTCGGCATATATTTGATAATTTGAGTTCAAGTACTGATTGATTTCTAAAATTGTTCTTGATAATCTGCTTGAATCTAGTAGTGGGAGAGGAGTGGACTACTTCTATGTAAGTCGTTCGAAGTTCAAGAGAAACGATGTGATACGTCCGTCTTCAATTTCTTTAGGTAGAAATAGTTTAGGTACATATTGTACAGGAACGGTTTTCTCGGGGTGACAAAATCCGCCTGGGCGAATATTGGTTGTCGGCGCTCTTAGTCGACTTTAGTCGAACTAAGTGAAACTGAATGTCAGATGGTCGGAACTTAAGTTCGGAAACGGTCGACCATGAGATTGCGCACGGTCGCTGTAGTTCAGACCTAGTTCCAAGATTGCCGACACTGTGAAATGCGTACGACAGAACTATGGTGCATTCGATTATTAGTTCTGACCACTAGTCGAGGCTAACTACGAAAACCGAAGTTCGTCCTGGGCGCGCATCGGCTTTTCGTATAGTTAGTTGACTAGTGGTCGGAGCTAATGACCGAACGCCCCATAAGTCATTCGTAATGCATTACACCGTGTCGACCATCTTTGAACTAGACGTATCGGCCCCACTCCGCGCGGTTGCGCCACCGCGCGGGATTTACGCGAAGCAGCAAATACAAACATGGCCACTCTCTCAATTTTCAATGATAGAAATCGTGTGTGCATTTCAATTATTTCGGCTGTTAGGGTTTTAAGGCACAATATAAGTTAATGATGTGATATGGCGATGTTAATTAATGATAATTCCGCAGTGAAGCTAGTCACGAACGGTGCCGATTGAGTGTACAGCTGCCAAAAACACTGAAATGCGCGTAGTTGCGTAACTATTTGCAGTGAATTGCAGACGAAACATGAAGCCTTAACGGCCGTTTTAAAAAAAATTATACCAATCGCAATTGTAAAGTAAAAATGAGATAGAACCTAAGTTAAAATTCTGGCCATTTCTAAAATGTTATTACTTATTTTTAGTCAGTGCCGAACGTTTAGTTTTCCAATAATAATGAGGGGTGGTAGGTAGTCATGTTGAAAATCTCGCGAGTCCTGGACCAAACCCCATTGAACAATGTGATCTGTGTGCTGGCCACAAATGCACACAGATCACACTACACTACCCATTACACACTCCAGTACCCACAGCTTTCATATATCCATCCAAATGTTTAGAGTGTCTTTCTTCCTGGGTCCGAACTGCAGCGACCGTGCGCAATCATACGTCGTATCGTCGACCATAACCGGACTATATATAGTTCCTGACTGATATTCGAATCCTCTTAGTTCGCAAATAGTCGACCAATCCCGATAACAAGTTACTGCCCTAGCTCTCGATTTCGCCTTAACCGCGAGGCACTAAATTACCGCCCCTACGATACCAGCCCGGATTTTTTCACCGTCGATTTTTTCAATGAGACAAAATATAAAAAGAACCACGGCTGTAATTTTTCATTATGCATTTATCTTTTATTTTCAATATCTCGATCGGATAATCTTGTCTTATAACTTCGTTTGGGTCATATACATATCACAAACAAATTTCCAGCGACCTTTCGCAGTTCCGTACACACGTATTCGATTTTTACAAAAAGAAAAATAAAATAATGGATTCGTTCTATATTGAACATTTTGCAAACGAAGGATATCGTTGTAATGCCCAACCTGAAAAAATGTAATATCATTGTACAATTCCTTCTATTTTTATCAAATATAGGATAATCTCTGCGTCTACGAGAATTCACGAGCGCAAAACTGTTTCAATTCAATCGAATACTTTATTAGTCAAAATTGGCGGTGAAAACAATCGTCCGAATCGAAAGTAATTTTCTTGTTTAAATAACCGTATTCAAATGAGCTGACGTATATTTCAAGTCAGTCGTCTGTTTTGCTTTGAAACTATATACACGGTAATAAGTAATTTAGCGCGTGTCATCTCGTTCGACCAATAGCGCAAAATTACAATCGCCGAAGCACCGTCCAGGAATTGCAGTTTTGAACACAAAAATGGCGACGATTTCCTCGCGCACAAAAAGAAAGATTGCACTCAAGTGGCACATAAATGCAACGTGGCGTAACAACTAGAATTAAACGCATAACGACCAGAAATATACGGTCTCAACTAAAAGAGTATAAAGTGCCGATGAATATTCTCGAACTAGAAAAACGCTCGCTGTGGTGTAAAACGCATTCTACTCTCGAGACTAGCATTCTTCTTGGTTAGAGAACATTCCTGACATATTGTGTGTATAAAATGAAGAATTCTTGCTCGTCAATATAATGGCGGTTGAGCATTATTCTTGCCATTACGTATAGACCCTCGGCTATAGAATTGTATTCTTCCTCTATAAAAGTGTGGCCACATAGAAGTTCCAGGATAACCGTGTCTGTTCCGCGTTTAAAACAACAAGCGTCGGTTTGTATTTACATAAATTATACCGAAACATAATAACATAATCGACCATTTCGATCGTTAACGAGCCCTAACCCATCGTAAATAACAGTATGTACATAACATCGATTTCTTTACAATTTCCTTTTGATTTGTCTTGAAGCAAAATAGCAGTTGAAATTTATAATATCACTATTGTCGTTTTTTTTTTCTGTACAAATTGAAGGATTGTTTTAATCACATTTTGTTTTGTTTTTGTATGATTGAGCAATTAATCGCTATAGGACACCGCCTGGAACCAGACATGATCGAAGGAAAAACATGTTAACGAATACATTCCGGTTGATTCAAAATACACGTCAAGAAGTTATCCTTAACTTTCTCATCAGTGGGAACCACTTGATACTTTCGTCTTTGCCTACAAAATCCTGACGAGAAGCTGAACATTTCTCATAGATAACTCAAATTCAACAGCATAACACTAGTTACCGAGTCATCATCATTAAAGAAAAAGTTTGGTTTATACCTGTACAGATGTATATGTGATAATGGACCAATATTGGCTTGGCTGTCGCATTATCGAATTAAGCCACACATTTGGAAGCTTTATATTCCGTATGTAGCAAACAACAGGGGCACCTCTATCGCCAACATCTCCTAAGCTTTAACGCTAAGCCTAGTTCGTTAGCCTATACATGTAGTTAGTTTTAAAGTAATAGGACCAGCGTGTGCTGCTTAGCCTGGTCTTATAATTGGGCCCTGTAGCAAACATAACGCGCGAGAACGGTGAAATCAATTCATAGTCGATTGCATTTCTTTAACCCCATTTATTAATCCACATGAAAATCGGATGCAGAGGGACCAACGACATAACACGTAAATATTCAACATTTTTCATCGCTGAACACGAAATACCCGAATATGTTTTGTTTCGTATATTCACGAGATCTCTTGAAAAACGCGTTTTTCTACGGAAGACAAAATAATTTGTGAACATGTCCAGGTTATTATTTACATCACATTTTACCGTTTGGAAGGACGAATAAGCAGTTTTTATGGGTTAGGAACCTGTCTATGTGGTACATCTCGGATATCAACCTTTCAATCCTTCACTCACAAGAAGGACATCGTTTAGCAGTTACTCTGAATTGTGCGATTTTTCATTTCATTTCATTTCATTTACTATTTCTAATAGCAATGTTAATGACATCCTCGTGTAAACCATAGATTAGGCCACGAAACAAGACATTTTGCAATCTCAACTAAACGTGGCTCATACCTTAAGTAAAAAGTACTATCCACTGGAAAAAAAATTACTTTGAAAAACGCAACCCATATCTTTTAACACCGCAATTACATGAAACGATCAGGAATTCTGCAACAAAGTCTCCCTTTCGAGTAGACGTTGTCAAAACCCACTTTAAATACCGCTTAAGTACAAGAATATTCACCCCTAGCCAAGACTTCTACATTTATATATATATATTTATATATATATTAAATACATGGAATGTTTAACTCCATCCATGGCACATAGAATAGGTTACTCGTCTTGTTTCAATTCAGATCTGTTTATTGGCATTCGAAATATCAGCACATCTCATCACTAAATCCACACCAGAGCGCGCGGGCGAACACCGATGACCGATTAGAAAAATAAATTTCCCGATACACGCCCGTTAAAAAGAGCGAGTTTCAAGTGAAAATAAATTCACAGTCTTTTTTTAACCATCGTCAGACGATCGATTTCAATTTCATACGCAACAAGAATAACAACATGAACAACGTGAACAACAACAACTTTCTGCTATCACTCAGAAAACGAACGTTGATTAATTAATATCCAGCACCATTAGATTTCAGAAGATGAGAGCACTACAAAGTGTAACGTAATTTCAGTAGGAGTTCCCCTATATTACTACACGGTAGCCTCTGGGCTTATCTCTATCATTGCGTTTCGCAGTCTTTGTATTTCATCATCCTTGCGTTGAATGTCTTTTTCTCTGCCCTTTAATTCCCACGACAACTTCAACTCGAGTTCTTTTAATCTCCTAATCTCTTTTTGCAGAGCCTGAAAAAAAAGGAAATCGATCGCATTTCAGACTTAACGAAAGAAAGCTTTGTTCGCGACGCATCAACCATCAATGCACTGGGTTCACATTTCACATTTTAAAGACCGCAAACTCCATCTCGTCTTATTTGATATTCGAATTACATTAAAGACAAATTCGCTGAAACTCTGATATCGTGGCTTCAGGTGATTTTACCACCAAAGATAAAGTTTATTACCACATCTTATAATAGCAACCTTTTCATTCAATATAGTTACAATGTCTTAGATATATCTGCTTCATTACAGTGATGAAGCTCCGTCAAAAAATGACAATTCATTTATTCAAGTATTATTCGTTTGATGTATTCGACTTACCTTGTTTTGTTTGAGTAACTCTAGTTTTTCAGTCTTTAACTTCGTATTTTCTTGTTTATAGATATCGACCTGTTTTTGAGCAGTATCTGTGAACAAGAAATTAGATATAAAACGTCACCGATGACGAACCTCTTTCCAGACACGTACATTCAGAATAACTTACCATCGTGATCAGCCATGAGTACCAATCCAACATCCTCACTAAAACTATTTGACAATGACAAAAATTTGTGAGTACTCGGTGTTTCAGCAGAAGACATGCTTTCCTGAAAACGAAAAAAAAACTTATTTTCTAGTATACATGTTTGAGCGATGAAACTTTCCGGTTCAAATTCGTACGATTTTCTTACCATTCCAGTATCGGAATCCTCGTGTTCTTGAGTATATAGTTGTTCAGCAGCACATTCGTCGAGACTGTTGAAACTGCTACTTCTTGACGGCGTTCCGGAGCTATTGTTGGCAGGACTCAAAATTCTCGTCTTCTCGTTGACGCTGCCCGGACTCGACATCGGACTAGGCGGTGGACTACACGTTTTATATGACGATTGAGTTATGCTTCCGGTACTATGACTCTCTGTCAAACTGCGGCTGTTAATGATAATACATGCATGGTTCATCAAATCAAAAATCGAATCAAAATTGTCATCTATAGAGCGCCTGTTTCACTGGTAACAATGTTCAAAGGCGCTGGTGAGCTCTTGTGGATAAAAAGGTCTCTGCGGAAAGTTGGAACATCTGGTACAGCTCTCAGGTTACAGGGTTCATCATAAGAGTGTACGTTTACCCAAACCATGCACTCTAGAAACGATGTTCGTTTTAGAGTCCATGCCCAAACTATGGTCTGGGCAAAGTAACTCGACAATACGATGGTGACGCAATAGTTGAACAGCCCGATAGCCAAATCACATCCAGATAAGAATAAGAAATCTACATGATCATTTACCTCTTTTCGCTTGAATCTCGTCTGTCAAATGAAGCCACAGTTGCGTTGTGTCTCATTGCATTTTTACCTCTTAAATGTTTCTTCATCTGAAATTCGTTCCGTAAAAATCTTTAGCATTTCGACAGTCTCTTCATATAGTGTACATTCATGAATCACAAATTTGGGGATTGACTCTGTTACTTATTTGATTGGTAGATTTCGTTTGATTTGGCGCTCCTTATAAGCGAAGTGAAAAGGGGGTTTGATTTTGAAATCGGAAATCGAAGTACAGATAAAGTTGTGTGATCGGCGGACGATTTTAAAGAATTTTCGAAGTACACAAGTGGAAATTTAGAATCAAAATTCTAGCAGTGCACTTACCGGAGTTGGAGTTTTCTCATCCTCTCCAACAGTTGGTAACGGAGACACGAGTCCGTTACTTCGTTTACTCGATATCGATGAATCCAAAGAACCCGGACTTCGGCCCCGACTGCCCAACGCTTTTTTGACCGATTCCAAAAAACTATTCGATCCCTCCGATTTCGGGTCCAGCGTTGAAATGCCGAACATTTGCAGATTTAGACGCTGTAAGTCTTGGTGTAGTGCCTCTAATAACGCGGCCCGTGTTCGCTCCTGTACGAATAAATAGAAAGCGCATACCAGTTAATTATCCGATTCTACATAATCTTACGCCGAAACCACTCAAAAATGAGTGAATACGAAAGTTTATTCTACTTACCGATAACTTGGCGAATTTTTCTGCTTTGTAGCAAGCATTTTCCGCATTGATCAACTTAGTCAGTAGAAAATCGCGGAAGGCGGCGCCCTAAAACGGCAAAAAAACAATGCAAAGAAATTACTCAACGCACAAACAGGTGTCAAATAAAAGAAGCTGTTTACGCGCGCAGCGATACCGCTGATTATCTCTTCCTTTTTTTCCTAGTGAACGCTACGAGCGATATTGGAACTCAGGTGCGGAATTGTCGCGCTGATAATTGCCTAGAAGCACGTCGTTGAAGTACCTACATTAGGGAAAGATAAGAACGCGCAGGAGAGCCTTCGATAACTCGATTACCGCTAACTCGGCCACAAGCTAAATATTGCAAACCAATATACGCTATTGATTTGAGGAGAAGTTGCATTTATTTCCAATTAACGCCTTGCGAAATGCATCGATATATGTATTTCGTACGCAAAACAAACGAAGCCCCCGAGATGCGGCAGTTTTACGCGGAGAATTTAAAAAAGCGACACCGACGCCGTTATCGACGTCACTTCCGAGAATGAAATGGATATAACCGGTAATAATTCATAAGATTCACATCGCTAGGATACACATTAACTAAACGATCAGGCATCAAGAAATGTGATACATCGCCCATTATAATTCAGTGACACGGGGGTCTTCTTTGTTTTTCTTTGTTCACAATATTCAGTCATTATGTTCTCACCCGACCGGATTATAACATAAGTGGATATGAAATGATTGATAGCTGATTCGAAAAGACTTCGATCAAGTTTTCGTATTGAGATAATTTGAGACATGAAAATCCCAACATAGAACGTATTTTGTAGTTCGAAGTGAATGTACCATTTAATAAGTGCCGAGGGGCTGTGCATATAAGACGTCCAAGGTTGAGGGCTGGGGGTGTTTGGATGTGGACACCCTTTTTCTTCCTGTTTAATTCCTGTATATGTTTTCAAGATAATTTTTGGAATAACAAACTGTAGTCCAGAGTGTATGATAAATAATTCAGTGAATGGGAAAAAAACATTATCGTGCATGACTGGATATCCGATATCTTTAATTGCTTTTTTGTCCGATGGACAAGGGGAGGGGGGTTAGTCCAATGTGGGCATTTGTGGGGAGGAGTCCAAATTTAGCAATTTTGTGTGGATGTCTTTAATGGACAACCCATAATAATTCATAAATACAAATATCATATCATACCTTTTTGAAGATGGCAGGGCTGGGAAGCGTCGGGCCGAAGAACGGCACGTCGTCCCTAGCGGTCACCGATACCTTGTACAACGTTTCGTCCGATTCGGATTTGATCGGTTGAATAACGATGTAAGCGTGTAGGAAATGAGACGCGATCATATTCGGTACGAAAGGAGTATTCTCTTCCTGCAAGTATAGAAGTACAGCGCAGAAGCGTCGGTTAAATTGACTGAAAAACGTCAGATAAGCACGTCATCTGAATATAACAATAAACAATACACTGCGCTCGTATATGATCCTGATCGTCACATTTATAGGGTTATAAGGGTTGAGTGATAGATGATGGAGCCCCATTAATAAGATACTATGTCCGTGTTGTGACGATAATATAAAGGGAATCCTACAATAATGACGAAAACATTAAGTCTGAAAATGTTTCCTTGAGCAAGAAGTTTATTCAACGTTTCTACTATATCCTAATAGTTTGCTTAGTCATCAAACAAAATTCTTGAAGATGACTATTAGAAACGTTGAATAAACTACTAGCTCAAGGAAACATTTTCGGACTTTATTGCCATTATCGTGGGATTCTCTTTATAAGATGGAGCCCTTGATTTCATAGAAAATGTCAAGTTCGTTTATCAACAAGAAAAATCGGTTCCCTTTTTGAACTACTGCGAAAATGATAAAATAGCGCATCGAGGAATTGACAATGCACTCGTTTGCACCGCCATATAAAACCGCCTTATGTGTCGGCTTTTGTACGGAGAACCGTTAGCATCTTAGCCGCGATGATTCTCCTTATCACGCAAGCCCACTCAAAGGGTAATTTGATTATGCGCGTTTCATTACTTCATTAAAGGATGTTTGCGAAGATGGACAGATCGCTACAAAGCATCAATTATTTTCAAGGATATATTTATCCAGCGATATGTCACCACCATCCATCGCCTGTCATACGTTAATTAATGGCGTCCATCCAATTTGAAGACTTACCTGGAATATAATAGCCACGATGTCGTTGCCGATGTGTCTTTTTCGTTGTAACTGTTGAGCGTCACCGTCCGTGTATGGAAGCATAGTTGATACGTGGAACATCACTTCGCGATCTTTAAACGTCGTGTACACAGACTGCGCACCGGTTTGACCGTGGACAGTATCTAAACCACCCCGAAATCTGTGATATACAAAGATAGATTGATACAATTATCAACTGCCTTATTGCTGGGCCAAGGTGCCCCCCAAAGAATGTTAAACTAAAAACGAATTACACAAATTAAGCAATTACAAACGACGACAAACTAGGGATAAATAGAAGTTCCTCAAATATACACTTCTATTCAAGAACTTTACATCTTTTGGCTGAATTATTGTAGGACTCTCTCGTATCTTACACGGTTATTGTGTATCATCTCGACTTACCGAACAAAATGATAACTTTTTGTGATAGCAAGTCTAATTAGCCTATGTAACTCCCTGTGAAAGACAGCTTACCCGTTAAAGTCCTTCAAGTCTACTTTATTCCCGAGCAAATCGAGAAACTCTTCCATTTCGTTGCTGTGGCCCTGATTGCTGAATAACTGTTCCTCTTTCGTCTGTCCGAATTGTTGATAAATGACTCCGAATTTAAACGTGTTCGTCAATACATGTTCATCGTAGTTCAATATCATTTCAGTTCCCTGCAAAAAAAAATTCGGTCAGCTCATTTCCATTCTATCAAAAACCGATGTAACAAGTTAAGATATCATAGTTAATTTTGAGTCTTTCTATTGATTCCCTACCTTCGAAAATAGCACCGGGTGAAATTTCTCAGTAGATATACTTTCGTTAAGTTTCTTAGCTATCCGACTTGGATTTGGCATGTCCGACAGGGTGGAAGTTTTGATGATGTCATGGGTAGTACTTGTTTTTGATCTATAGTAAGAACAAATTATTCGCTAAATAAAATATAATTGATAATATAAATTGATACGAGCCGTAGGCGACGGCGGTTCTAGGGCCAATGGCTAAAGTTTGTCGAGACAACTTTTTGAATTTCGACCCCGTTCCTCAGTTATGAGGTCATGTCACTGAAAATCGGTTTTTAGTGTCTAGTTCTGCCACTAGGTGATGCACTGCGCTCATGTTTTTTTGCATTGCACAACTAACTAGACCCCATAATTGTAACATTGTACTAAAGTTTGACCAAGATCGACCCGCTATCAACGAAGCTAAGTAGCTGAATGACAAACAGTACGAAAATAAGGATCTCAAGCTTCAAGCCCGAGAGCCAATATTAATTGATAGATTCATCTTCAATCTCCATCAAACTACGTCGGCCATACCTTAGAATTATCCTAGCAGTCTCTTGTGACGATATCGTTTCGTATTTAACCGATAGCACTAAAGCACCGAGTTGGTCGTCCAAACCATAGAAATTGAAATGGTCCTGTTCAGGATAGAAAAAAATACACGATGAATGATACAGCAACCAGTGGTATATTCGTCAAAGGTTACAGTTTTTTTGCGTCCTCGTCGAGACGTCATTTACGAGGGACGACAATGACTGTTGAAATTTGGTCCCGGGCAAATACGCTAATTAATTGGCCTCGAGTGAAGTTCGAGTCCCTGCGGACATTTTATCGATATTGATATTGATAAACTCGCCGCCGGTCGTCGGCGATGAGAAAACGTGGTTTATTGGCATCGCCTCGGTGTTTGCACATCAATTTTCACGCAGCACCCAATACGTGCTTCGGGTGCATTTCGAAATGGTTATTATGGCGTAAAAGCAAACGATCGCCGAGGCAAATACGCGTGACACAAAATGAGTTACGAAATTTCATCAGCTGCCACATGAAATATTATATAAAATGATATTGGTCTCTTTCCCGACAAATCACAGTCGACTTTCCGACTGAATGAACGGACGGACGGACGAACGAATGAATTAATTTTATTTTCTCTACATTGAATATTAATCAATTTTGATACAACTATGGAATTTGAATTCGTATAGTTATACAAAGAACTCATTTCTGAACGCGTGGTTTAGAGCGACTCGGTGACCATTTCGTATTGAAGTGTCAAAATTAAAACTTCGATTTCCGATTTCAGAATCAAACCCGCTGTTTCATTCCCGGCTGGTTGGTGGGTTTGTAAGGGACTCCAAATCATAAAATCAAACGAAATCTACCGATCAAATAAATAGCAAGGTCAATCCCTATTTTAAGGTTTTTCATATTTCTACGCGAATAATTAAACCGAAATACTTTTCAGATACTTTAACACAATTGACCGGGTGGAATTCACTTCAACGAGAAGTTTAAGAAAAATAAAGGTTTTTTTATGAAGGAAATAAAAAAAACTCTGAAGAAGAAACTACGCATCTACTCCAGGGCAGCAGGTGCGAGCGAACACAAACCTTCCCGTAGAAGTATTTCCTGTAACACTGAGCCGTTTCATCGACCTCTAGTTTACATTTCGTCAGACTGTTGGTAGTCAGGTGTTTATTGACTTCTGTATCAGTAATCGAAGACGTGTCGCTTCGATTTTCGTGGTTGATCCCATCGACCCAGTAACCGCCTTGCGCCGGGTTGACGATCATCGGAAACGGTCCCGGTAATTGTAGAATCTATAACGTCAGAAATCATAACCAAATTCATTCGAAATATCAATTATTATTCATAGGGCTAGAAAAATCTTGTTTCTCTTTTCTGCTAAGCTTTAAAGTTTCTTCCCAGTACATTATTCTTTTCAAAACACGATCAACAAACCATAACAGACCCGGCAGTTGTAGAAATGAACTGATTAAAAGTTTTATCGCAGTTTACCAAAGTGACCCCGGCAGATTAGGAGAAACAAGGTAGGCCTATCATTTCATTTTAGCCGAATTCAAAACTATTACATTCATTCGACTTATAAGCAATTATGGCATACACTACTCATTGCCTAGTTTTTTAGATATCATATTTAGGAACACAAGATCCTTCAAGCCTGAGGGGCGAAGCACCACAAACCAGGGCCGTACATAGCGGGGGCAGTTGCACTTATCAGTTGCAAATATCATTCTTATATCAAATAAAAATTTAATGTAGAATCCTTCACTTGGGACTGACAAGCATTTTATTACACGCCTAAAAGGCTTTTTTTTGATTTAGGGAAAACTTTCGACTTTTAACTGGCTTTTTTCGGGTTTCACTGCCCCTCAACATTCAAATGCTAGAGTACGGCCCTGTAAGATTTCATCCGATTACAAAACGTGACAGATTCATTTGAGGTCAACATCATAGATTTACACTTTTGTTTGATAAATCAATTAATCGAAAAAAAACTAATTAGGATATTCAACAGACAACACGATATTTAAGTACTAATAGAAATGAGAAATATCTATAATATATATTTACCTCATCAACCGGATTGATGTCTATATAATGAGCATGCTTCAACTAAAATAGATAGAAAATCCATTCGTGCTTTTATCAAAATTATCAAGTACGTTTAGGAAGTCAACGGCTTCGAAACCAAAATATGTGCAATAATAGTGCGGATAGGTCACCAACTCGATCGCGCCCTGTGATTAGGTAAATGTGTCGTTAACATGATTCTAAAATGAGTGCTAATTATCAGTTGGCTGATTTCGATTCTGTACGTGCCGGACATGATACCGGACATCGAACCGAAGGTAAGGTAGGATTCTCTCTGTTGGGTGCTAATGCAATTTTCTCCGTATCTACATGAATGCTAGACACGACCGTCTTAGCAGGCGTCAGATATATTGTTAGCGCAGTCATGTGTTACTGATCCCATGTCACAATGAGAGACCATTCCTAAACCCTTGTAATCAATGACAGCAGAATATTCAAGTAACTCCGAACATCTCCATATACACGCAATGTACATATGTCATATATAAAACCGACTTTCGGTGATATTTCACCATCATTCGCCTATATTTTTAGCTTTTGGGCATCGAGGGCAAACTTCAGTTATCTGAGTTAGTCAATTGTAGTCTAACTAAATGAAACCGATTGTCAGTTAGTCGGCACTACTAGTCCGGAAAATGGCTCCAACCACCAGTCGACTAACTACGAAAAGGCGATCGCAGTAATCTAGGATTCAACCTGTGGCAATCGAGGATCCCCCAGGTGCGCAACATGTTTAAAAGCCATTGAGAGCCCCTTCGGATATATTTGTTTCATCAATCGAGTAATTACTTCAGCGAGTAATTAGTAATGAAAACGATGGTTCTTTAATGATCTACTCCGCAGCAGTGTGTCAGTGTAATGCATCTGAAATTCTTCATTCGGATGTATTACTGATCATCGCGGTTTTCATGAGAATTGCTGTTACTGATCTCCAGGGGGATGGATGGCAATACTCGCCAAAAATTCTACGAAAGCCCCGCGGTGAGTTTTTGATTGAAGCGAATCTAGCTAACTCTCATCGCGGCTGAGTTAGTTAAATGTAATTTTCTAATCGCAGGGAACCCCATAGGCCCCACTTTTACAAACCAGGGCCACGTTACCTCCCGGTATATTTCCTAAAAAGACCAGGCTTTCATGCCTTTGAAATTTGAATGTATGCTTGAGGTATGTTCTATGTTTAAAGGCCATCTTGTAACTATATAGGCCTAATTGTAAACTAATCAATCTTTTGTAATATCGTGCTCATTATATCTAAATAGTAAATAGAAGTAAATACATTCCCCATCGGATTCTTAGAGATATATGATCATTTTCTAGAAGCTCGGTTTGAGAAAACAATTTCAGTTTCAATAATCAGTCTCTCGGACCGACTTCTAGAAGTTCGGTTTGAGAAAACAATTTCAGATTCAATCATCGGTCTCTCGGACACTAACTTCATTAGTGTCACGGCGGAAAAACCCTCTGCTACACGAAATTTCCGGTGCCGATATTTGAAATGACGCGTGTTCACGTGCCTCTTATCGCGTTTACCATGACAATCAGTTATGTGAAATATGACAAAAACGTTAGGAAGGAAAAGTGCTTGCTATGTCAAATACAGTAATCGGTGTCTAGGGTCGCATTCGTCAATTTCGGATCTAAATTTCACATAACAACAAAACCGAGTTATTCGTCGTACAAACCTTCGGACTTGGCATCTCGCAGCGCTGGTCTTCAAGCCTTCGTCCTGGACCTTGTAACCTGGCAATCGCTTCGAATATGTCTGTCTGCTACAAAATACGAATCGATATAGCCATGTTATATTACATATATATATATATATATATAGACCGCGAGAAAACGTAAAAATCTATTCTATTCAGACAGACAATAAATTGCCGGCAGCGTCACCAGGAGAATATAAAATAAGAACCAGGAACATACAATTCAAACGACTATAATTCGCAATAGGATTGGCACTTATTTTTATAATTCCGTAATCAGATGTTTACAAGGTGGTATAGGGACAATCGTTAACGTGATTGGTAATACATAAGGACGACGGTACCGGCGAAGATCTCTACGCGTATCATGAGAACAGTTTCCAAAACGTCGGGTAGATTATTCGCCCTCGAGAAAAAAAATACAGCCTGCTCATTATTCATTGGTGTCGGATTTAATTCATCAAACTCAGTCGCTATCACGCCCGACTCTTGATTTTCAATAACAATGATAAATTGCTTTGGATTCCTTTTTATTGTCACAGTACCCGTTAATGGTCACCTCGAGCTGTATATGCAGTTTTATCTTACATTGAATTAATTAATCGTAGTTTTCTTTTTTCTTGAAAGGCATAAGGCTCGAGGACATTTTGGGTGGTTGTCATTTATAGACTACGATTTTAACATTGTACAGAAAACTCGTGGGATGCTGACCGAATAGTTAACTTAAAACTTAAAATCGGCTTGTAGAACCTAAGTGGGGTAGTATAATATATTTACAACCCACTACAGAATTCAAAAGATTAAAAACGAATTTTATTCATCAAGAATTGAAATCAAAATACACGACGTTTCGAACTCTCGCTAGAGACCATCGTCATGGAGAGAAAGTTCAATCAGTTTTAAATTCTGTATAGAGCGGGTTTTAAACTTATCTGTTCTCCACGTCAGAGTGTACGGGCTATTCTACCATGGGAAATAGTCTAAGATTTAAAACTGCGCAACAAAACTGTAGTTTCCATTCTATAAACGCGAAAGTAGGGAAACGCTAGCACGAACGGATGATTCCCCTATATTATTCCCGAAACATTGGAAACAATACATGATGTCACACCGATGTCGTCTGTCCCTGGAGTAACTCAATAAACGCGCATATAAAATAACCACGGTAAAAAAAAAATTACAAGCCTAGAATTGCGCCGACTGACACCAATAATCATATGAGGAAATCTCACAAGGCTTCGCGCTCCCTCTCTCGAGTCCAATCTGATTATTTTACATGCGATGAAGCCAAATAAAAACCCTGCACGCCTGCTGCATGCACGGCAACATTTTGTCGGCATACGTCAATACAGATTCTCCTGCTGATGACGTTATATACACCTGATTTGGCCAGTTAAATATCACGACACGTATTCAGACGCGATAACCAAATACTAAAGGAAGCCAACCTAAATAGGTTAGTTCGATATCACAAAGTACGTTCGTCTAGTTTTAAGCAGGGTAATTTCATGAGGCGATGTTTCGCAAGCTCAGAAGAGAGATGTCGGTCGTTTTTTTTCTCGATAGTTCGATGTTTAATATACGGATGCTAGAGCCCGCGACCAATCGATAGATGCATTTTCCGTATGACCTGAGATCCAGTCTATTTGCCCCAGTTGATTGCCGCCATTGTGGTAAAATGCAATTCCTGACACTTGCAAAGGCGTAACAAATTGAACCACTCGTGCCGCCATTTGCATTTTCGGTAGCTGTACACACGACTTATCGCGTCCACTCAACCGCAATTCAAAATTTTGACTCTTGCATTGATTACATCATCATTAAATTGTAGAAGTAACGTCTTCGCGTACTGAACCCATTACCGACCACTCTGATAGCGGGCCGCTGACAGAACGCGCCGACTAATAGAATGGCATTTAATCATTGTCAGGATATCTCGGAGTTAACGCTCCGTCACCGAATCTAAGATGCCGGCGTGATAAATGCGACGCCACACGAATAAAAAAACACGGCCGATTTGTCGGTGAAATTCCATCGAAAGGTCGCGGATTAGTGCTTGTTTGTTATACAATCCCTAGCACGCGTCCATCAGGGGTCATAATTTCCTCTTCGTCGGACTATACGGACTTTAGTCTACAAGCCCGTATCATGAGGTGGGTGTTCGTCGAAAAACTCCCATTTTTTTCGAAAGTGACCTTCATAATTTTAGTAGAGAAATTGTTTGGATCCAAATTTGTTACTAATCGATTTCAACCAAGTTAATCGATGAATTGTGTTTTGTTGTGTCCATTATTTTTTCATCTCATCAGATCCGATCAATCAATAATAAATTGGAAGATAAACATTTATTTTTCTGATGTCACCAGAAACATAAATGTTTTATCCACATGCATGCCATGAAATTCATTGACGATAGATTTGGGCCAGTGACCAAGTTTGAGTATGAGCAGAATATTCACCAGATGCTCGCCCGGAGAATGCATCTTAGACCCCCAGACCCCAGCACGAACAATCTACTATCAGACTGGGCGTCGCATCTGCGTTGCTCGCTTTCCGGTGATACAGAACATGTAAAAAGTGCCCTTTTTATACTTTAAGAACGCCCCTTTCAGAGGCTACGGGCTCGGTCTGACGTGTGTCACTTACCACCACGACGCGAAAGATGAAATCTCGTATATTCCCGGATGATCGTCGCCTGATCAGCTGTCGACGACTCATCTTGTGTATACAGTACTGAGCTCGCAGATTGAAATAATAACATAGACTCGGATCAGGCTGCCTCGTCTCTATACAGATTCAACATCGCCCCCGAAGTAACTGTACATAATAACATCGCATGCCCCGGTATACTGTTAAAACGAAAGCCTTGTAATAACCCCTGCTAACTTGTATTAATTGCTTGAATTGCGGATTTAATGACATTGCTTGTTTCACAGTTTGGAGCAGGCGTGCCGAGTGCTGAGCAATTCTTTCGCAGGTGGCAGATTAATTGTTTTAATGTATAGCTATGTACAGCTGGCAGACAATTACATATAATTAATATCTAGTTGCTTAACTGGACTGAGGCAATTAGCGAAACGTAATTGTATGACAAGTGCACTCTTATATACATATAGAAGCTAATTCGAGTATAAAATCCAAGTATCATCTTGATTGGGCCTGCAATCCTCATATCGAGAATCGAAACCCACTTCAAAATGATCTATCAAAAGCAAATAGCGATGAAATATCTCAACGGATTTCGTTGATGACGTCCCAATTCGCTAAACAAATCAAAACGATCGCCTTTCATGTACGGATGATTTCAAATTTTTGCCATTCGGCTTGCTGAGCTGCGATCTTTTTGCTGCGATATGCCTAAGTGAATCTTTGGTTACAAGGAAATTGGCTGCAGTGGATATCGTCTTTTCACTACACGCAAAGGCTTTTAGAAAGTAATTGGCGTAATGTTTAGAAAGGCAAGCGTGTTGGCAACCACCTAGCTAGGCCTTTTCGTGAATGGCGACTAAAACAGTCTATTTGAACTGTGCGATGAACTCTTTTTAACTTGTGATCAAGCCGTGAGAACATTAAGTATTAGCTAAGTATATATTTCAATTCAAATTGTACACTAACTACCTCAGTACAATGCTCATGATATTCCTATGTTATACCATCTAAAACGAATCGTTTTTAGAGTCCATGGATTTACACCGTAAAAGATATGAATAAATCTAGAATATCAATTTGAATAGATTGATCGTAAGATCTATCATTCTATGCACTCCATTCAAAAGGTGGGGGATTTTACCAACTTTGAAGAATTGCGGTTGCTTTTTACCTAGGGGATTTTTACCTTATTTCTAACCTGTTTAGGAAGACAAAGATGGCGTACGATCTTAATATGCCGCCAGAAAAAAAACCATCATTACTTCTAAATCGGAAAAACAAACGCTACTCCCGAAATAAATGACGATTAAAATCGATTCTTCTTCTCCGCACAGACGATCGGAAAATGATGAATAATAAGAAAGAATGATGACAGGGTTTAAACTCGAAGTAAGTGTAATCAAGGTTCAAGTAACGCGGGGATTAAACTCAAATCTTATCAGCATTTGTCAGGATTTATTCTTTCGCGATTTCGCGAGTGTAATCGCTTTGCGCGCGCGTTTCTCTCCGTATTATTCGCGCTTGGGTATTTCTTCAAATTTAAAGCCAGTTTTCATTTTCTGAAATCGGAGACTCGATACGCGCGTCGTCGGCTAATGAGCTTGTTTTTGGGCTTGTTAAATCTGATCAGTCAGACTCAACTGGAAAAAAAAACGAGACAAAATTATGAAACGCTGAATGAGAAGCTTACGCCGTATAATTGGCTGGTTGAATGGCAACGACCGTATTGACGAACAAAAACAACCGAATCTATTTAAACCTCGAGGAAAAATTGCCGATGTTGAGCAATGAAAGACGAATCGTCGAATCTTAAGTCGAATAAAAAAAGAATCAAGAATATTGAACATCGTCATATACCCAAACCCGATCACAGTTCTGGGATTGAGGTCATTCAGCGAAAAACGGTGACACGGTGGGCCGTATGATTCAAGTAGTATTATGATATGCAGAAACGAAACCGCCAAAACGCTAACTGACTTTCCTATTGCAATGAAAATTCAACAGGCCTGTCAATCCGTTGCGGCTAGTAACAGTTCGAGGATTGCCATTATAAAGACATGCATCAAGTATTCTTTTGCCAACAAGTAACATAAAATGAGCTGATATATGACAAGGTCGACGCCTTCTACGCGCCTTCTACGCCTTAATCAAATCATGTTTTGTCATCCTATTTTGTGCCTCGCTATACACTGATCGATATATTTCTTGTTGATTGGATCACCGATCGATGACAAACGCAAACGGCTTTTAAAGATGAGGCCGAATCAATTGCCAGTTCATTGACTTGTCTAGTAAACCGTCATCAAAAATATATTTTTGAAAAATGTATTTGCACTCGGCATTATAACTACTTACAGATCCCGGAAAATCAAAGGCTTTGAAGACTCGCAAGTATGCAATGAATACCTGTGTATGAATTAATGAATTTGCTTTACATTTCAAAATTACATTTATATGATAGGGAAATTGACAGGATTTCGTATGAGTTGCTTTAAGCCCAACGCACACGGCACCGAAAAAACGTTTTCGATGTTTTTTGTTATGCCGTGTGCGGGGGAGGCAAAACAAAAAACGCCGAACTGAAAAACGTTTTTTCACAAGCAAAAAACGTTTTCTGAAAAACGTGTTTTCTGTTTCGGCGAAACAAATGTTTTGCCGTGTGCGTTGGGCTTTACAATATAGAGTAAATGAAAATACAGGAGACCCAGAGAAGTAAAAAAGTGACTTATGCGAATCCGAGCCCCCTTAATAGAAATACTCACACATGCCGGGATTGAAATATTTCAGGCAGATTAAACTTTCCCGTTCAAAACAATACACTGGATGTCCCAATGCAGTACATGCAGTATTCATCCTCTTTACTGTACTGTGCAGGCGAATAATATAAACTGATTTGAATTGGATCTCCATCGGCCCAAACTATGTCCTCGGTACAAGAAGTACATGGTCTCGTTGATGATATAATATATACCACAAGCGTAAGTGAATGTGGCTTATAACGGGCTTATTGAGATCATTCATGCAACATGGATGCGAGAAACGGATTATGATTGCATGCATGCTCAGATTCTTGAAGCAGTTCACACGAGAGTGGATAGCTAGCATTCGAATATTTAGAATCTGTATAATCTATGTATATATAGTTCCTGGAATAAAATATCTTCCTGAAATGCGAAACTTACAGAATCGGCGCGTGATTTGGTTATTGTAGGCGATGGTTGAACACGGGTCTTCAACGAAGGCAGTGACTAAGAGACAAACAAAATAATTCACAAATTTCAAATCGTTTCTAGTATTTCGATGTCATATATATCGTATGGCGCTTCGTAAAATTCTCTAATATTTCTATCACAAACATTTTCTTTTGGTCTGAAACTATAATGCCCATAGAAATATCGGAGAATTTCACGAAGCACCACTTCCGACCGCGCGAAGCAAAGCCTTCTACTTAAGTGCCCCTACAATTTTCTTCGTGCCAAGACGGTTGGTCGCGTGGTATAACTTGATCCGCTTGTTATACTCGGCGAGCGAAGATCATCGGCATCGAAATATTTGGTACATACTGGTCGAGAGAAGCGGAGTAAACAAGCGCCGATATCAAGACAAATATTCTACCAGTGTTCCCCATTATGCGCGAGACGTAATATAAATTTCATCGCATGAAATGACGCGCACTGCGCAACTATCGATTTGAAATTACGGCAGGCTTAGCTGGATAGTGTCCTCTGAAGACAGATCCGGTTGAATCAGATATTCAGAAGAATATTCACGTCTCGGATTTAATATCTATTGCTCTTTTTCTCATCTCACGAGGCTAGTTTCTTTGCCAGTCAGTCAGTTCAATGGTGATATATAAAGCTTATTTTTTCTATTTCAGTTGCCCCCGTTCTACACGAATCGCAGCCGTCTAGTCTCGACACGTCAGCCGATGAAAATGTCAAAGGGTCAACGCGCTACATCGCCGCAGATTCCCGCACTTACTTACGTCCAGACGGCCGGAATTAAGGAATCTGATCGACAGGATATTTCACATGTACACAATATTCGAATATGGACGAACACGAAATGTTAAAACCTTACCTGAAATGAACTCATATCGAATCGTTGGTCGTCTAGACGATTGCTCTGTACCCGAGCCAATATCTCGAAGAAATCGTGATGCTCTTGCTGCTGGAAAAACGAAAATTTCGATGCTTGTACACATTATTTTGTCGACGCGCCGAAATGACGACCGAACAACTGTATTCCGACGACGACGAGCCTGCCGTGTACATATATATCATAACGTCTCATGTCTCCGAAGCGTCCATCATCGACAGCTAGACGCATATACAAGCGTACAGGCTTCTATGAGATATATTGACGTGTCGGTTGCGTGAATATAAAGAAGATTGTCAGTGGCAATATGATAGAAAATTGAATGTCAACATCGCTTATTGATTGCTCGTAATTTGCCTCATTATCCGCCGTAGCAGCGGTGTGTTGAAATATCACCCGCTTTTTACACAGCGTTTCATTAATCCGCGCGATCGTCGCAGCAAATTTTATCAGCGCCTTAAAATCTCGAGTTGTTTCATGTTTTTTTTCCGTCTTACTTTGTTCGCCACAGTTCGAGAAATTACCATTACCGTTAATGACTCGGCGGCGAGTCGTTTGACGAAGGTCTACTCCGGAGATTAACGCTCATTTCAATATCGTTAACTAACCACGTCTTCAATTATCGTAAAAATGAAACAAAAAGAAGATCATTCCATTTCGTCTATACCGATCAAGGCGATGACTGTTATCATTTCTGTTTTTGGCACCGGTATTTTCGTACGCCCACCACCACGCGCCTTTTTATAGCGCGAATCCAGGAAGTTTCGCCGAAGACGAATTGCCACCTAATGCCCGTGATATGAAAATACCACGATACAACGGAAATTAGAACTGTCTTCTAAGATATATCAGTCGACTCACAGTGGCGATACAATATATCCCAATCCCACGTATAATGCTATTCATATCATCGGTGTACTAGTACCCCGTGTAGTGTGGAAAAATGACAGTGATGTGCCTGAGATAGAGTCGACATTTTCATCCATTCCCATTTATATATATATATCTATATATATATATATATATATATATATATATATATATATATATATATATATAGATATATATATATATATATATATATATATATATATATATATATATAGATATATATATATATATATATATACTTTATATTAGTCGGTTGAATAGACAAGGTCAAACTCAGATTGATTAACTTGTCAGCATAGGAAATTATTCGAAGCAAAGACCTTTCGTGGTATCCACTACACCAAGATTCGGTTACTAATAATCATACGTCAGTCCAGAAATTGGTCCAATCCCTGATTCGTATTTTAATTTGTTAGATTGCTATATCTGTCTGACCCAGTTAGACCTTTTCAAAATTACTATTAGTACTGATCAGGCTCCGAGAATTCTGCAAAAATCATCAAATGAAAAATATTTCTTTTTTGTTATGTCCGTCTTTATTTTCCATCTAGTAACTTGTAAAAGTTATGTTCATCTTATTTTCAATCTCGTAATTTGCAAAAAGTTCTTCATAAATCCCATCATTTGAATCAAATTCTTCACATATTTTTTTTCATTTTTTTCAAGGTTTTATATGGAATATACTCAAACAATAAAATAATTTTTATATTTTCATATCTCTCTCTGACATGTTGTAATTTATTGTGGAAATGAAATTATTAAATCATTTTTTCCAGTTCCATTCCATTTTGAAACGCCTATTATAAATGCATTTTTTTCTTCAAATTTCATTTGCCCTTCCCCTCTTGTCTTCTTCGTGAAAAAATCCATACTCTAAGTTATTAAAAAGGCCTAAGATTGAACCAGTTTTATTTCAATCTTATTGACTCTACAGGGACCTCGGTTCATCTAAAGATTAGATCAAGTACCATTTGTTATACGAGGGTTTATCGAATCAGTCACATTGTCTTGCGATAGAAAGTTCGCCGAAATTCGCTCTCTCGGAGATCGTATCGGCGATATTTGAATCGAAGTTTCATAAACGATAAACTATTTAGCGACATCGATACACGTCGCTATAATATACGACACGGACTCGGCGAGCAATATCTCCGAGAGTTCGCTCATCTTTTAATGGCTTACTGATGTCAGACGGAAGATAGGAGCAGCTATAACCGTCGACGAATGGGCATTTACTAGAAATCTACTAGACATTTATCGATGCGCATGAAGAAGATCTATGAAATTTCTACAAATCAAATCCCAACGAGTCGAGAGAGAGAAAGAGAAAGAGAGATATGACGATGAACTTTATCATTATTTCGGCGAGGGAAAGAATCCGATTCGCCCGTAAGACGCGCACTGGCGTCGAACGATAACCGTTCTGAAATGGCCATCGTCTGCGGTACGAGGAGAACAGGATCTCCCGGGAACCGCGCCGACTGTGCGACTCTTCAACGAAGCGACAAAATTAAGCCGTGAATCTTTCGTCGTTAATCATTTCTAGGTTAAATGAATGGGTATCATAGCTTAAATAATCACGTAATATTAATGAGACGATGCAAAGGAGACAGACGCCCTCGGCAAAGACTGATTAATCCACGGCGGCGACGACGACGAATTCTGGCAGCTATCCCCCACACATCGGACCGAACCGATAGATCGCAGCAAACGACAGCAATATATCAACAGCTGTTAGGCTAATCTGCAACCTAGCACATTCATCAACTCGGATAGGATTATACCCGGGTTTAGCGAACGTAAATCCGCTTAAAAACGCACCATTTTGATCGCGAAGATTCTCGAATACATAACAACGCAATTCGCAAGAGAGAGAGAGAGAAGAGAACGATTGTGTCAAATTGACGAGCTGAATAAATCTGATTTACTGAATGGGTAGAATTTAAATCGAATTTAATTCCGCAGCTTCATTCGGGAGAAAATGATCCGAATATCATCGGTTAATAACGAATGATTATCTACACCGCGGTGGTAGGGTTTCGGAGTTTACTGTACGGTACGCGAGCTGCTCGAATCGAAGGCGAAACGGCGCACCGCGTAGACCGCTAATCATGACGTCATATTTACACGGAGGTTATAAAGACTGAAAACCCGATGGGAAAAAAAGGCGACAACGGAATCATCGTTACTGAGGAACAGATCACAGGCAATACCTGACACGAATTGGTAAAAACGGATGTAAGAGCTCTTATAGACCAAATGATAGAATACGAAAAACTAACTTGAAAGTTTGTTGACATTTATATAATTTGTTGACATATATATATATATATATATATATATATATATATATATATATATATATATATATATATATATATATATATATATATATATATATATATATATATATATATATATATATATTATATATATATATACCAGTCTAGCCCCGATATACTCAAAAATGATTATTAAAATTTATGAAAAAAATAGAATAAGAGTTGTGAAATATACATTCGATTAAAAAATAAAGGCAATATTCGCAATTGTAATTGTATGTTTGAAACGCCAATATTGACGACGTAGTGCACATCGACTCACTGACAGAACCCCTTAAATAACGCATACTACAAGGTATCAATGTATATAAACGTTATTGTAACGGATTTTACGGCGTCGAAAAACCCAATTTCTATTCTGGCGATGATTTTAGAGTTTTCAAATATGCATTCAACTAACGTTCACCAGATATTCTAGTGTTCTATATACTTCACCCATGAAAGATCGATACATAAAGTTGTATTTGTATCTTTACGCAATTTTGGTTTCATGAAGTTTAAGATATTCTTTGATATTTTCCCTTGAATTCATCTCGTATTTTACCTACCTTTTTCTCTGGTTTTTCCGCCTCTGGTGTGAGGGGAAGGTGCTCCTCGCAATAGAGATGGTTGTCCATCGTGTGTTTCCTGAAAAAATAAAATCGAAAAAATAGTCTCCATTAGAAATTCTTCCGAATAGAAAACGACGATTGCGCAGGCGGGAAATTAGGTTTCCGTCGAAATGATATTCTTCCGACGAAATACGGCAGGTGGGTTTTGGTTCAGTTTTCGATTCGAATATCGTTCCTCCATCTGAAAAATAAGCCACTCTAATCATCAGGTGTTTTGCCCGAGGCTCCGACGCTCGCTTAAATGTCAAACCGGTTTTGAATTTCAGGCTCAGAACAGACGACCGAACGTCTCAAACCACACGTGACCTGAGTGCAGATACAAAGTGTTGGTATCTTAATTATTCAAACCAATTTCAATATTCCGCGGGGACACTTACAAATAACTCGGCAAAGATTGCATCGGCGAATTACAACACAAACCAAGCAACCATTCAATTTTCCGAGGCGCTTAGACGAGATAGAAACCCGTGGAAGCGACAGAGAACGGAAAAAGATATAGAAAGAAGTAACTCGAAGTAAATTCTGGTTGAACAATCTCTCAGAAGTGAGTGATTCTTTGAGAGAAAGCCGAAACGCGCCACAGAAAGCGAATCATAAACACGATCAACCACTAGGGAGAACATTCTGCTCTGCGTGTAGCGCGTGACATAGGCGAGTTTTTGACATATAAAAATGTATGAGATAGTGAAAGAGGAGACCGAGAGAAGACAGTCGTCGGTCTTATACTCTATCACTGCCAGTAGGATTTCAGACACGGATCCCGCTGATCCGCCTGGTTCGACACGCGTACAACTAATTCTAATCCGCGCAGATCACGTAGTCTAACTGAAAAACGATTCGATTTCAAAATAACGACTCGAAAGAAACGTTCAACGACACTTTTTGGCTGAGAAAAATTCCAATATCCTAACTACTCGTGTACTACTAGTGTATGTATAGATGAATATCATAAATGCCAATCTATTACCAGATCTCCTATTAATGAATATATAATAAATGCTATTACATTTTCAATCAAATAAAGAAATGATTTAACCTACCATTCAAGATATAAAGTAATAGACCGAGACATTTCGGCAGCGGATAGATATTCCTAACTTGTAATATCACAACTATCCATACAAACGCTATCGTCCCATTTACCTTATCAAATTCTAAGTCTCAGTGGCCCATGGGCGCGACTTTGGCTCGTTTTGGGCCTCTCTTCCCGAGTGTACCTCGAACGTTGGTTCTTCTCTCGAGTTCCGCGTGTGAAAAGATTTGGCGTTCATCGAAAAATTCTAATCATCAAATATTCCCCGGTTAGGATATTCAGATTTCCTCACCGAGTCAACGGCGTGCGGACGATTCCAGAATCGCGATGATTTTACCGCATCGGTAGCGATGACATTCATTAAATCTAAAACCCGAGTTTTGTCAGCTTATCACCTGTGAATACGATTAGGTAAGCGGATAGGTTTACGCTAGCGATCTCGGTGGACGGGTTTCTTCCGCCTGATTTGTAAAATACACGGTAACTGGATTGCATATGTTGAAACAGCTGAATCGACGCGCACTACACGCTTCTGGTTGTTGGTCGTGAACAACTCAATTACATCAGTCATCTCGTGCTGAACTGACGTTGCGTGTATAATTCTTTCCTCTTGCACTTGTTGAATGTTATGAGGCTCGGACCAGCTTCCGAACAAAAGCCTCCAATTTGACGCGCTCTTTACCGTAAAACTGTTGAATATATACTAACGTTCTGTGGTGCATTAAACAAGAAAACTAACTTGAACGTTTATTGATACCTTGATAAAAAATGATATGTCATTTTGATACAATAAAGTCATTTTGATTTGAATAGCGAATTGTATCGACCGGCAATGATGACGTAGTGCACGTCCTCGAAAAAAATAATTATCAAAATTTAACGAAAAATAAAATAAGTGTTACGAAAAAAAATTGATTACAAAATAAATTGTAATTTTGCAGTAACACACCATAAAAGCGCAAAGGCGTAAAGGTGATGGCGTTGGTGGTGAACCGTATTATAGCAATCAGCCTTTATTATCTAAACGCAGGATATCTATACGTATAAATAGCTACAACGAGAAAATGATGACAGATTTTCTCAGCGAGACGATAATATGCATGTAATAGCAGTGATCAAAAACAATACATCGCCAGAACTAGCGAGACTAGCTTATTCCTGCCGCGATAACTCCGCTGGATGTAAACACGACATTAACCTCGGCGACACGTCTGCAATTTCCTTCCCCAGGAACCCTATCAGCCGGGCGAGGATCGCGATTATACAAGACTTGCGCTTAGCGCGACCATCTGATCTGAGAATGTCTGGAGCATTCAAGTCGTGCACCCCTCCACGAACATTGGAGTGTAGTCGCTTGCCGGTTCAGGCTGGTTGGACGATTGTTTGAATGAACCGCAACCGAAATTTCCAAAATGTACTTCGATTCAAAAGAAAAATTCTGTAAATTCGACCGCCGATCACCACACAGCCGTATCTGTACTTTCTGATTTGAAAATTGAACCCCCTGTTTCCCCCTCGGCAGGTGTGATGGGTTTGTAAAGGGACACCAAGTCGAAACAAATCAAACCAAATGCATCAATCAAATAGACAACAGGGAAAATACCTATTCTAAGAATTAAAAAAACAACATCGAGGTGCAAAGACCAAAACACAACCGGAGCTCTCGGGGCGAAGGGAAGAATATACATATCTACAGGACATCGTTAACATAGATCATAGATAAACAGGAAAAAATGAAAAAATGATTTAAAAAGACTTCGTGAAATGACAACAGTTGACAAGGTATACATCAGTTTTTAATTCCCTATCCACCGTCGCCGATAATAACGCCCGGTAAGAATTGCGGCTTAATCTTTGGATTTGCGAGACTCTTGTGCGCGGGGAGAGTGGGTATAATGCAGCTCATGTCTGGCTGCAACTCATTAGAATAGTCATTAACGTCGGATATACGCGCGTAAATTCAGATGTGGCGGAGAACCGACGAGCATCGATCACCGACCGCGTAACGAACTGCTTCCCGCGCGGTCACGCGACCACAACTCGGCGCCATCCGCAACACAGAAAAAAAAACAAACTAAATTTCACCGTCGTGACGTCAAATCATAATTAAAGACTATCAACAGTACGCGGATATTTCATCATCTGCCGAAGCGCTTCAAAGAAATAAGTCATTCGTTTGTGGATATTCAACACTTTTTTTTCAAAATAAGAATGATTGAATTTTTTCCTATTAAGCTGGGAAAGAAAGGTAATGCAGCTTTGCTACCGACATTTGGGCAGCCATCATCGACTATATGCAGGTTTCCGCACCTTTTTTCGCTGGACATGTGGTCAGTTGGTCAGTACGTGGTACGGTCAATAACGACAAGACCATGACACATAGCCATTTGGGAGTCCGGCGTCGATTACAAATCCGTTTCTATGACAACCGAAATGCCAAGCGTGATGACTTAAGCTCAGAAGTCCTGAGAAGATATGCCGAAATTCGACGTTGACACCGCCAAAGAACTTGAACGTATTTCGTAATGTGCTGATTAAATGATGAATGTCAAAAGCGCTATCATCGTGACTGCTATTGGCTTATTGAAAAAATTAGTTGATACACATTAGGTTTCATGGAGATATCGATAATATAGTTTGTGTTTTGTACATAACTGTGATGCTCAACGTCGATTTTCGTGACGTCACCGCACGTCATGCTGTTCGTCACGCGCGACACAGTGTTGACTGTTTGTTGACCGATACGTGTGGCGTCCGTGTTTGAAAACAACGTCATCGTCGCTCGGACGCTGCGACTCAACGCGGAAAACCTCGCGCAAAATGTAATACGAAAACCAACTTCATCGTTATCGTCGCCTTGAAAAAAATCATGTTTATCTAATGCTGTATGTTGTCGACGATGAATAACATAACATTAAAAAAATATGAAGGATCGATAAAGTTGATTTGAATTTGAATATATCGATTGTTGAATTGATTTGAATTGACCGGTAACCAATCTATCCCCAATATTGATGACGTTTTGCACATCCACTCACACGATATTCTAATTCGTTATGAAAAAAGCATGAATATTCATTTCAAATAGAAGATAAGAGTCAAGGAATCTAATCGATTACAAATTAAACGACAATTTTCGCAATTATGATTGTTATTTTCAAAACGCCAATATTGTCATCTTCACACGTCAAGGGATTCGAACCCACTAAGCTAAAGCTGTTCCCGATGGTGGAAGCGACTTCGGGAGTAATACCTACCCCTAGCGAGGATGCAGTATTGATTACGAACGAATAAAGTTGCGAAAGCAAATAATCAGCTGTTTTCTTCAATGTCACGAAAACTTTACTGAAGACAACAATTCGTCATCGGGTATACATATAACACATCATCAAAATTGCTATAGATATTCATGTTAACTATAAATCGTTAGGTTTCCATGAATGATTGGATTAGCGGTTATACCCGAATAGTGCAATCAACAGGTGCTATACGAGCTCTAATCTAATGGCACTGAGCGCCCATAATAATCGCGTGATGGAAGTTATAGCATAACCTACACCAGACCGAATCTAATGAAATACTATTATTGGCTATCGGAACCAATTGCGTTGACAAGATAACGACCATGACAGCACCGCCGCCGCAGCGGGAGGGTATAGAGAAATGAGCGCAGACATGGCGTGAAGAATGCTTTTGATCTATATGCACAAATACGTTAGTTTAGAAAACGGTGCCCAACTGTCCTAGGTGTAGGGGCTGATGAGGGTATAACGTAGAATTTCTGGTATGGAAATGAGGGCACCAGAACGTCGAATTTTCTTTGTGCCCCCCCCCCCCGCCAAAATAGACTTTCGTTTTGGCGGGCATCAGAATGCCAGAACGCCAAAACGAAAAAAAAATTCGAATTTTCGTTTTCTTATCAGCCACTATAACCTCGGCCTCAAAAAATAGAATGTCTTCATTTCTAAAAGTAAATCACCGCGACCAACACTTTCAACTGTACGTTGGATGTGCTCTCATAAATATCTTCCTCTGGCTCCAAAATGACTCCAAGACCTTTCAGTGCTTCGCGTGGAAAGTGAACCAAAGGTTTCCAAATTCAAATATATTTCTTATTTAGAAAAAAGAATCACCGCGACCGACGCCTCGAACTGAACGTTGTATGCGCAATCGCGAGTATATCTCCACGGATTCCTCTAGCACCCTAAATGACCCCGAGACTTCCTCACGGCGAAACACTTATCTACGGTCTTTTGATATCGCAATTCCGCGCAGATCACGAGAGAGAGAAACATTCACTCTGATATCCCGAGGATCAATTTGCGGCGAATAACAGTCGAGAAAACTGTATATTTGCGTTCTCGAGTTTCCTGTATACATAAAAAGTCGCGGACATCATAAAGAGACGAATTCATTCTTTATTATTAGTCGAGCTTTGAACCGCTGCGAGAACCAACTCTAATATCAAAGCAGATTACAGTCAAACCGTCTTGCGGCATTTGGTGACCGTCAAAGCGCTGTCGAATGTAATCAATGCCGGTTTTTCTCTATCCGGCTGGTTTTTTTGTCGCCGCCAAACGGACCGAGATGCGGGAAAAAGTGATCGGAATAATGATAAATAAGCTTTCAATGCCGCGTATCGAAGTGGATTATTCTGTCAAACAATTTCAGACTCAAAGGAATCAATGGGATTTGGACGCGCTGGTAGGTCACGTACAATGAGCGGTTTGATGTCCGAAGTCAATTGATAAGACTTAAGTTAAAACGAACCGAATATGCTTATTTTGGGACCGGCTTTAAGAGTCTCGTTTTGGAATAGGTCTCGGCTGTGCACCTAGATCCATAGATTTGATGCACGGGGCGGTGCAGGGGGATGTTAGGGGTTTCCGCAAAAACAATGAGTTCCGCTTGTTTTGATTCAAAAAGGGAATCAAATAGAGGCCACTATTATCCGAGCGTCAAAGTTTGACCCGGACCCCCGTTCGGTTCCAACCAAATTGAAAAAAGAGACCCGCCCGCTTCGCGCTACGGGCCCAAATCACAAACCGCTAGATTTGTTAATTACGCCGCCGAAAGAGAACCGTCTCCTGACAGACAGAATTTACCATATCTAATGAAATTTCCATCGTTCTTTACAAATGCGACGATCGCGTGCGTCGTTGTCGTTTGCAGAATTCAATAATTATTAGATTTGAAGTAACGCCGGGCTCTAATGAATCAATGCATGTTCAAAATTCGCGTCACACGTCCTACTTGTAATTCAACCGTATTAGCATTTACAAAATAATGAGAATAGGTTGTATTTACATAATGCCTTAGTACGTTTAGGTTATCTTGATAGAATAAAACCATATTTAACAGTTCAAACCTAATTATTATTTTCAAGACTTTTATACACCGAAGAAAGGTCTATATATCTAAGACTAGCCCATGCACCACTCGAAGATGACGACACTAGTTTCGGTACGTAATATAAAGAGAATCCCACAATAAAGACGACAAAATAATCAAGTCCGAAAATGCTTCTTTGAGCTGGTAGTTTATTCAACGTTTCGACTATATGCTAATTAATAGTCATCTTCAGGAATACTGTACAAGTCGAAACGGTGAATACACTACCAGCTCAAAGAAGCATTTTCGGACTTGATTTTTTTTCGTCATGATTATGGGATTCTCATTACATCATCGTCACAACACGGTGTTTTATCAACGGTGCTCGATACGTAAGTCGCGGATAAGCAACTGGACCTATATTCAAGTACCTTTGAGAAACTTCTCCGACAGCGAAAGCTCCGTCGCACGTTTACTAAATTAAGAATTGCGCCCGCAACCACGCGTCCTTATACGAACTGTCATCGATGATAACGAAGAAAAACTTTCGAAAAGGTCAGAGAACAGCTAGCGGGCTCGATTCGCGCGCACCAACCACATACAACGCGAAATTAATTCGCATGATTTCAGATCGTCCTCGCCGACGTCGAACTCATAACAGACGCGCCCGAATCGTCGTCAAATTATCATGAAACGGCGGTAATTATTTTCGTATTTTGAATTACGGCGGTGTGTATCGGCTATTTTCATTTCGCGACAGATAATTAGGCTGGAATTCGTATCCGCGCAATATCCGCAATTCGACGAGATGCTGAAATTGATTTAGCCATGAGCGCAATTTTGTTTTTAATTTACTACACTTACTGCCGACAAGCCGAGGCGTAAATGAAAGCCCGTTGCGCAGACTACGAAGTGAAAAAAGCCATTTGATATTCATCCGCCAATTTAGAGCCACGCGTTGCAAACGAGCAAATTTGGAATTGTTGTCATTCGTTTTACTTTCACGACGAGCTATAGGTATATTCTTGAGGGTGGTAACACAAGCACCAGCTTTCTTAGTACCGCCCTCGCTGGCTTGTTCTTACATTTCATACCTGCATTATTGTAACAGCATACATTTACAAGTACATATATATCCTATTGTATGAATATATGATTTGAAAATAATTGCAGTTAAATTAAGTTGTCTAATAATGATAATAATAATGATAATAATAGAAAATGTGGCCCTCCTCGCCATGACGAAAACCGATTTTCACTCCGAATATCCAACATTTTCACGGTAGAACCCACCCAGCATCAAACACCACCCAACTAATCAAACTGACTCACATGTTTCGTCGGGATCTCTCTATCCAGAACACACGGATTTTCAGTAAGGCGCGACTGAGCTTTAAATGCCGAGTTTCTGATATATAATGCATCGAACACTTTACGTCTATATCCTATACGCGGGCTTACACAGAGCTGTACTGAAATCGCAGGTGAAACAGCAAACAATAAACGATTCATCAGAATCGTAGAACAGGTTGAACGCACATGAGAAACTCTCCGGCGCGAAAGTGCCCCAGGAAACGCTTTATACGCGCCGGCAAAAACAAAAGATTACGTGCTCGTTAAACTGCAATATTCAGAGCAATTCTTCGATATCCATTCCAGCGTTTCTTTTCATTTCGTAGACGCACAGAATAGAAACTGAATTCCAGAGTGTTTGATTGAAGGGAGGCCGAGAGAGAGAGAGAGGAGAGAGGAATACATATATTGACTGAGACAGATTTTTTGTCAGCCAATCTTTGCCGCGATCCGCAGGTATCCGCAGGTCCAGTTCTGGTTCTGATATTTACCGACCCACCTACAACGTACCTTATTTACTCTCTGCTCGCAAATATATTGTGTAAACATACTACTGAGGTAAGGGCTGAGAGACTATTGTCTACAAACAGTCGACAGTCTCTCAAATCATACCATGCAACCAGTAGATTATGATTCCACTGGCCTTCGTGAAAGTCCTACTTGACCCAACCGACAGTTTTCAAAAATCCTTTCCAAAAATGTACAAATCAAGTGATTTGTACATGAAGAATATATACATGTACATGATGAATAATGATTTCATCAAAAGAACAAAATTTATCAAAATTGGCACGATTTTATTCGGGTTCCTCGCCTAAACATCAACCAACTGATACTTATTTTCCGTTCCCGCTTCGCAATCGAGATTGAAAGGATTTGAGATAAGATTCAAGTTCAGTATATATGTATATATATAACCAGCTATGGGCGATCTAACTATTGAAATCAATCATACTACTTTCATTAACAGAGTTGTATATCAAATGCAGCTGCAATTGGCATTTCGTGAAATATCGCGCGGCTTGCGTATAAACCAAACCGGAACATATTGATGAATCTAACGCAGTTATAGTTCAGTCGGTGTTGTAATTGAAAAAGTAAAACATTAAAAACGGGGATTTTCTCATCGTTCCTTCTCTCAGTCGTTAGTAGCGAAGAAAATAGTTTCAAAAATAACGCTATCAGTTTTGACGGATTGATTCCGATCGTAGGCGCGCGGAGAATACACCACCACCACCACCACCACCACCACCGGATTTTCACGCCGTCCTTAGAGAGTTCATCAATATCAATTTACAACGTGTATTAGATGACTTACCGAGCTGGTTTTTAAATTACATCCTATACGGAGAAATATCGTCGGTTCTATTAGCCATCCTCGGCTAATGTATTGGAGCTATTAAGTGCGACGGGCATTCTAGACAAAACTATATACCGCTGAACGAATCGATAGAAAATCACGCCCCGTCACAAAATCCAAAATTCACTTTGCTAATCACGATTCCTATTTGTTTGTCTATGCGACTCGTCGTTTTCCATGATAAATAACGCAGATGGATGTATTTATTATTCGAATGATCGCAGGCGATGTGTGTGAGTCTCCCTAATGATCGAAAACGAAAATGAAAATAACTTATCACGTCACGAAACAACAGTTTTTCGATACGCGGATAGTCAGCGCGAACGTGTATACCTTCGTTTCGGCCTACTCCGAAATCGTTACATCCTAGGCATATTCATCAGCCCAGTCTTTATTCACAGAACGTATATCCATTCACGAAGAATATATATATTTGATATACCATCGAAATAAGAGTGCTTGTATTTTTTTCTTCTTCAGAAATGCATATCACGCGACTAAGAGAAACGAAGCGCTCTTGTCATCCGAGGGTAGATTTAACAGTGTCGCATTTGAACTGCCGCATAATAAATATCACGACGTATAGCCAGGACGCTACTGTCCGCAGTCGCCACGCCGACCGAATTCGTCTGAATGTATATACATCATCAATTCGATAGGTATTTAGCTGTACGAAGAATATGAAATAGCGATTGAGATGTTGACAGATAACTCGGAGAGCGTTGATGTTCGGTTGATGAGACAGGTACTCGGAGCTTGGCAGACGACGCCGCCTTCGCTGCTAGATTGAAAGACACACGCGACGTGAACAGTTGCATGTGAACAACGACGGATGGAACGATGGTGAATGGCGATACCAATCACAGTTAGTGACAGACCAGACTGAGCAACGCAACAAGTCTTCCTCGGGAAACATCGGCGGATCAATTCGACTTCATTTCGAATATCAAACCGGTAAACGCACGTTCGGGCCGAGGGTGTAGGTTATGGTATAATCTCAAACCACGATCTACTCGAATCGACGTTTCTTGAACGGAAAATCTTCCCAAAATGTAGGCGGTTCTATTTTGCGTATAGAAATTTGACCTCGGTTTCTAACCTATACGTCGAAACCCGCAGGTATAAGTCTTCCACTTTGTCAGATAGCCCATAGACTCCACTTGAGTCCACGGGTAGAGTCTTCCGCTTCGATAGAAAAAAAACCGTGGATAAATTGACACACGTGAACAGATACCCGACATCTTAATAACATTATTTTACTAGTAATAGAACGCGTGAGATATTCGGTTTCTAGCTAGAAGTCGGAAATTACATTCGACATAATTGGATACACGGATAACAGCAGATAAAATATCGTCGACCGCAAAAAACAGATGACGCAAAACCGCCGCCGATAAAACAGCGCCGGCCAGGGAGATCGGCGAACACGATTATTAATTACATTTAAGGTCTTTCATCTATATATAAACATCACGACGAGCCGCGGTATTTACGTAAATACTAACACCCGCGCGTACGTCACACGAACGTTACGCTTTCAACCAAGACCCAACCATCGATTAATTAAGCCGGTGTGTTCCCTACAATAAATCTAGTTCCGTACGTAACAGCTTATGCGGGCTGTTAAGACAAAATGCGAGGAAATCCCTAGCTACGTTAGATCATACAGACACGGCTTATTTTGTACGGCTTCTCATTCCGTTCGAATAAATCCGCTTTTTATCTATTGAAAAAATTGCTTTCCAATATTTGAACCGCTCCAATTCCGTCGTTACCTTTGATTTCCATCCTCCCCCGGAACGGATTGGAACCTGCTGGCATCGAGATTGCCGCGGTACGAAACCCTGCCACACTAGACCGAGTGCGCAGCTTTAGGTGATGTCATTATTAGCCAATCAGATATCCCGTTTTATTTTCGTTTAATATTATCCCATTAATAGTTCTTCCGTGAAATTTACCTCAGCGATTTTAGAACGAGCAATCTGATTGGTGCCGCAAGTTTTCGCGCGGTAAACCTGTGCATGTACCTGCGCACCCGGTCTGGTGTGGCAGGGTTTCGTGCCGTGGCTGAGTGAGTGAAGCGATACCATCGGGTTCGAATCCCTGCGGAGGGAGGATGTTGATGTCAAAACGCGTATTTCCAAACATAATTCTGTTATTACTCGTACCATCTCGAGTCACCACGTAAAAATAATATTCCGGCTTCGGCGTTATTGTTGCAAAATTGATACCTTTGGAAGTTTAATTACTGCGCAACTAGAGTCGTGTTTCATCCACAGATTAATTAGGCCTTATTCCACGGCTTATCCCGGCAACGTTATGCGCTGACGCAGCTGAAATATCTTCCTCGTCTTCAAAAGCGAAAAACAGCGCTCTGGTTGCTGCAATCCAAATTGAAATACAATTCATCTTCGCTCCTCTTTCAGAATTTGCTGATAATAAAGCTCTTTCGAGAAAAAAAAATCATCTTTGTTTTCGATTAAAAAAGAAAAATCAAAAGCTATCCTCAGTGGAAGAGGTGAAACTCTGCACGGTAACGACGACGCAATGGATTATCTATGGTTACAAATTTCCGTCTCTCGGGATTTTTTATGGTTATAGATTTCAGTGTCTCGGGATGGATCATCAGACACACGGGCAACGAAATCTGATGTGAAACTAATGCGCGAATGATTTCATTTCAATCGAGGCATTTTTCACGTTTAAATACTCGACGCACCGGACATACCACGGACAAAGGACCATTTTATAGATAGACTACAGATGACACTATAATACAGTATTGAACAACTTAGTTCTCCTAATCAGGTTAATACATGAAGTGTCACCAACGGCGAGATGTGGGAGTTTTGCCGTCTTCACATGGACCGAATGATGATCATTAATTAAATCGGCATAATACAAGATTGATGTGGGCGACAGGACGAATCATGACAAATTGAGAAATTGAGACATCGAGCCATACGTGCATATATATATATATATATATATATATATATATATATATATATATATATATATATATATATATATATATATATATATATATATATATATATATATATATATATATATATATATATATATATATATATATATATATATATATATATATATATATATATATATATATATATATATATATATATATATGCACGTTTCCTTGATGACTTTTGAAATGTTCCCCTTTCAACGAGAAGGCCCGAGGTTATGTCGATATCGGCATTGGAAAAGTCATGTTTCAAATTACCGCACTCGCCTTGAATGTTTAATTAGCAGGGCTATACGTTTTCAAACCGGCTTCATACCATCGCAGCTAATCGCAGAAATGTTAACATCAAACATCGAGTCTAATTATTTGTAGACATTCTCATCCTCGCTTGCCAGGGCTTGTTTGCTTCCAGCTGAAGCTCGCGCCGACACAAACCCTACGGCCGCACACCCTTCATTGGTCTATTACGTACATTGCCCAAGATTTCTTGGGTGGATTTCTTGGGCAGACAGGTTGGTACTAAGAGGCCACCAGTCGTAGCATTAAATCAACCAATCGGACGCGTTGTTTTTCACCGGCACATTAGCTACGCATCTGCTAGATATGTAGACTGGTGGCCGCTTAGCCAAGAAATTTTGGGCAATCTATAGTAGATCAATTAAGGGTTTGCGGTCAGGGTTTGTGATGGCTTGAGCTTCGGCAGGCGGCAATCAAAACCTGGCAAGCGAGGACGACATAACCCAAGATTGCTGAAACTAGCTGCCCTTCAAACTCACCAACGACGTTATTGAGAGCAATGCCATCATATAAACAGCGAATTACCCGCCTACAGTGAAATTGCCTATTATACACATATCTATATATGTATAACGAGATCGCGCAAACAAATCAGATATTCGCGATCGGAATCAGATGAGCCGGTGTTGAATACATCCGACAAATTTGCCAATGTAATAAAACAATCGGAAGCGGTCCGGAAATGGATGCGCAAGAAGACATCGACAAGCACGGCTACTCGGAGAATAGCTGAAGAGGAATTTTGAATGTTCTCCCGAGTGAAATAAGAATCGACATGAAATCAGATCGCTGAAGAATTAGCGAATCTATCGGTAGCTGAGATACACGATTTGCGTGTAAGATGAATACGATGTTTTAAGAATCTTACAATAATTTCAGCAAAAGACGAAAAGTTCTTGTTTATGCCTGATGATGGCTATCAGTGTATAGCCGAAACGTTGTTCCGAATATATATTCATTTACTGAACAAGAACTGTTCATCTTTGGCTGAAGTTATTGCGGAATTTCTTATGCGAATAGTGGATCTAAATTCAGGAATAGATTTGTCAAGGCGTGACCCGATACTGGTTTCTGGATAGAAGTCTCATTTTCAAAATCTGATCTAGTGGGTTTTTTTCTAAACACAATTTGCCCGCAGTTGGGGGTTAATCATGAAAAAATTATTATCTTAGAATAGGAATTGTCCCTGATAATTATTTGTTTGGAGGATTTGGTGCGATTCGTTTTGATTCGATGTCCCTTACAAACCCACAACTCCTCATGCCGGGAACGAAACGGGGGTTCATGTTAACGGAAATCTAAACAGCCCAATATCTCAATCCCTCTACCAAACACCCGCCGACAGTTTGTAAATGACGACCCCTAAAAAAGCAATTCATCTAATCGAATATTCGATTATCAGAAATATATCCCGAAAAATAACTAGGCGGACTCTTAACATGACTCGCACAAAACTATATATGAATTATTGATATCAGCATCATGGAAAAAGGAAAAAGCCAATTCCCGGGAGCACGACTGCAGAGTTTTTCGCTTACAGTTTCGTTATCGGTAAACATCTCCAACGATATTGTCCATATATATATATATACATTTATATCCATTTCTGATCGGTATACCTGAAGAATGGTCATCGGGTTGGCCGACATATAGGTCTGAAAGCCATCGAAAACCTTTCATAACGACGCCGTTTCAACCTGATAGGAATGAGACACTAACCGGATAACCCTATACAGGGTTATGTTTCAGCGATGAAATAATAAGGATGTCAATCGTCTTCCCATTTGGACGTCTAGCGAAGATTGCTCATCATTACTCCTAATATCTGGGAGTTTCTTTCTTCACGATAAACCAAACTTAAGTTCGAAATTTTGTCTCGTGTTATGGCCATTGAGGGGTTTTATCGGCTCCAGACGGACACGTCAGAACAGGCGATAAAACATCATCAGAAATCCCCGGTTACCGCCGTAATGAGCTATATACATCATATCAAAACAGCAAAAGCATTTAAGCCCCGACAACTATTTTATTACGGCTTATACAGAAATGTAATCAGGCTTTCGTCGCCGAATAATCCGTGTATTTCGCTTCTCTAATTCGGCAAGATTAACGAAAACTTGCATTCACTTCAGGTGCCAGTCGGTGTTGTTAATAGGTGGCTACTAATTTGACAGATGTATAATACCCGCGCAGTTGCTCTCGCCACCAAACGACATCAAGAAGAATGGCGTGTTTTGTTGTATGCCAGCGGGCAACGACTCGGTTGTTTTATGTTTACCTCCGGAGAGTCATACTGATGAGGAATGGTGATTAGCTTAGAGCAAATACGAGTAATTTTCCTGACCCCCATATATCTATAAATTGACCGTGGTTATACGGCCGAGCTCTAATTACGTACTTCTATTTGTCAATTCGCGCATAATTAGCGACTGCCTTTATCTCTACCTCGTCTTCGTTATCAGCATTTTCAATGATTCTCTGATTTAATTAATCATTAAAGTCTTCCTATCTCATTGAACTAGTCTCCTGATGTCTGTCCCTCTCTCTCTCTCTCTCTCTCTCTCTCTCTCTCTCTGTCGTCTTCGCCACCATAGACGGAACTTGCAAACGGTCGGCTCGGATCTCTGCTTTACGTCAATTTAAAGCTTGTCTAAATTACCTTTCGAACGTCGAGATGAAAGTCCTATTTTAAGGATGTTCAAAAAGGGAAATGAATGAGGGCACGTGACTGGAATACTCCGCTCAAAGAGTTTCAGCGACGCAGAGCGTGGAAGTGACTGAAAATATACCAACAGAGCCCCGGGGCGACTTTAACCCGAATAAAGATCCCTATCGCGAATCCACCGAAGCAGAAAAACACTCCTGAACATCAGAATTCTTAACACCGGAAATGCGGCGTAATTTTGCCGTTTGATTTGATGTTATTGGCTGCGAAATGTCAGAGGTTTCAATGAACGAGCGAGGAAATTGCGCGCCGGTTGCGGCCATTTCAACGCCTATGAGCAGTGACAGTTGACGAAAGCAAACACAAAGGCCCCAAACGACACCAATTTGCGAGGAATTCGCGCCGAATAAGGAAAGCCACAATCACGGCGCGCAGACGGTAATATTTATTCCATTATCTCCTACGAATAGAAATGAAGCTTCTCGTCCAATTAAGAACGCCCTGTTGCTGATATGAATTCAATCCCGGCGCATGTACGTGTCTGTGTACGCGAGCGCAACTCTCAACACTCGAGAACTTCACATGTAATTTACGCTTTTTGTTGAATTGAATTCGAAATTGTCTTCGACTACTTAGGATTATAGACGGCCGTTTTCTGTCGCGGTTTTCACCTGAATTTTGCGTAATTAGATTTTTCGAAAAATTAGAACGAGTGGATGCGATGAGTCGGATAAGGTTATCGGGAGAAATGATAAATTCCTAGAAACGACGGAGAATCGACGCGTGACCGAGAAGCTCGTCTTGGAAATAGAAACGGCGTCAGAAAAGCGTGCGTTGACTGGCTGCTCCATCTAACATCATTACAGCCAATAGAATGGCGAATGAGATGGGTAGAAAAATGGATAGATGGCAGATCGGATTCCGAAATTGCTAGAACTGAGGCGAACCTTGGACTCTCAAAAAAGCTATATCCGATACTCTGGAGTTCAGAGATCTGCTTTACAATATAATGCTTTAAATCGCATTCTAAAGTGTAGTCCTGACAGTGAAGGTGCACCTGCCTGGCCTTAACCATATATTAGTGACGGAACTTTTAGGTGAAAGTCGAGTCTTTCAGAGAAAAGAACCCCTGATTCGCCATCTCTAGCGTACCGATCAAACGTTTATGATACTTACATCAGTACAATCCAAAATTCAATGTCACAATATTGATCAAATGAGTACCGGGTTTTTATGCGGCGATTTTAATCCTCCCATTTACACCAGTTTTAAACTGTCAACCGAACGGCAAGAGCATATCGGAATAGAAATGTGTAAATTATGGAAATTACGACGTTAAATGTAATCATTTAATGCACATGTACATTTCTGAACCCTGTCGGTTATAATACGGTGATAAGATTCGTGTTTACGGCTGGTTTTTAAGATAAACGCAATCGATGCAGATTCTGAGAACCGTGCAGGTGATCGTGACAATAAGCTATGTCATAAATACAACAGGGGGAGACATTTTACCTGTTACCGCAATATAGGTATAGTTCCTTCCTATGTATACAGGTTGATTAGTGGCCTAAACAGTAACATATAACTGCAAAACCAGGATGTATAATTTCAATGCATGATTTCTACTCACAAAAAAAAAATACAAAAAAAACAGGTCTGGGGCATATGTATGGTTATGACGTTATGGCCGTTTTTATATCCGCAGTCAGTATAGACGGCAATAAATAAATTCATAGAATAACACTTTCATGACGGTGTCAACAACGAATTCTTTTCTGCTAAAATGATAGCAATTCATGACTAGATTCTTGTTATTTTCGGTGTCAGTCAACCTGTCAACGCTCGCTTTAACGCTAATTTCACGAAAGTCGCCACCGGAAAGAGCTGAACGCTTAACGATTATCAATCCATCAATTCATAAACGTAGTTATTTCGTTCGAGAATCGTTTTTGATATCATCGTGTCACGGAAAAGGAGGTTGAAATATAGAGATGGAAGTTACTTATGCAAGAGACCGCGATGACGAATTTGTGGATAAGTGGAATCGTTTTCATTATTGAGCCGTGGAAATTCTTCCCGTATTGATCTAAGCGTAAAACCGGCAAGTTTTTAGTAGCTACAAGAATAGAATCTTCGACGGGCGATATTCTAATAATGAAAATTTGAAGGCACTCGGGCGTCATTGAGCACGTTAATATGCACGATGTAAATCTAAATTTTAAGGCAGTTAAGAAACACTTCCGTAGATCCCGTAATAAGTTCCGCTAGATCTGCATATTCATTTTTGCAATACATTGCCCCAAAAGCAGGGTTCATTTTCTCAAGGATGCTTCGTAATCAAGGTCATTCAAGGCCACCCAAAACTAAGATACGGGACCAATCCAAAAACTCGTTGCCAAAATCAAGGCCGACCCCTTGTGACAACCATGAACCAGCGACTAGTGGCGACGTTGAAATTCAATAAAACTCGTCCATCGCTGTTAAACGTCAACAAAATGTCATCAATTTAAACATGTCATCGGTGAAAACGTCTGGCAAAGATCGGTAGACAAAATATCATTGGAAATTGATCAAAGTATCTATCAAAGTTCGCCAGAAATGCCACCGAAATAATTTTGAAGATACAAAATAAAAATTCAATGCTTCTCCCTTGAATTGAATATCTTAATATAATAATTTTTCAGATTCAAGAATTTCAAGCACCGCAAAGATGTAAGTCGCTTTACATCTTTATTTTCCTGCTCGTTTACTACCGATTGGTCCCTCTGTTGCAACTGATACTTGATGGACATACCGCGGAATGAAGGGTCATCGGAGATCACATTGTATCGCCGATAATTCTCATTTTCGACCATTTTTTCCGATGACAGTTTACCCGCCGAACGTCTAAAACCAATCTTCCAAAGTGGCAATCTGATCGACCCGCGGGTCAAACCGTTCGCGTTGGCTTTCAGACGAGAATTCGATTAAGTTGTCAAATAGTTGGACTTACACCAGCAGCAGAAAATATCTGCGATGAATTTAATCGAAGCGAACGACGTCAAAACTCGTTGCTTAAAAGAATGGACGCAAGATGTTTACGAAGATTCGATACATTGCAGCTATGGTATTTTGATAAATCGTTGAGATTGCGCGCGCCGCCGTTTGCGATCATTAAAAGCATTCCAAAAATGCACCGAAATGCAACTTCGACGACGGTTTAAACCGAATTTTGAATTCCATCGTCGAACAAACGAAGCCTCGAGGCGATTATAGCGATACGGATGTGGGAAAATGCGTTCAGTATACTTGTGAAGAATGTGCTAATGTCGCTTGCGCGCGCGACAAAACGCCGACAACGTTTGATGTTGCATTTTCGCAAGAACTCTCTGAAAATAATGAAAGTCCATGATTTGCACTATTGCCATCTGAACCAGTTTCCGTCGGTGACAATTCGACGCAATAAAAGCAAATCAAATTAAACAGCGCCGCGGGAAGTTGTTCCTTACGTTTACCTTCCCCACGCAGACGACAATTATAATATGTGTTTTCGGCGGAGAGACTGTTATCGTGTTGTCATCGTACGTGATTCAAATAAACAAACATATACTCGATATGAGAGATGAGAAACGAAGGTATTTTCCACACTGGCACAGATCGCCTCAGATATAGCTACTAATTTGTCTGAAGATATCTGTTCGTCTGAATAATGTTCAACGAGATGAAGCTATCCCGACTTAAGACCATATCGGCTAGAAGAAAGTGCATAAATCTAAATGGCAAATGAGGACTAAATGAACATAAACCAACACGAACAGACAGTTCGAATTCTGATTCCCAACACACGTATCGTCTTCGATATATACAATACATTATCCAATAATGAAGAAAAGATTTCTCCGTATTTGTTGATGCTGTTGTTCCACAAGAAAAACCTAAACGAAAAATCTAAAGCGCTACGAAACAAAAAGCAAAAAAAAACTGCTGCGAAAGGTAAATTTCTATACCTGCTTCGCCCGAGAACCATCATCCGGGCATGAGGAATACACGATCTCCATCTTTTGTTGATTCGTAAATTATTAGGCACAGCAGCGCGTTTAGACATTCCGTTATCCATTATACTCATTGTCTTGACACGTCTCATTTATAGCTTTAGCTTTATATCACAATCATCTGTTAAATCCTCGATCTATTCGACGCAATTTCAGTAATGAACTGCGCAATCGGAAGCTTAACATTTCATTCACACCTTTTCTATTCGCGCTTTTCACGACGCCTTCTCCCGATTTGAGATTGTTAATGTCACAGAAATTGAAGCCAGTCCGCCGCAGTGCTGAGGAGCAATAGTCGTCGTCACACCTCCAGCTGAATGACACTTTCACTCGAGTCAGCTTTGAAAACTAGGTATCCCGCGAGATAAACCGCGTAATGCCGCCGCGAAATTTCGTCTGCTCAATAACGATTTTAATCACCTGTTTATATAGTAAGAAACGTCAGCTATCGCGAAATACGTTTTAAGCCGCTATCGATCTACAGAAAATCGCGGCGAACATTAACGTACGCGAATAAGAGTATGTAGCAAGGTGGAGTGGAATTAAAACTATAATACAGCTCCCGTCGCTGATGACGTGTTCGTACCGACCGAGTGGTGACTCTCTCTCTCTCTCCCGTTCGTTCGTGCTCCTGAGATATCGCTTTCGATTAGCGACTGAGCTTTACCGGATCATCGAATAGCGACTCAGTCTCCTGTCACATCCCGCAGACTATAGGCTCAAATAGAAACCGACTGGAATCTTAGTCATCAACAAGTGGCCGTGTATACATATACAGGATCGTATGCCGGCGTAGAGGCAGAAATACAACCGCGTTAGGTAAACTCTAATCTGGCGAGATGAGAGCTCATTACTAGAACCGAGATCCGTTGATAATCCGGTCGGAGGAAGCGAATTAAACCCCCGATTTCACCGGCGCATCTAAACAAATAAACAAGTCATTAACAGTTCAGAATGATAGTTCCTGCATAGGCTATAGGGAGTAACCCGAAAGGATTTTATGATGTTCAAGCGATTAAAAGATCTTCGACGTAATGAATGCAGAATAAGAGAACATCGATCTAGTAGTGAGGTGTTAGAAGCCCGTGGTACAGTGTAGAAGGCTGAATTGTAACAATAAGCAAAAATTCAAACACGCGTGTATCATTCTGCGCACGCGATCAAAGTGTTTCCCGGATGACAATTGGTCAATTTCCAGCACGGACTATGTGTGGTACGTGTACACAGCGTGAGACCAATCCCGCGAATATGACAATTCGATATAAGAGAAAAAAAACAACTTCAGCCGGCGGTGCATATCGGCGAAGTCGGGAAGATACAACCGAATCAACGTCAACACGGGTCGACATGGAAGCAGAATGCTAAATAACCTATTCCAGATCGAAACGACGAGAACGCAAAATTGCAACGAGATAATATATGCCCGTTAAGAAACCGTGTCTTCGTGGTAAAACCCGCAAAAAATCATCGCAAAAATCTACTTCAGCGAATTACTTATTTTCCATTGGGGAAAGCTGCGTACGTCTTCATACATGTATTGGTAGAGAATAATGGCCGTTCGAATGGCAATCACCAAATGGCCTAATAAAACACTTGGCTTATTGGTTACTCGTAGTGAAAGTCAGTTTTTTTAAAATGAAAATTTGAACTCGATTTTTTGGCTTCCAACTCCGAGAATTATCGAACGAGTCATTGGTTAGATATTAGATTCGCTTTCTCACTCGGTTTATGGTACGATTTTACTGATAAAAATTGATTTACTAATCAGAGAAGTTGATACGACTTTACTTCAAATGTGAAGGAAAGTGGAGCCCGGTAACCCAGTACCACTAGCGATCCTGGCGGATAATCGCTTGCCACTGTAGCGTTTCCGCTACCCCTTGCTCAACTTTCATACCGAACTCTCTCTCTCTCTCTTCTCCTTTCAGCTAATCTCAATTATAAATCACGTTATCTTTTCAGTCTTTTTTCTTGTGTGTGCGATCGTATCAATGATGTCATCGGTAACTCGGGTAAAATGCCGAAAAGAAACGAGCCGTGTATAAATCATTGATTATGTACAAGACGACTAACGCTACACAGAACATAATGGGCAAAACGGAGATATCAATCATTAAAGGGAATAACATTAACTGATCTTTACTCGTGTCTAATTAGTCTAACGGACCACATCGATGCAGATCATTCAAACACTGAACCGTATAGCGTTCCGAGTTGAGCGTCGAGATTGTGAAATACCACACAGAAATCTGGCTAAAACGACATCCAGGCTAACTTCTGCGAAGTGTATTTTGTCGGGGTATGCCCATACCTCTCATCGGGGCTAACTTGTTCATACATACCATTTTTGATGGCAGTAAATGAACCTTCAACACTAAATCTTACACGAAAAGCTGAATAACATTTCTATTTCGCTTTGGCAAGAATTAGAGTGTTTAGTGTACATGCATACATGTTTATTTGATGATAATGAATGTTTCGTTAATCCCATATGGGAATACAATTCTAGTCTGAAGTACGGTCTGAGAAGGATGTCATAACCGTAGAGCATTTAGAAATTCGAAAAAGAGCTTTTTCTTTTCCGGTTTCAGGGCAGCGTTCAGCGACACCGGACACAAATATCGTACATTGAACAACGATCTTAAGAAAATGACAAATATGAGCTTTATCGAAATAAATGAAAGGCACTATCAACATTCTTTAGTATCAGCGTCTCGCAGTGTGGGCAAGATATTACGCAAGAAGGGTGGCTTAGGACGAATTTTTTCAGCTCACCGATCAATAAATACGGCAATGTTAAAATGGCATCTAGAAACAAGGCAATTTCAATTTTAATCCGATCTTGAACAGCCATTATCCAGAAATTGGCCCCGGCCACGTCTTCGATTCAATAAAGTATCGCGGAAAATTTACAATCGAATGGAGCATTCGTTTCGATGTATCGATTTTCTGTTTCCTCGAGTCATCGGTAAACAAGAATTCTAGCGAAAAATCATTTTCAATTTCCTCCTTGTTCAACGGCATTCAGTTCAAGATGAAGTTTCCCGTTCCTGTGAGAATAGCGCGCGTATCGAAAAAAAATCCCATTCAAGCCGAGGCATCATCGATATCATACCCGAGGACCTGGAATTGTCAATTCAGATTTCTTCGAAAGAACACGGACGGAAGTGCAACACCGCGTTAATCTTAGCCAGCCACGAAGGCTTTCTACGCCGACTGTTTGGCTCAATCGATCCGCATGTTATAAATCAGTCTGCTCCAAACCATCTCTTTCTCCCTCTCTCTATCTCTCTATCCTTCTCTCTCCCTCCCCTCCCTCCACTCCTCTCTCCTCAATCTCTCCCTCTCTCTCTCCCTCCCCTCTCTCTCCTCCCCTCTCTCTCCTCCCTCTCTCTCCCTCTCCCCCTCTCTCTATCCCTCTCCCTCTCTCTCCCCATCTTTCTCCCTCTCTATCTCCCCCTCTCTCTCTCCCCCTCTTTCTCCACCCCTCTCTCTCTCTCCCCCTCTCTCTCCCTCTCTCTCCTTTCCTTCTCTCCCTCCCCTCCCTCCTTCCCTCTCTCTCTCCCCTCTCGCTCCCTCTCTCCCTCTCCTCTCTCTCCCCTCCCTCTCTCACTCTCTCTCCCTTTATCTCTCTCCTGAGATTCCGTCGAGATCCGTGTCTCAGAGAAGATTCTAAGTCCAGAGACGACTGAAATTTGCCGTCGCTTAGTTTGAATAATTGAGCAGCTTCTGGAGAAACATTGACCTATATAGATATCTACCGAGGACACTGTGGCCTGTCTTCGACCACACTTAGGCATTCAGACAACGTCATCCATCAATAATGTCTCCTCGAACCGTCCATGATAAAACTAAAGACTTCGCTATAAATACGTTATACAGCGTAATACATTTCGAAGCTAAAGCGGATTATAACGACAGTCTATATGAATTTTCAGTATAAAAAATACGGAGTCGACGAGCAATCTAAAATACATTAATAATCAGGTGTCATCTACAAGGCTATCTCGATAATTTATAGCTGTTAATGGCTGGCCAGAACGACTGTGAAGATCTTAAAGTAGTAGCAGCCGATATCACCGAACACACTACTACTAACCGGCCTAATGGATTATTCCAAAAACACTGCCACCACAACGCGAGTGAAACATAACAGGCTGTCGTGTTCGTTTTACAAAGTGCGCGAACCTATACACATTTCCCTTCCAGTGGAAAAATGAAAACAAATTGCATTTCGCCATTCGGCAATTGGCGTGAATGGCAGTTAGTGGCGACTGTTGACTATTGCTCGGGTAGAAACGTGCTGCGTACGGATCCTGAACAAGTTAATTACGTATCGTATTTCTCGTAACTCGGGGACGCAGTGTTTATATGCGAGCGCGCGTTTGCGTCCAATAAAACACCGATTCATCAATGTATCGACTGCGATTTCATGGTTTGCGAGGATGCAACACTTCAGAAAGTCTCTCGAGGATGAAAATCGCGTAATGTATCACTGATTCCTCATAAATATGGAAATCTGTAAGCATTTCTGCGCGCTGACTTCTGAGAACGGCCGCGTTGCTTTCAGCGTCGTTGGTATACCAGCCCACAAAGGGGTGATTTTTAACCCCAAATCTTGATGAAGCGCAATCGCGATCGATCATATTATAACTGAAATCATGACACCTCGCAAATAACATATTTTCGTGGAAAATCTCTAATAATATACATAGAACACGACGCAAAGTCAGTAATATACACTTAAACAGTAACTGTTTAAATACTCAAGCAGCAGTTGGGGCCTGAAGTTTCAGATTTGCAATATAGTTTATGATGGAATATTCATCACTATCGTATCCCGCGAGGAAACACGAAACCGAAAAGCCCATTACTTCACGAGAAGCCGCATTACCGTGCTCTCCATTATTGTGAAATTTTAAGACCCTTTTTGAAGCAGTCTCTCGTGTAGAAGAAAATAATCCAACGCCATCCGTACGTCGTATACGCCTAACACGCGGGTCGCCTGAGCAAAAGGTCGCTTTCAATGAAGCTTAAATGAGAATTTAACCTGGACGATTGTTTACAAAAAGAATAACTTCCATTAAAGAAATATATACGAAAGTCAACGCAAATTGGACTTCGAAAATCTAACCCACAACGATGCGAGTACGTTCTTATAGCGCGAGACAATGTCGCAATCAAAGAACAAACTGAAAAATGGCTAAGCCAACGTGTTGAAATATCTACAATGAACGAACACGCATTAGACAAAAAAACAGAAGCCAAAAAAATTGGGAAAGAATGCCGTCATGTGAATCATGTCATCCAATGCCATAAGGTTCAGAAGCAAAATATGTCTTTGTTATATCCCGGTGATAATGAATTTTATTTTGTCGCTAAGCAACAACGCTGAATTCCAAAAGCCCATTACAGGTACATTCTCCGAGGGATAGACAAGGCCCCCGTGGGAAAAGTGCGCAAAGAAGTGTATATCTATACCGAAGTGCGCACACACAAATTTTACACCTTTCACTGATAATAGCGTTATCAGAAAAAAACATAGTAAGAATTGTATCCACTTTTACTATCATATTTCTTCAGAAAATATGTATACAATATATATAATAATAATCTTATCATAGCTTGACTTTAGATAAGATGCGGGGGAAATTCTCCTCGTAGCAAACGGAATGAGATCTGCGCAAAAACACTGCCTGAATATATACATGAACGCCATCGATTTGCCGCAGACGAACAAGGGGCCATCCGCGTGACCACATTGACACTAACTGTACGCCAGTCGTCGTCGGTTCTGATCATGTATCAGCGTCTTGTCTAGATTTCGAACGCGGCGGCAGGAAATTTTCAGAGCCAGTTCGACTGTAAAAAAATCAATGTTTGTTGATGCATTACAGGATCACGATGTTTGTCACTTCGGATTAAATATTTAAAGTCGTCCCGAGAGCGCAAATATAGCCGCCCGCCGTAATACCAAATAATCAGCAGCGAGATGTACAACCTCTCAGACGAAAGGTCGGAGATTTTTCCTCTGATTCGCCACCGGTTGTTTCCAAGTGCGCTGACGACTGGAAATGTCTGAGTGCCTGAAAATGCACGGCACGGGTTTTTGGCAGATGCAATTTCTTGTAATTGGTGAATGCCTCGCTAAACGCATTGCCATCACAAGCGAGAAAGATCCGGCGACCCCCATTAGCAAGCGTCTACGACAACGTTTTCGCTTATATATGGTCATCAATTCTGCTCCGTAACCTTGGACTTGCGCTAGGCATAATCGCGCGCAGATCTCCTGAGTGATTGCTAGAACAAACTTTATCATCGGTCATAGTAGATGATCGTTTTTACGGCAGAGTAAAGATATAAACCCCGGCGTACGGTACGCCGTACGTACAGTCCCCGTTAAGAGAATGACGAATCACGATATTACGATGGCCGAATAAGATATGCGACCTTGGCCCGATGGAAAAAGAATGTTGTCATGGCTCCATATGATATTGACCATTTAATCTTAAAAGCATCGTTAATCGTGCATTCTGTTGAAAGATGGTACAGTTTCAGCTAGATTATGAGACAAATGAAAGCAACTAGGAAAAAGCCATTCATTTGAAAACGTCTGCTAATATAAGATTCTCAAGATACAAACTTCGTCAGTATAAGCGTCGCTACCGACGTACGGGAAATTAACATATGGCGTTGCGAGAAAAATCCATGCTTAAATACTCAATACGGTGTCAGACGATCTCGTTTAGACCGACATGAATTTGTTCAACGTACTTGATTGGAAAATGATAAAAACGACGCCTCGCCAAAAATGTGAAGTAGAGCTCTCGAATAAAGCGCGGCAATATGAGCGATGAGTGAATGGCGCGTGTGATTTTAGACTGGTATTAATAAAGCCTGTTTTGAAACATTTATCGATCTTGAAATAGGGATGGTTTCCCGTCTTACGCGTTTGATTGGTAGATAGATTTGATTGATTGGTTTGTTTTGATTGCTACATATTTGGCGTGTCACTAGTACAACCACACCTGCCGGCAACAAACGATGTCTTGACTATAACGTTCGAATCATTGAAATATGGCCAGAACTCTCAGTACTGTCCCGATTCGTGCAGTAATCCCGGAACGAGCTCATAGATGTAATATGTAAGTCTCGATTGCGCAACTCGGTCTAGGAGTCTCTAGTCGCAGACAAATTAATTAAGCAAAATGTCCTCATCGATAAAAAGAAATACTTCTACGGTTTTTGACTCGTCCAATCAAAAGAACGACGGACGTAAGATTTCCACTGCTCATCTCAGCTATACCGAGTATGAGACAACTGCCATTGGCATTCCATATTTCGATTTCAATTCCCAATTGCCTTAGTTTAAATGTGGTGCAGTAAAGCCCACTCCTTGGTCACTAATGACCATTCCTTGGTCGACTTTTTACACTGACATATTTCTTTTCAGACTGAAAACAGAAGCCATCGTTTTACATAGGCTGACAAGTAAAAAATGTTTCAGTCTAGAGTCCCCAATCTAAAAACATCATAAATCCAGACAAAATTTCGGTCGACATAATTATCGGTGATAATGACTTTTCTGTACTATCGGTCGAATTTCAAGTGATATTCATTTTTCATCTAGTTATTCCAATCGGTACATGAAATGTGGCAAAATATCATCCAAGATTCCTGCATCGATATTTTCTGTCGAAATTAAACTCATACATAGCAAACTGCTGGCGAAGTCTCTCGATAAAAACGAACCCTTTCGCCGTTTAACGACGCTCAAGTTTTGACAGAAAGACAAGCGAACACAAAGCACAAATGGAAGGAATTGATAACTATTTACCTACGCTTCCTGAACACGACGCAGTTATAAGCGCAACACCTTTTTACGTTCATCATCATGATTGCGCTAATCCGAATAACAGTGTCCGTTAAAATGTATATAGCGTCCTTTGGAGAGGGCAAACTGGCGGTTGATGTTGCTTGGAAGTTGGCATTTCATCGATGATCTCAGCGCATTGACGGCGTAGCGATATAAAGTGTCAATAAATCCCTGTCATACATAATGCATACAATTCACTCGTCTGTCATACGACTGCCTCCAATCATTAGGCCGTTTATCTTTTTTTCTGCCTCTAATCAAACTTCCACTTATTCCTAAATGAGTATTTCTCCGATATCTTTATTAATACATTCAGTGGATATGAGGGATATGATATCAGCGCGCACCGTACGACGTTGTCAATATGGATCAGCCATTTTAGGTAAATCGCTATACCGACACTGTACTTATTCTCTCCGTTACGAATCGAACTACTCGCCGCTGATTGTATAGCTAGTTAATTTTCTAGCATCCACTTCAATCAGCGCACGACCTGAATTGTTTTAAGTCTAATTCCATGGTCGAGTTAACATTTTAGTTAGGTAATAAGAAATCAATTGATATCAACTCCTGAAGCAGCAGAAGACAACACTCTGGAATTCGACATTTTGACTCACGCCCTGATTTCCGAATTTTTCCATAATCGCCAACTCATCCAACTACAATACCACAAAATGAACGTGGCACGCATAGTGTTCATGGGAAAATTCTTTCATTGTACGTATATATATATATATATATGCACTTTTTTCTATATTTCTCATCAGTTATCAGTGAACTGTATATAAAGCTTTTTTAGGGGCAGTTCTATTTCGAGAAAAAGGACACTTTTTAATAATCTTGAAAAGGGGCCCTTTCCTTACTTTTCATTTTCCAAAAAAAAAAACATGAAAATGATCATTGTATTCTCATTTCGAAAAACCTGTACGTGGATTTTTGACAACGATTTTTTGAAGGGCACTTCCAATATTTTGGGTTTTTTTCACTACCCTAGACGCCCCCCCCCCTTGGAGCGGGCCTGAAATTCACTAATAACAACATGAAAACCAGATAGCTCACTATACAACAGTCCATCATTTTCAGGGCCATGGTTTCGCTCGTATCTATAATCTAAATGCGTAACCTAAATCACACGATTGAAATCGTAGATTGTATCTACATGCTGATCGGTGTATACGCCACTCTCAAACCAACATCAATTAGACAATTTCATATCGCGTTTCATCTTTTCGCTACAAATCTCCTTAGCCCGCAGAAAAAAGCTCAATACGCTGACAAATATAGCGTAAGTAGTCACCGTGAGCTCCGGTCGGGTATTGAATTTCATCGGCGTGTACAAAACATTCATACGTGAAAAATGAAACGAGTTCTGACATTTTGTGGATATCGTGTACGAAAGGAAAAGGTGCATCGGTGTAAGAAGCTTATAGTCAATTTTCCAGTTGTAGGATTTTCATGTTCAGAGTCCGTTCTTATGATCTCTAAGGACTTTCCGACTTGCGATCGCGATTTGAGACATCGTCCATCCTTGGAGTAATCATTTGAAATGATTACTCCAAGGTTCATCTATCGTGAAACGATTTTCATTCAGCAACACCGGCAAAACAAATAGTGACCTTGACCTTGATGCCAATGGCGCACTGATAAATGCATTCGAAAAAGTCTTTCATTCATTTTTGAATTTTCTATTTTTCGATCCGACATATTTCCGACCATATTTTACTCGAATTTCCAGAAATATGAATTCCATGCAGCCGCAGGTGTTCGGCAGTATTTCATTCGGAGATTTTTAATTTCATTCAGTTGACAGGCCGTGATCGACGGGTCTTTCATAAAGAGCGAGACAAGTCGCATTGATAAAACGACCGTCCGTCTATCCATCAATGATATTGCTATACATGACGTGTAAAACACGAGCGCTGGGACTGTCAACAAAAGAAAAGGCCAAAGAAAGTGAACTATATGCACGAATGGCTACAGGGCAGTCGGAATGAATTGGGGCCAGAGATGAGAGAACGCCAGCATCGTGCAGATCAGACTACCTGACAATCAATAACTGTTTTCGCCAGAAATGAGAGTAATTTGAAATCAAAATAAGTAGTTTGATTGAAAATGAACTAGAAATAATTCTCTGATTTTGAGAGTATTTGATATTTTTGGGAGTTTAGTAGAAACTACTCTCTAGTACATAGTCGTGTAGTCAGGTCTGCATCATGATTCAAATAAATATTTTCAGTGCTAAATCTTGGCTCTAATATTAAGTTCTAAAGCTTGCAACAGACGAGGCGAATTTCTTCGGCGAATCATTCAGCCGGGATTGAATTTGGGAGACCAAATTATGAGAAAACACGCTTAGGCGAATTCGGTACGAATACTGATACACCGATCAGTATCTTTTTCGCCGAATTTATTCGGTGTTGGTGAAATCAGCAGTCAGCATTCTTTCGCCTAGTTTATTCGGTGTAGGCGACACACTGGGTGGAATCAACGATCGCCGGTTAAAAAATTCGGCAGTAATATCGCAGCGTGTTTGATTCGTGCGAGTCGATTTGCTGATTAGAAAATTCGCATCACGTCTCAAAATTCGCCGAGTGATTTCGCCAACGAAATTCGCCCAGTCTATCACTAGCTCCAGACAGACGATGTTATATCTGGTGTAGCACTTGTTGATTCGAGAGAGCTGGCGCAGAACGACCGATCCGTAGCACCATCTATCCAGAATCGATAACACTTCAGAAAAACTCTTCAGGATGTTTCCGCATCCGAAATTGATTTCGTAACATTTCACCGTAAATTTGGTTATCTTGATATTGTAAAATATTCCTACCTGTATGACTTAAGCTTGAGCGGGGCATCGCATCTAAAAATAGAAGAAAAATCAGATCAGCTGATAAGGTGTTTTAATTATTGTTGAGTCTGGAACAAAAGATTATACAGCTGGAAAGCAAACTTCAGGAAAATCGAAATAAAACCCGGTTTTTTCAGAATAATTTCAACTTAGTTAGTAGAGCTTTTAGTTAATGCGGTAAACAAAAGCTTTAAGTTAAACCCGACAACTGATACGAAATTAACTAACTATACCTTCGCTTTGGTTGAATCATTACATGAACTTTTTCAGTTTCAGTAAATGTTTTAACTAATACTCGTCCACGCGTACTGCATACAATGTCCTAAAACCTCGCTGGCTCGCTAAACGATAACCTCTTTACCCAAAATCGAATCAAGCGTAATACGCGTACATTCTGTACTAATAGCCGCTAATATCAACTTAGGGAAAATTAGGCAACGAAATCAAGAGCTGTTACGAAAACAGGTCGCGTTGGGTTAACTACCTTATGCGGTAACAATTTCATATATACGTCCAAACGATTAATAAATCCTTAAATGTGCTAATTACGGCTTCAACATACAGCAGGCTATATCCACCGTTGAACTGGCAGAGATTTGTCGTTGTGCAATTATCGAAGAACAGTCCAAAGTCCGCGAGCCGCTTATAGATATCGCGTTAGAGTTTCAGATAGAAAAACCCCAAACCGATTGAGAATTCGAGATACGAGGTCGACTATAGAATGACGTCCAATCCTAGTAATAAAGATCAACCGCGGTATTTCAACTGATTTTTATTTCAAAGCCCGTAATTAAATTCGCCGTGAGTAGATTAGGACCTTGGAGTACATATGTAGTATGGAAGCTATTGTATATATAATATTGTGGTAACCGTTACTGGCCTTAATTAATAAATAAAAGCCCGACTCATTGAATGATCACGGCTATAATTACAAATATCCACAGGGCTCGCGCTGTTCCGACTATCATAGTTTACTATACACCGTTAATAAAATGCCTCTGATCCCACCGCGCTGATCGGATCATATTTTTCGTAATACGTCATCGTATCAAAACGCTACGCATTACTGATTTAGAGAAAGTTCCAAAATAAACTCGAAGCGAAACGACCGGTTAAATCATGCTTTAATCGTTGCGTCAGTATATCGGTAACTTGAGGATTAAACAATTTGTATATGAAGTGATGTCTCCAAAAAGATTAGTCAATGATCACTTTTAAATAGACTTACGCCGATAAAGAAATTAGTTTGTCTGCGATAAAGGATTTTCGCGCTTTCAACATGTTTGGATTAACCTTCGTAATCCATATTCGATATGCTAAACAGACGCAGCTTCGTCGATCGAATTAGAAATCTACAAACCTGGCTCTGGCAAACAGCAACAGCTTGAAACAGCCGTACATGCTGGAAATTTCAGGTCGAAACAAATCCTATAAAATCCTAGAGATAGAGTGAGAGCTCATACGAAAAGTCGCATGTTTCATGCGCAAAATCCGAGTGAACTGGCAGAAAACATTCATTCAAAAATAGCCACACCTTCGGTGGTCGACAAGGCGCTATACGAATGTCGCATGTCCTTTTAATCTTTTTTTGAATATTTTTGCCACGGGTGGCAAAGACGAATGCTGAATGAAATGCGTACATTCGAATGGCCAGCGTGTGCGCCAAACGGGACAATTACAAGAGGTCTTAATACAGTTCATCGGAAACGATTCTTACATCGCGCGAATGAAGCCGCCTGTCACAATTTAACGCACCTTTTCAAAAAGAAAGGCCAGAGGAGGTCAGCGTCGTCGATCCACGCGCGGCGAATTTCCGCCTCAATCAAAAAATACGATTCATTATTTTCATTCATGAAAATCTCTGTTGTACATTGAGCATTTTCATGTCCGTGTGCGATCAATGGAAATATTGTCTCGTAAAAATTATAAGAAAACAAAATTCGCCCCGTTCGAAAAATAAATCTACGCTGAGTCACTCGTACATAGCGCACGCAGCTTCTCGTGATTCCATATTTTCTAAATGTTTATACACAGCGATACTGATAGATAATACCGTCGAGATTCATAATCAGACATTGTCTGGGCTCTATATTGATCAAAGATTTCACTTACTGTCTTCTGTGTCCATCGTCGTGACGTGCATTTCGACGGCCGGATAACCGTCCAGGGCTGAAGGAACCTTTTTTCCAAAACATAATTTTCTTATTTACATTTCATTAGCCCGCGATTCGTGTACTCATCATACTAAAAATCAATTCCCGAAGTTCAACTTCGCCACACGCCTGAATCTTCGGCGTATTTCTAACTGATGTCCATGGAAGATGTGATGGCTTTTTTCTAAAATCTTTCGATATATACCCGTTGCATGTAGCAGTGTTAACGAAGAAATAGATTTACAACTTTATTCTATATTCGCAAAGCTAACAACGTCGTTAATACGCAAACATGCACGATTAATATATATCCACGATATGAATCGTCGAAACCATAAATGATCGAGTTCGTGATTGAATACTTCGTCCGATATATACGTAGTTCAACATCATGAGTGAGAAAGTGGTCAACAGATGAAATGCACAATACAAAACCAGCCAACGGTTGTAAAAGCGAAGTTGTGATTTGTCAGCATTTTCATGATTTAATGCGTGGTTTCTAGCTAGAGATATATTGAGGTATTGCAAACAACAAGGAACAAACTTAACAAGGAACCAACATCGCCATAAATGTAAACAACATTGATATAGTTTTTTTGTTCATAACGAGCGATGTGGGTACTTTTCAATAAAAAGTGATACGCGCAGATAAAACTGCGATAAAAAATTCATTGTAAAAACGTTAATTGCACAGGATGTATTTCAAAGTCGATATTTCGAAATGCTAAAAACAAAAGTCTAAAAAAACCCTTAACTAAAAATGTTTTGGTAAAGCCAGACTTGTTTAAGCGAAGTGACGTCGTTAGGAAAATAACTCATGTGTAAGAATTACATTAATATTTTTCAGGATATAACTAACCTTTCGTGTGTCGTTATTTTCAACTTGTATGAAAATTTCGTTGTGGAGGTACTATACTCCATGTTTACCGCGCCAGAGAAAGAAGATCGGGCAAAACATACGTTCAAAGAGTCTCAAACTTGAATTGTATTAAACTCGCGGTGGGAAATATCAACTATCAGATTCCCACTATGGCGGCAAACAAAGGTAAAATAGTTGATATATACTTCTTCGGGTCTAGCGTACTTCAAAGATAACGAATGATGCTCAGCGGCTCTCAGCGGTATAACGGAAACCTGTAACCTTCTTCCGCCTTGCCGGTGATATACGTTCGCGATTTTTTTATTGAGCTAATAATCTATTACTGGCCACCTGTTTTACTGATGACAAGCAATTATTTCCGACGGAGCACATCCGACCGACGTTCATTAGACGAATTTGCACGGTCGAAGCAGACGTGTATTTCTACATGAAAGACGCGACTGAATCTTCGCGCGTTGCGGAATCTGCGGTGATTGATCAGGTTGGGAAAAATATGAATTCATCGTCGGTAAAGATTCTCAAGTGGAACTGGTCGAGACTGGTCTGATGATAAGATTGTTTGACGCTGTGTTGATCGATAGTCGAGTTCTATGTTTCCAAACAACTAAACTGTATGAACAGCAAGTCTTTTATTCCAGCGCTAAGTCTCTGTGCATGGCAAAAGTATAACTACGTAACATATACCCACACAAATTGAAGCAGGTACGTCTTTAGACCGATGGCTTTTGCATTCGAAGAGCATCGAGAATCCAATATCTAATCCGAGTTAGTGCTTACCAGTGGAATCGGCGTACTAATACCCGGATCCATGCGCTTTAAAACGAACATTGTTTGCTGTACAATGCCATAGAAAACTTCCTCGTTACAAAATATACCGTAGACGAAAAAATAAACCCGAAATAAAGCTCACACGCGTAATTTTGAATCCAACCATTCGGGTCATTCTGCGCATCTATTGTCGAGGAAACTCCTGATGGAAATATAGGTAAAATGCCGACAAGAGAATAGCTCTCCTATGTTGTAAAAATTGTACAGCACCGAAGGAAAACAGTGCCGCGACTACAAAATAACAGGATGTTTCAACAAATAACACATCCTGCAGGTAGTGAGGAGAACACAGCGAGTTATACCCTCTATACTCTACGATGTTTTGAGAAAATTCTACTCTAATTTAACTCAGGCATTATTTTTAATAGTATTTCAGCGCTTAGTGCAGAAACTAGGGAAACCTAGTACGTATAGTAACAAGGGAACATATTGCGAAAGTAAAAAAAATATGACATTTCGGGTTTGTTAACTTTATATGAGGAGCCTTCAGTTTTATGGATCAAAAAGCTGTTCAGCAATGAATTTGATTGGCAAGGTCAATTTCCGGTTTATATATAATGAACAACTGCGTATAGTTAAAGGTCATCGCGCAAAACCATTCATTTCAGATCGAAAATATTTGCCATTTTCAAAGTCAGATATAACGTATATATTACTTAGGTTCCTTAACGATATTTAATCCAATATAGAACCTGAAGCTGCATTCGTATATACATTATATATATATATATACCTCAGAGCAAAATGATACCACAATTAACTCTATCAAAATAGATCGAATGCCTTTTTACCGACACATCGAAAATTCCATAACTCATAATTATATGACTCATTGATGAGGAACCGGAGTAGTTTTCACTCGTCCACAACTAAATTTCATAGACTAGGATCCAGTTCCACATTTCGTTGTTACATTTCTAAAAATTTAAAATGAATAAATTTAAATCTTAGTATCAAACTTAACTGAGAAACTATATATGAAATTGGGTCCAGAACGTTTTGACCCATTCGAATTACTGCTTATTTGCCTACTAAGTGAATTGACCCGGATTAAAGTTAAAATTGGTCTGTAGATCTACCAGGAAGTTATGATCAATTTTATAAAATCGAATGCTTTTTATGGTGATCTAGTTAATACGACAATAGGTTTATGAATCTAATTAATGGGGGTTGATCACGATACCTGGTCGTGATTGAAGTTTTTCCCTGTGGAACGGCTGACAAAACTGTAATTCATAACTCCACAAAACACGACTTCCCTGGTAATAGAGAACGAGAAATGAATTCAAAAAGTATTCGATTATACTTCGAGCAGCACGGCAGATGTATATGATGACATAGAATAAGGAGGAACACGACCTTGCAACGTGATAGACGCTTTGCAAACCACCTTAGGCACAAACATCTTTCTTCGCAAAGGATTCGAAACCCATATCACAACGATTGTGTTAAATACGGACGATTAGAATAATTCCTTTTTTACACATGATAAGTCTAACTTGTTTGGATAAGAAATGAAAGCTTGGCCCGAGAATTCCGTTTCATCGGTATCGGTAAACCTCTCAGTACAGGTGACCGATGAGAAAGTGAAATTGACACACAAAGCTGTTTAGATAAGCGAGTGCGCTCTTCATAGAACAACAGTGTGCCGTACGCTGATAAAAAAAGCTCAGCATCACTTACTTCCCTAAATACTTGGGATTCTGTTGCAAGGTGAACTTGTTCCAAATTCAGATAACAAAAGGTTCATATAGGGGCATCTCTTAGTTATGCCTACAGCCAAATGTATTTTTGATACAGCGTACTGCTCATCCACTCTTACAGGAATTTGATCATGTATTTGGCCGTATTTTCTTAGCCCATGCATCATAACTGGGTTTGCCTAAATCTGGGCTTGCCTAAAAGCCACTTACATCTGCTGGCGACCCATGCTAAATAACCATAGTAGTTGAAACTGCTCAATTGACAAATCTACGTCTATTTCTATAAATTTTCATGAAATCAACATAGTCTACACGATGAATTCTGTTGAAAAAGCCATCATATACAAAACGGGTGGAAATGAAGATAAAACCGAAACTATATGAGCTAAATGACAATTATTCATGGCAATCTTGTCATGTTTGTGAACTTACTTAACCACGTGCATGGCACAATATCCGCGTTGTGTATGCGAGAAAAACAAACCCGCGAGACGCTAAAAACTAACTCTCACTCGCCTCGCCGCCGCATTACCGCAAAACACAGCATCAACAGCGACGACGACTTGTCCCAGAAACAACTTGATAACCCAAATACATGATAATCTAATAAAGTTATGCCACTACGAATTACAAAACTTTTTTCAGGCGTCGTGATCGAGTTACGCGAGATGGAAAAAAAATCTCAGTGCGTTGATAAACAACATTTCTGTACATTGTCTTTTATTTTACAGGCAAGCGGGCATCGGCCAGGTGAGAAGACAGTGGTGATGATAACCTCTAAATCGATAATTCCAAACTTTCCCCATACAAGCTACTTGCTTCGCAAACGCATTTCAATATACTCCTGATATCGCTTTTAAAAGTAATTTATTTTCAGATGGAAAAAGTAAACTCTCACGCAACCTAGAAATAGGGAAATTGCACGATTAAGACTTCGATAGTCATATAGCTAAAACTCGACCGCCGATCACACAATTATATCTGTAATTCGATTTCTGATTTCAAAACCAAACCCCCTGTTTCGCTCCTGGCAGGCGTGGTGGGTCTTTAAGGGACACTCAATAGAAAAATCAAACGAAATTTACCAACCAAATAAATAACAGGGACAATCCCTATTCTAAGATTAAAAAAAGTCACGTATTGCGGGAAATCAATAGAATACCAGCTTGCCAGGGGTCCGGCATCGCCCCCCGAACTCGATTCCATCAGCTTTAGCTTAGTGAGTTCGGATCCCTTGACGGATGAAGATGGGAAATACCGACGTACTATGTATACTTACTTTCTACAGATGAAACAGCTTTTATGATACAAGGTCTTCTTCGCCCAGACTCGATCCAAACCGACGGAGAATCCGCACGCGGCACATTTCTCTTTATTACCATTGTTCAAAGAGTTTCTCCTCGTCACCGTGACGCGGTCGTTCGAGCCGCGTTTACCGTCCGGTCGACGTATCAGTGAAAACGATCGCTTTATGTTGTTCATATTAGGATCGAATCCCGCAGGTTGTAGGAGTTCTTCTAGTTCATTGTCCTGTTGTTGCACGTCCAAGGTCCCTGAAAATACACGTATACTCAAGATATGTATATACATATATTTCGCAATCCACGAAAAGACAATGAAACTACTTTTTAGCACTAAGTTCGAAGTTCCCGTAATGATAACTAACTCACTTGAAAGAAATGCCTTAAATGGCGGTATAAAGCATCGTAGTTGGCAAAGTGTTGGCCATAAAAATGAAGCAGTAGGGTATATATTGAAATTCTATGTTTGCCATAGCCTCAAACCACAGGGTGTGTCAGCGTGTTCCACCCACGAAAAACCCCGATCCAGTAAGCCGCCAGAAACCGCAGACTGCTTTATTACATATAGGAAAACCCGGTGTCCTAGTTCTATACAGTATGAAAAAGGTGCGCAGGCTAAGATTGGGCACAGGACCAAGATGAGCTTAGCGTTGACTCCTCGTGCAACAGGCCCCATCAGAGTCCATAAATATTATAGTTTTCATTTCACTTATTTCCGAAAAACCCAAGTCATTTACGCATGACAATAGTGCATAACAAATTTTAAACACAGGAGGAAAATAAGAAATATCATAATTGGGCCTCTAGTAAAAATATGCGAAAATCTTTCAGAGGATTTCCTAATAAATTATGTAAGTCCTAATGAGCTCGATATCGACCGACAAACGCGACGCTTTTACACCGTTTGCCGAATAGAATTATAAGCCGACAACTTAATGAAATCGTAATAATCAACACGACAATACATCTGTAGAATAAACATATCGAAATTATCGAATTATTCATTTAAGGTATGAAATATTTGGATTCTTAGAATAACTACAATCTGACTAATCATGAAACTTTGGTTTTCGCAGATTTCATCCAAAAACTATAAGATAGAGTTAAACTATTGATTATAAAGCGAATTTATATGAGTCCGTGGTTAAACCACAAACCGTATCTGGGTCTAACAGCTTATCAAAACAAGTGGAAATACGTCTCAAGAACCAATATTACGCCAGCGTATGCACCTACCACATGTTGGCTCTGGTTCGGCCCCCGAACGACCGAAAATTGCTTTTTCGTATCCCTCGAACGGCGAACCGTACCGGTTTATCGCCGGTGTTCTGCGCACGAAAACCGGACTTTTGGCCGCCCGACTAACGCGGTTAGTACGGGATGATGGCGGTGGCGGTGACAACGACGGCGGTGAGACTAATTTCTGGTAACGAGACATAATTATCTGCCGAGTTCCGAGCCGGCCGCTGCGTGTTGTCTGACACAATTCGATATAATCATAAAACTAAAAGCTTATAAGCGGCAACTGCATCCCCCGAATTGACGATTTCGGATATCGATAAACACGTGATGCTCATTTGACGACCTCAGGTGACGGACAAGTTCATCACCTCGTAATACAACCGTTCGAACTTCAACACCGATCACAATAAATCCAAATACGAGTACGCGCTTATGAAATCTAGCCGACAAAACGTTAGTCTTTGTATGGTGACTGTTTCAGTACTGTATCACTAGCCGGCTGTTTGTTCTAAATAGGTTTTCACGAGTCTTTACTTCCTGTTACTAACACACAGATAAATATATATGAATATGTTTCGCCCAGATTGTGCCAGCATCCTTTAACGTGAAAACCGTTTCCAAGTCAACGTTGGGACAGTAATTTATATCAGGAAACAACACGGGTCATTACAATGGAAATGTTGGTTATGTTTCATTCCTGTATAATCAATCTATCATACTGTGTACGTATACTATTAGCTTTTTATATGATTCGACTAATAATTTCAAGTCAGTTACATCTTCTTCATTCAAATGACCTGATGTCTTGATATTTGGAAATAAATGAATTTTTAGAGATTGAAATAAAGCTCGAGATAAATAGCCATGGCGTCCATGAAGCTCGTCAGTTTCATTAAAACACCTACTTATCTATGACCAAAACTTTATCCCACTCGCTGTCTTTCTGTTTGAATTCTTTTGACATTTCGAGTGCTAAAACTAACGGACATATATATATAATAAACTTCGTCGCTAGTTTTTTTTCTAATCAAATTGAAAAGGCGCGGAGGAGTAAGACAGACTACGAAGCCAAATAATTGCTGCGCGAACTTACGATATTTTCCGACGCTTCCTAAATGAGTTTTGACTGATTTGCAAAACTTAAACTAAAGGCAACTTTAGAGAAATAAAAAATGAATACAAACGTATTGATATTCTGGTATGAAGAACCACGCCTACGCCTTACCTGATACACTTCAGCTATAAATCCGATAGTTTATCGAATATAGGTGTTATCGGATCTCCAGCGATAACAACACAACGAAAACAAACCCTGGATATAAAAAGAAAAAACGCCGGGCAAAAACTGATGCATGACATTCACCATTTGTCAAGTGATAATTACCCACGCGCTTATGGAACATACGTTTGAGACCGTTATTACCGAGGTAATTAGAGGAAATTACCACACAAGTAGGACACTATTGGTTCCGTCTATACAGCGATACCAGAATCGACCGCGGATTATTTTTATTTCTCTCATTTCCTCGGAAAGTTTACCACCAGTGAAAGGAGTGTCATTCGTGTGTACTATCGAAAACGTCCGAAACGAGCGTAAATGCAGCTATCTTCTGCAGCCAGCGAAAAATGTCAGTTGTAGTACGATTAAACAGTAAATTCCGTATACCAAAAGTAATATCCCGAATCTAAGCGTTTTATTTTCAAAAGAAGCCTCTTACCTTCTCCCATCACAAGTATACTAATCTCAGTTTAACTCGTTTTAACTGAATAAGGTTCCTTACGAGATGTTTCCATGACTATAAATTATCGCGTCCGGTATTTACACCGTTAAACCTCGTTATTTCTGCACTTTATGATAAATAATCATCGACTCAATTCACCCCCTTTCCGAGGTAAATCAGTGCAGAGCGACCGGGGCTTTTTTTAAATAACACAAACCGATCGTTTCAAGACGGTCGAACGACCCACCAAGATTTTACTATTTTCATAATTGATTAAATTTAGTAAATTATCAATCCCTCGTGTCGAAAACGAGTTGAATTAGGTAAATTACCTCTTATTATATATTGAAGACGATACAATATGGTGGCTGATTCGGGCCACAAAATTTCAAATTCATTTTAGAAAAATCATGTTTAATATAAACAAAAGAATCGTAAAAACAACAAGTTTTGAAATCAAACTTTTTAGGTTCTTTTAGGTTTTTACTTGTTTTCCTGCCCTCAGAGTTGTGTTCGGCACCGTGCACCGAAATCAACATTTAGGTCCCGAAAACAACTTTTTAGGTTCTAATCTACTTGGACCAGCGGTTGCATAGTCATGACTTAGACTTAAGTCCAGTGTTAGACAAACTTAGTTCTATAGCCTATCTAACAACTTAAGTCCAGTCTTAAGATTTAAGACGGCTTTTGGACTTAAGCCATGACTGTGCAACTGGCCCCTGGTCCAACTAGATTCGTGACTTTAAACTACTCGCTCGGAATGTTATGAAGCGATCGCGTCCCCAGGGACTTAACTCTCAAATATTTCACCCAGAACATTTTTCGGTTAAAGTAATTTTAAGGACTTAAATAGATAAGAAATAAAAGTAATTTTAAGGACTTAAATAGATATTGCCAGGACCTAAAAGTTGCAAACAGCGGACGCGGAAACAACTTTCTTTTTCACCAGCACTTCTTTCAGCCGCCATAAGACAGACACTTCGAAGAATGAAAATGATACATCCGCACCATTATTATAGATGGAGTCTGCGTGTACGACGTAGCTAAATAACCGTATCGTGTACACGGCAAGGTTCATGATTCTATTATCGGCTTGATGATAATAAATCTTCTCTGGCGGAAGTAAAAGCCATGCTGTAATTACTACAAAATCCAGGGGCCTGATTGCGATTGTTGAACGGGCCCTGAGTCCACCAGCCACACCCGTGTAAAAACCATAGAACAAACATGTGGTGATATCAGTTTTACACGGAATGAGTTCAAATTGACACAATGCAACGAAAATGTTTAGCAATTTAATTATTTTAAAGCCATGAGTGCATGACACTTTGATGATATAAATAGATCGACTCCAACAGTGGTTCAAACTTTTCAATAATCTCAATCTGCTTCGCGTTTGACCGATAAACCAGAGAAAAATGTTTCTAATAATATGATAATAATATGTGTCTTATATAGCACCAAATCCAGCTAGGCTAATCAGAGCGCTTTACATTTTTCGATATTATTACCCCGGCCATTCTATTACTCTAACATGTATCAGTCATCTCTCCCTGGGGAGAAGTAACACCGAGCGGCTAACAAGCGTTCAGGAGTCATCTATCAGGCCAGGTACCCATTCACTCTAGGGTGGAGAGAGGCAATGAGGAAAAGTGTCTTGCCCGAGGACACTACGGCAATGACCGGCTACGAACCTACGACCTGGCTTCCCAGAGCCGAACGCTCTAACCACTCGGCCACACCGCTCCAGTTCAAGGGATTCAAGAAAACATAATATTATCATATAATACCTGTATATTTGATATAAATCGCTTTCCGTCTGTTGTACATTGAATTCAGCGATTTAGTCGGCATGTAAAATGTATCGTAGGTATCGGGATCTTTCTCGGGCCGGCCACACGCCATCCACATCAGCTGTTTCAACAATCCCATACTGATCCACAGCAATTTCTTCCACGTTTTCAGCTTTTACGAATCTTCGCTCGACAACCGGGCGTCGAAGTTAATCTTTCGGGATACAAAGTGCCGAGGATGTTCACCGATGCCTCGTTGAATATTTTCAGGTAACAATTGGCGTTTTTCCCGCTTCTACTGCCGACGAAGAATAGTCGCAACAGAAAATTCATGACAGACGACCTAACATCGCTGAATTCACGAAACGAAATACTAACCGACGAACAACGAAACGCAAGGAAAACTTAATCACGAAATATAAATATCTGTCGCGGGGAGGACTGAAGACAGACAATGAAAGAGTGAGTCATGTTTTGAAAAGAGGAACGTGCCCGGTATTGTTCATGACTGAACACTGACTGTCGTGTATAATACAGAACGCGAGATTGGGAAAGTGACCTCATCCTGATAAAAGCGGAACTCCACCCTTCGCCGGGACCTTTATCATAATAAGCCCATATCGTGAACACGTTTACATCTATGAGTCACAAATACAACTCAGATATATAAAAGACTAAACGAAATTTCAATGAACCAGCTGTCGGCTTCAGGGGACAAAATTAGAGCATTTGATATTATTATCAACAATTTTGCACGCGCGTTTCGGACAAAATAATGTAACCAAATACTTGATACGACGCCAGTAACCGACGCAAATCCCTGTCAGAAAAAAAAACAGACTGATAATTGTCAACAGAAGCCATAAATTTCAACTTGTAGAATCTAAATTTGTAGCGACGACGATATGGGCGTCGTTGTCGTAAGAGAACAACAAAAATTTTGCAATTACTTTTTTTCTCGTTTGCATGTCGGTGATTCAATGTATTGCGTATAAACATCGATGTTGCGTGTGCTATTTAGAAATTACTCAGTACTTCACGAATATGAAAAATTGATTTCACATCGCATTTTAAACAGTGTTCCGACGATGAACACCGCGATGCAATATGACAAACCAATATTATCGATGTATAGTGACTGTATGTACTATATTCATAATAAACAAATAGCCGACACCCCTTATGTTTCTATACCGGCATGGTAGACCAATATGTTTACTAATCAAAATTCGATTTTCTATAAGATACAACCCAATCAAGATGATTCACGAAACCGATGAGTTATACTGTTATGACATTGACTATTTGCTTCCAGATATATATATGGACATTTTTGCCGATTTTCAATTCCTCAAATGCAGCCACAAGGTTCAGACAGCAGGCAAAAGTAAGTTCAAACAAAAGGTTTACCTCTATAAGTATAAAGCGAGACAATTTTATCGTAAAATACCACGCGTACCAAAACAAAAGGAGCCGGTTTTATAGACTGGTATCACCTTTAACCCGGGGGGGGGGGGGCTAACCCGGTTGAAAATGAATTGACCGGTCCCTGTAGATTGTACCGCTACAGCTGTGACCCATAAGTTCCAGCGCATGATTTCGGACGAACCCGAAAGCACGCAGTGGGCTGGGATCGCTTTTTTGCCAGCGGAACATTTAGCTTTTTATCAGAGGAGCCGTCTTCTATAAAGTCCGCAAGTACATACTGCTGACACCAGCAACGGAATCTCTCTGATTGAGCAATTCGGCTACGACGCGAAATATCCGTAGAATTTTATCTTATGTGATAAAAAAAAAAGATTCCCGATGCCTGACTAAGCGGAAGATTATTTCCATCTTGTACTTCGCTACAAGAAATCGTCAGAAATAATGAAATAATGTATCATATAAAAGTCAAAAATCAAAATCAAAGTTTTTCTCATGCGTATTTGCAAATTGAAAGCATAAGATGATTTATGATGAATATACGTATTCTGTTTGTTGATGATTCTCATAGGCTATGCACATACATATTTGCACAACTTACAGTCGGTAAATTTGCACACGTTGAAGTGAATTTGGCAGAAAACGAAACCTCTGATCAAAAATATCAGTACGTACCATATTTACATAAACAAAGCGACGCGGTCGATGTGTAAATGTATCTTTGCTCCCATCCTTGCTCTTTCTTTCGAAGCTCTCCAGACGAGCCGCATAACAACCATCGAATCATCTTCCACTTGCCCATGACGGCAACCGATACTCAGTTGCCCGGTTCTATAAATTCGCGTGTTGGCCGAGTCCGTATCCAGCGGTGGGCCTTACGCCGTTACCATCGCGATGACGATGGTCGTAAAACGCGTTAAAAACATCCCCGAGTCGCACACGCACGACGGTTGTTATTCGGATACAGTCGCGCTAGGTTTGTGATAATCCATCTATTGTAACTGCAATTATTTCTCGTATCATCGGCTGATGGCTACGTATGTCAGTGACAAATGTATCGATGCGTCGTTTTAACGATTACCAGTCACAATGACGGAAAGGTATACGACGGACGCATTAGCTTTCATTAATAATGCCACACGCGAGTCCCGAAATACCGCGAAAACGCTTGAAGACAAGCTGCCGTTGTTTATTCGTGAAAATATTCGCAATTTTAATGCACATTATAGTTTTTGAATAATAATTCATCCGTTTAATTCGTCATCCCAATGCAATACACCACAAACAAAGATGACAGCTAGGATTTGCCTCGCGTTGTCGGTTGCCTTTGTCTTTTTCGCGTATTCAACTATACGTAAGTTTTACACATCCCAACAGTCATGGAGTAGAGCGTAAATGCAAATGAACTTGGATCTTAAATCACGCAGCGGAGGCAAGATTTCGAGACCTTTTTATTGAATTAGATCTGTAATTAATTCGATTACAACTAATGCGTTACAGCGTGTTATCGGGTATACGGCGAACACGCGTCCTGGGTCCATCACCGACGGTAACTCTTACTGACCCCGACGCGCTGTGACCATCTAACACCAGTACAGCTGGTCAATGAGACTGATTGTAATAAACCGCTGACAGTTCGGTCGATAACTATAGAAATATGTGTATATACATGTATGTCCCTCCGATATAATACAGAACATCTGTTACGCGCATATATGAAATGCCGTAATCAGTTTTCTAGTAATTACGATGTTCGTCTCTATCGTGTATTTAGCTCAAAATCCCAGCCGGTATATACTGTGTATTGTCTTTTCGTGTTGATCGGTTTTCTCTCACATACGAACACTTACTCGATGAACAAACGACCTTATTGGTTATTTCCCATTCCAGAAGATGCACAGCGGTGAATACCATTACCGGGGAGAGCACCAGAATCTCTCCCGCAGTATACGGTACGTACATAATATGCAACAGCGGCTAAAATCGTTATTTCCTTAATAATAATCTCTCGATCGTGTGGTGGCGTATAGACGGCTTTCTGGTTTCAGCAGCCGAAGTAAAAAGTTACGTCGTCCAGGCATATCAGCTAATCTATACGATTTTCCTCTCGAATTCATGCCAGACACGAGTCATTCACGCGCGTCTGATATTCAACGATCCGATGAAGTGAAGTCTTTGAAGGTTCTCGTTGATTTTCTAGATGCAGCTCCTATATCTAATTCCTTACGATCATTCCTAAATTGGTCGATCGCTTCGTAGCACCGTTATAGAGTACGGAATATGCCCGAGCACGAACTGTCGTATCGTAGAGCAGCACACGCTGGATCCCCGCGGGACAATAAATATAATTTCTCCTGAGTTCATCATCCAAATTGGTGCCTCGTATTTTGACATTTCGGCGCAGCCGATAGCAATACACTGCAGGCGAGTCAGTCCGTCAATTCACCGGATTTTTTCTCCGGGACAAATCCTGAAAGCCCTTTTATATGCGTGTCACGTGAAATGCTTGATCACCCTCAGTCATTCGACTGATGAAATTGTAAATACATGTTACCAGCTTCCGCGCGCAGCAGAAAGCGAAAGCATAGTTCAAGTCGCATTTTGATTTATAGCATAGCTACGTACGACTCAACGACGTGGATATTTCCTAATAGACCCGCGTGCTGCAAATCCGCCAGTGTTGATATAAAATTCCAATAATCGCGCTTAAAACCCCCTCCATTTTAGAATAGTACATTACTGTGAATGATTGCACAGTGCACAGACGCTCATTGACGGTCTGAAATATCACGCATATCCGGTTGTGGTTTTGAAAAAAATAAAATCAATCGATTTTATCACATCAAAGAAAAAACTGTCGAATGGTTCTCCCGATATGCGTCATAACATTCAAATACTGACCGGAAATGACGTTGTGAAAGCATGATCGAGTTCGAAGATGACTTCTGAACTGGTCAATCAATTCAGTTTATACGTCCATGATCAATTTAAACACGTAACTAGCGCTTCGTAATATAATAATAATGCTACTGCTTGTTAGAAATGATAGTGTCCTCCAGTCCTTCTACACACACACACACACTGTCCTAATAAACCAATGGTCTAATTTCTCAGAATATCTTACAGGATGCACTGGTATACGTCCTGCGTGAACATTTCTGAAGAAAATTTTAAAAAAAATCTTTCTGCCTCGATAGTGAATATCCATTACATTCTAGCATTACATTCCATTGTTGAAATGTCAGATCCGCCTAAATGTGAAACTTTACTTGGAAATTGGCGATTGAAGTCGAAGCGATGATGGGATTTTTCGTGGAAAGATTCTTTAAGGCTTAGAGTCGTTCCCGTATTCTTCCAGATGCGATAATAATAGCGTAACGTGAATTGAATTAATATGTCAAGAACATTAAAACGTACGTGATTAAAATCAGATTGAAAATTTATATGAGTTTTATGCGTTTCTGTCGATAAGGAATAAAAACATCATCACTTCCATGGATTAAAAATAATCTTACCTGTTATTTTGAAATTATAGAAATATTCGTCATTCATAGATCGCCTCTGTGGGTTTATTCTATGATTGTCGGGTGGTTGGGTTGCCGTCGAGTTTGTCGCCCAAATAATATCCTCCTCGAAATCTCTTTCGCGCGTTTCGTACGGGTATTTGGGTCTGATTCGGGGCGTGCTGTTCAAAGGATATGTTCGGCGATGGTATCGTTGGAAAGGATGAAACGCCATCGTCACTTCCAGTTGCTATTCACAGCTGTATCTAGAAATATATAGACTAATAACTATGATGAAAATAATCGACGAAAATGGTATATATCTTTGTACTCATAAAAGAACGTCATCTTCGTATCAGATTTATATTCCCTTTTCTAGTGGTAAGAAATAAGCATTGATTTTGTGCTCAGAGGTTTGCTGTCGAAACTATAATGTAAGATATATTCATCATTAAAAAGACGTGTAGCCTCGCCGAGTTTTCAGCAAATTGAATTATATGCTCGAGCTGAGTTGAATTGATATCCGACTGATTGAAAAATTTGACGGATGAGACTGGTATTGAATTTGGCTCATTGTTCAAAAGCCCATTGTAACAGAATGATCCATCGCGTATATAGGCCAAGAACGGACCTATAAACCTTAAAGAATTTATTTCCATTTAGCTACATTCCAAATTATACCTGTTTATCATTTATATGAATGTATACTTTCAGCAAATATTCCTGACGTGCGATTAGAATATCATGTATTTCGATATCCGTTAAAAAGGGAAGAATTTCATAAAGCTTCCAGTTTCTATGGATTCAAGTGCAGCTATGAAATGCGCAATTCGGAGCTGTCCACTATAATTTATACATCATAGCGCCTGAGAAATTTAGGATTATCAAAACAATGAATATAGAATTAACAAGACAACCAGGTGCTCCACGTTAATCTGGAAATAGTTATAAAGATCATGTGCTTAGCACGTGGTTACTTACAAATCTCGAGCGTACTTCTGCTATTATGTAATAGTTTGCATCTGCCGAAAAAATTTTATTCTAAGTGCGATGAAAATATGTTCATCATATTGTTCGAAATGCTGGATCCATCATTTCAGCATCTCTTTTTATTCCGAATTGTAGAATGAACCTAATCTTGGAATGTAGTTAAATTGAAATTTAAATCTCTATGATTAATATTACTAAATGTTAGGGTTAGGGTCCTAAAACCGTTGACAGTCTCGTTGCAGCTGGTCGTCGTTGATTAAACGCAATATTTAATCTGAGAAAAACTCGGTGTCAAACAAAAGATGAACTTGGATGAACAAATAGTTACATGAATTACAAGATCACAGAATGAAATGGAAAAATGCATAAACATATACAGATAAATGAATAAATACACATCGTCAAATGTATTTTTGATATCATAAATATACTTAGACAAACAATACACTTGCTTTCATTACTTGAAAGACCTAATCGTCATATAATATCATTTAGAAACATTATCGGATCAATTGATTATTAATCCGTTAAAAAACCGTACGATCGAAACTTACAGTTATTCGAGATTATTAAATCCGAAACGAGTTCGTCTGCTGCGTATAGCGCATCGTACGTTACAAGTAACAACTATCCGTAGACTTGCTCCCCGTTGAAAAAAAGCGCACCAATCTTCTCTCTACTGATGATAGTGACAGGTTTCTGCTCGTATTGAAGATACCACCCGCGATAATATGTACATACGGTCTTCTCGCCGATGCGCTTGTTGGTGGTGTGTTATACAACTTAACATTACGGCTATTTTACAACTTAATCGATGAATTGTCAATATTTCAAATATTGTAGAGATGTTGTCCCAGACTCTCCTATTCAGATAACGATCAACAAGAGCACTCGAAGTCAACCCCCTTAACAACGCAAATCATTCGATTTACACCTACACATAACGGCCAACACTACCGTTTGGATAATCGGAATAGGAGAATTTTTAATTGGCCAATTTTCGTCGGAAATTACCATTGCGAGCCATTGATGATCAAATTCCAACTTCTGATTGAATTTATCTTTCAATGGGGAGAGGTCAAATGTCGCATTCACGACCAAACTGGCGGCGTTGGTGGTCCAAATCCAATGGACCATCTGTTTCATAAATTGAAAACAGATTGTTCCATATCTAACGTACATGCATTACATAATTGATTCTCAATTTTCTCGTATGAACCAATTAAACTTAGCCGGTAAATCGTGGGATTTTTCGTTTCGAAAAGGAAGGGTTTTTTAAAGTAATTAACTGAGAAATATTCTAAAGTATTTTATTCCTCGTCTGGGTGGTTTTTATGCCGAATTACAAACCTATTTAATGGTACTCTTTTTAAGAAAATCCGTTTATGCCATAAAATCGGAATCAATCGGAAATGCTAAAAAAAGGTTTTTTCTCCTAACCGGATACTTGAACTTATACTGAATTCCGTATTGCGAAAAATTACCGCGGTTTTAAGACTATTTCATTTTTCAACCAATCAAAAACAACAAGTTCCAATCAATTGCACAAATCTTTGTTTATTTATAAGAACGATTATACTTAAAAAGGACAATTCTTTTGATGTCTTCGATTGGCACACGTGGGTTGCCTGGATGATAGGAATGAAAAATTTAAGTAGAAACAAATAAACCAAATAAAAATACTTTTAAAAATGTAATTGTTTAGAAAATGTCTGTTTGGTGTCTTTTTAGCATAATAATTGCGCGGACGCTTATCGTCGCTTTTTAGTGTAGACTGGTTGCCTGTCCCATTCAATATGAAGAGACCGATAACCAGTCTACTTTTAGTGCAACCCGGTAAAGGCGCGTCTGTTTGAAGGTCGCCGCCAACTTGATAGTCCTCCGATCCACTATGGATTTCACTTTAAGATGTGATTAAAATTGATTTTGTAAACTCCACGAGCTTGAAGTGCGACGAAATTATCATAAACAAGTAATGAAGCTAAAATTCGATTTAAAACAAAGCTATTTAGCCCGCATGTCCTTCCCTCTCTAGACCCATCATAATAGTAGGCCTACCGCTCAAATTCAATCGCCATCCTCCAACCTCCTTCCCTGACCCCTTGTTAAAATCTTCTGCAAAATGGAAATTGAGGATACTGTTGTTAAGCCTGTACAACCCCAAATTCTGTTCAATTATCTGTCTATCACCTGATTGAAATCGGACAATCCTGAAAATGTCGAGCGAAGAGAGTGGCGCTATCAACAAAGAAATAAAGCAATATCTGAAACTGTTCTGCATAACCGATAACGAGAACGACCTGTTAGAAATTGTTCAACGGATCGAATCGATCGCGGTGATTCATGATTTCGCGGATGACAAAATATTGACGAGCGAATTTTTTCGTAAGGCGACGTCAGTTTTTCGTTCACCTTACGCGCGAGAACTCGTCACAGCGCTGATAGCGGCGCTGAACGGATTCACCGCTAGAGATCGCGTGAGGGAACGGGTTCTGAAAGGAGGAATTCATCGCGACGTTTTAAAAACCCTTCGATCGGTCGTCGGCTCGAAACATCCGTTAGACCGCGTACTAGCCGACCAAGCGTCGTTATTCATGCGCAATCTTTCGAAAGTTCCAATGGCGTTAAGATTTCATTTCATCGATGATAACGTCGTCGGGGTTTATACGAAATTGCTCGACTGCTGGGACTCGCAGATATTCCAGCCGTCGGAAAGCGCGATGAACCGTCTCGGCGAATTGGCGCTCGGAAAATCGCTGATCGCAATCGTCGCCGCCGACGAAGAGAAACATTTCGTGCGAAGATTAAAAGCGCTGCGCGACGTGTTGGAAATTCCGTGTTTCATGCGCGCGAAAAGTCTCGAGCTCTACGATACGACGTCGCCGGACAAGGACGTCAACATCAGAGTCGAAATGATGAAACTCGCCGATATTTGGAGCGAAGTAAAACTCGATGCGGATAATTTGAATGAGGACCGAACCGTCGCCGTCGTTGAAGAAAAGAAATACGTCGATGTCGAAGTCACTTTTGTCGGTGAGTTTTTCGTTCATTGAAGAATTGCCAAAGTCTTCATGTTTTCATGCTAGGAACCATGATTTTAGAAGTTTTGAAAATAATCCATAATGAATGGCATGAAAACGTATTTCTAAAATTGATTGAGTTTATGAAATGGAGTTTCTGTGCTCTGGTTCAAATGAGTTGAAGAAGACTTCTTTAGCAATCCTTCAATACAGTGCAAAATGGATAGAAAATCAATGGCTTATTCAGACTACAGTTTCACTGGTTGTATAAAGACCAATATTGGAGATATTCATTAGATTAAGCAAAATATCCCCAAAAAATCAATCCCAGAGAAAAAAATTGGCTTAAGTCATTTATTCGTAAGGTAATGCATTCCTCCTTTTCACAGTTGATGGATGTTCGTTTTGGGCTCAGCTTTCGAAAACGAGCATCGACAAAGTCAAAGAAATTCGGCAGAAAATAACTTCATTCTCGCCGGAGGAACGGAAGTATTTGCAGATGCCGCCGCCAAACGGCTGTTTTGTTTGTCTGTCACATGACTCTAATCCGATCAATGGGTGAATTATGATTTCAGTATATTTTCAATATTTTAACGTATTTTTTCTCCTATGCGCGACAGATAAGAATTTGCATCTTTATATCTTATTTTTTCGCAGGTACGCTCGCGGTATTGTATTAACCAGTACTGAAAACAGTACAACAGTTTTTACTTTGGATTATGGTGTCAAAGTCACTGTTCCGTGGAGTCAATTATTTTATATATCTCCGAAAATGGGATTGAAAGGTTTAGGACCCCAGGCAGTTTTCTGTCGATTAAACGGTGAGTTTTCAAAAGCATATATCAGGGTTCATTCGTAGCGAATCAATGTGCTTTTAAGTGCTTAGTTTTGAAGGGCCCTCACCTTTCACAACAATTTCAAAAAGTGTTCAAATACAAAGTGCTTACTTTGGACTTTTTGTATCCCAAATTATTTTTTTAGGAAAATTATGCATTATGCCAATATTAATGCCTGCATAAAAAAATATAAAGAAATACATAGGACGAAGCTGTGCAGTCTTTTATGCGTAATAAAAAAAGTAACACTTTTGCCTTACGAAAGTGCTTAAAAAGTGCTTTCTAATACTGTCGAAGAGTGCGGAAAAGCGCTTACTTTTGTCTCAGCCGCATGTACTAAGCACCCTGTATGTACTGTTAACTCTACCTAGCAAGTCCGGTTGGATTCTACTAGTTCGCCAACAAACCCTAATCAAATTTGATGATAATGATAAGTAAGTTACGTGATGACACCTTTCTCCAATAGGTACATGTCCTGCGACGAGTCACAGAGCAGTTTTAAACAACATTTTGGGAACTTTCTATAACTTGTCGATTGACTCTATCTCTATTTGTAAGTAGAAATGGAATTTGAAGGTATCAGTATATATTTTGACCGAATTGTTCCGAATTGTATGGACCATAGATCTCGGCCAATAAGCCAGGGACGGATCTTCTGCGAGACTCTCCTAGGTCCGGTCAAATTTTTGCCCCATTTATTTTAAGGCAATTTGATAAAAAAAGTACATTTCCTTGACACCAATTAAGAAAAGTACCATTTATGACAATTTTGTCAAAAATTCTAGAAATGGATAAAAGTGATGCTGCCAGAATGCCATTTCTTAATAATTTGCCCTAACATATTTGGTAAGACCCTCAGACCACCAGATTTTTTCTCTAAAATATCATGGTGAACGTTTCACAATCTCACTCTGCTCTCTACTCTACTCTTTCTAGGTAGGTGTCTGTTTGATACTTCAGCGATGGATCGACTGTTGCAACTTTCCGTATGTACCGATGCTGATGTATCCATGCACGCGTCGAACGTCATCGGTAGTATAGCCGCTCAGTCATCCCTTCGTGAAAAAGTTGCGCAGAAAGGTGCTTTGAAACTAATGCTCGGTAGGTATAGTGCCACAGACCCCCACTTGCGTCGACCAAACGCTGATAGTAAAGGGTTCGATACAATGCATACGATAAAGGACTCAGATACCTTTAGTTAAGTTTGCGCTCGGTAAAATTTGACTTGTGAAAATGTAACATCAGATACTACAGTCGGCCTCATTAGCAGTTTTTAGAACTTGACTGATACTATGTTCAGGTATAAAATGTACGGCAACAAGCAGCTCATTAGACTGAGCTTTGAGAAAGGAGGACAAAAGACTGATAATAAACTAAACCCGCAGTGACGATTTTACAATTTATATTCCGACAGTTTTGAAGTTTTGACATAGTCTTAGTAATGGTATACGGTACATTAGTTACATATATATTGGTATAAACTGTCTTATCTGTGTCTTAGCGATCGTCTCTTAGTTCTTGTCCCTATCCTTCTTTAGCAACATCTATATTTTTAAACTACTATATACCTGAATTATGTTATTTACGTTTCTCTGAAAATGAAGTTAAGCCAAAATTTCGAAACTGTCAGAAAATAGATTGTTAAATCATCAACTGTGGGTTTTGTTTTTAGCACTGAAATACTGGGATCGATATCAGTCAGTCTCCCAGTAAAAAAAAAGACAGTGATATGAATCTTCTTACTAATGTTTAGTGGTAATCATATTTACAGACTTGTCAGTAACAGCAGCTACAGAACCATTCAACGACGATAAAGCCCGCATTTTAAGTGCTTCACTCGGCGCTATCGTCAATATTTTGTACAACTGTTTGGACAATAAGAACATGTTCCTCGGGTTGGATGGTAAATATTTTTTTCTTCGAAAACCGGAACCCAGTTCCGTAGTTGTGAGTAAGGTTTGAAATTATGTAGCTGATAGTTTTATTGCAATGAAAGGGTGGCCACTGACCTGGAAAGTTCAGGGAATCTGAAATCTCAGGTAAAACTCGGGGAATACGGATATGTTATTGACCACACGTTTCTTTATCACTGCATGATTCATAAAAAAATGAATAAATTGTAACATTTTAAATCAAGAAATTTCTCAGATTTTCTGTTATTACATGGAAAAGTCAGGGAAAATTTTGTAAATTTGTAAATTGGCAGAAAGTGGCCACCCTGAATGGTTAAAACTCTCAAGCTCTCAGTCAAAACTGCGGAACTGGGTCCTTGTTATGTATACTGAATACCATTAAGTCGATGAACCTTTCTTTCATTGCCTTACCGACTTGCTCTGTCCCTAGGCTTGGAAACAGTAAGATACATTTATAAGAATGTAACCCATACAGAATGTCGTGGTCGAATTAGTCAATTAATCAACGTATTGAAAGCCCAAAATAAAGCGACGAGATGTCAAGTCGCAAAAAATAAGCCGACATCAACAAAATCCGAGTAAGTGCAGCTGGTAGATATATATCTCTGTTGATAGTTAGACGGCCGTCATATTTTGTTTTCTGTTGCTTTCATCGTGACCGTTCATGGTTTGCAGCGGTGATGTGGATTACTTTGCGCGTCCGAGACGGAAATCTGTTGAATTATCCCAGCACGCGATTCGTAAAGTTACAATGGTAGCTTTGAATAAAGAAAGGCTGAAAGATGTAAGTTCATCAGAAACCTGTGTTTATATACTATAACATGGTCCCTGCAACTCCTCAATTCCTTTTGAAAACTTTTAAACAGAACAGGCTTTTTAAATTGAAATTCCTATGATTTCAGCAAAATGCCTTAGACTCCTTTGAAACGCAATTAAAATTTTTTTAGTACACAACCCATAACTCTATATTTCTATATTCCTATATTTGGAACCAGAATATTCTAGTTATCCAATTCTATGCTTATTGAATTAGAAATCAAGTTTATAATTATAAAAGATCAAAATTTCCTTACAAGACCACCAAATTAACAGCTTGCGGAGATAAACAGTACCGACTTTAAGAGAAGTCTTCTGTAATTGGGATATGAAAGTGATGGAGACATTTCCTTGAAATTTGAAAGTTTCTCCTATTTAACTTCTTGAAAACTCCTTAGATATTCCAGAATGGCTGATCTGTTGAGCCCCTGCTATAAATGAGTGATTTAAGGAGGGTTAATCTCTTGACCTCATTCAACATTGATCATTGATTATCAATCTGTTTGTGCAGGATTCGAGCGATGAAGAAGTGAATGAGCCGCTGTTGATGAAAAACCGGTCGAATGACTCACAAACCGATGTGGTTCCCGTGAATGCTGCCTATATGAATGTAGACTGCTCCTACTACGTACAAGGTATTCTTTCCCTCATTTCTAGCAACTGATTATCAATAGATGTTTGTTCAGTCTTGTGGATATCAGTAAATATACACTGCCTCACTAACATTGATTTGACTACTCATTGATACAAAAAAGAAACTTATATCGCATGGATCAAGATTCGGAATAATTTGCTGATGATGTGTGTATGTTTACATATTGGAAACTAAGGAAATCGTTTATGATTTTATAGGTTTGCTGGTCAATTTCAAACATGATGAGAAAAATGAGATTATTACGACTACGCAATTGCATCAAATATCTTCCGACGTTCTGGAGAAAATTGTCTGCGGTTTCTTGAATAGCGGTGAGTGTTCTGGTATTCTGCACTAAAGAAGCGTTGGGGTCCTACAGAGGTTGGCATCTGTGGCATATGTCCCCTTATTGTATGCCCGATATAAGTCGTAACTGGCAATAACAGAAATCTTAGTAATGGAAACATGTTTTAACTATAGTAAGTACATAAACAGGGTAGCCACTTACCTGGAAATCAGGGAGAAGTCAGGAAAATGTTCTTCTCTTCAGAACAGTCAAGGAATATTAAGGGAATTTTGTAAAAAGCTTAAAGTCAGGGATAAGTCAAGGAAATATGTTAAAATCACTGTATCGCACGTAAACAATGTGTTACAAAATATATTTTACATATTGGACTGTGTTAATTGATTGGGTTCTTAGCAGATCGAGTCAGGATAAACAATGATAAACAGCATGTCATAGAATAGACAGGTAAAAAACAGGATTGATATCCCACCCCCATTGAAACCTCAAACTACCCTCACTGTTACCCTCTTCAAAAATTCCTGCGCCGCGTCATAAGAATGAAAGACTAATGATTTTTGTATTTTTCTGCAGGTATCACCGGTAGTATTTATTTCGGAATAGCCAAGGAGCTACGGGTGATCGGTATACGCATCACGAGACCGGAACGAGATGAATTTCGTCTGGCGGTCGATCGATTCATGGGTCGCCTGAAACCGATCATAAATCCCACAGCGTACGAGGTCACCTATTCGCCGGTGGTCTACAAACAGAATCACGATTCTCCCGAATCCAGGATTCATCTGAACGATCTACACGTGATTGGTATGTGTTAGAATTTTGTTCAGAATATTAGTCCTTTTTGATTACCGGTGCCTGTCTATAGGACACTCGGTTTTTAATTGTCGCATATTTTTCTTACATTTTGGAAATGATCAGTTTTCAACCCGGCCTAGAGGTCAACAAGAGTACCAACTAGACTGCAGGGGTCAGATTCATGTGAAAAATGTGAAGAATTGTGAAGCATAAATGTCTGCTTCAAAAATCGTGGAAAAAAAACGGAAGAATTCGACAAATTCATGAAAAATAGGATCGTGATCAGTAACCGCTTATGTTGTTATTGTACCTTGATATGAGAAAATCTGAACCTGTAAAAGAATTTGAAAAATTCTGGTGTTGCGAAAATTCCAGAGTTCATCAATCTGATCGCTGAGATTCTGATCCAATTTCGTTGTGTTTCTTGCTTGTGCTGGGATCTTATCCGTAAAGACTAACTAATTATTTACACGTTACGATTGAGCTTTATTTGCGATACGTCCCATGACAATGGCGTCATTCTCCCATCTCTAAATCATGTGACATATTTTGATTGATTCATACAAAACATTCCTCTTTTCCTCTTTCAAGATTTTGAATTTAATTGATCGAGAGCAATCTATGTTACTCCCTGCATTCCTCGGCAATTGGAACTATGAGATACAATCCCTTGAAACTGTACCATATTTTCATGGAGATTAATACCAGGATCGTTGCCCGCATTCTACAGCATGTTGTGTTTCTTGCTCGTCCAGGGGCCAGTTGCATAGTCATGGCTTAGACTTAAGACCAGTCTAAGACCAACTTAGTTCTATAGCCAATCTAACAACCTGAGACCAGTCTGAAGATTTAAGACCACTTTTGGACTTAAGTCACGACTGTGCAACTGGCCCCTGGGGTCTTATCCTTAAGCTTCGGCAGTAGATAAAGACTGACCAATAGATATGCACGGTGTTACGACCAAGTTTTATTTGTGTTATGTCCAATGGCATTCTAAAAATCACATGACATAATTTGAATGATACCGGGTACGCGTAGTATATAAACGATGTGTGTTGAATGTTGCAGAGATTAAAATAAAGAGGTGCTATGACGCACTATACTGCTGTCACGATGGAAAGAACTATTCCAGAACGAAAAGTGCCGAAACTATAGAATGCAGCGCTCAGGTTTGTGCATAGTACATCAAATAACGGTGTCTCCAGCAGTTGAAATTGGTTCAATAACCATAGATTCACTTAGAACTCACAAATTTGTTTTTTTTTTTTAGGCCGTGCGTGAACGAGCATTAGCGATTGCAGAAGACAAGTGGGGTGCTGAAGTGGTTCAGCTGCGGCAAGAAATTGCCGCATTAAAAACGATGATTGAAGATTGTCGAAAAGATTCAAAACCGAAGAAATTCGTGCCAAATAAGATTACGTAGTTGAATAATGATAAACATAGCTATGTAGACTGCCTTCAGTATTACAGTATAATGTTATCAAGTTTTTGTAACGAACAAGCTTTTTTAAAAAGAAATGCATTTAATTAACCCAAGAAACCATAAGTATTCCGTAAGTGCGTAGCATTATATGTTTGAATGATGATATGTTGCAATGTAGTTTTATATTATCAAGTTTTCGTAATGAAGAAGCTTTTTAAAAAGAAATGCATTTTATAGAATGAAATATGTTCGTTTTAAATTGTCGTTGAACAAGTTGGGGAGGAGATCACTTATTATGGGTATAAGTTGCCTGGTCAAACCGTTAATTAATGCGATGAAATGGTGAGCATTAAGACCAAAGAAGGATTTTTTATCAGGTGAAGGACTTGCAGGAGACAAGGTTTTTTTCAACTTGACTACCGGTATGCTATGTTGGTTGACTAACAGTGAATGACATACCCTCTATATCTGTATGGTAAATCCCTGATTATCTCACGATGTCAAGTCCCTAGCAGTGGTTGGTAAACAAACTTTGACATCACTAGAAAAACCCTTGTAATGGGGCAATGAATATTGGAACTGAGGGATCAAGGACTGAGTTTAATTAGGTCAGTTCTACAGTAACTCGCCTTACTCTGACATGGCCAACTCAATTCGGATGAAAATGAAATAATTTTCTGACATTCTAACCTATTGTCCTATCCATAACTCAAGACTGCTTACGTCGGGCCGAGTTTGTCTGAGAAAAAGGTGGTTAACTTATCGTGGCGATGATTAAGGTCCAAAGGGGTTGGCTACAGAGGAACGACGAGGCCATGACTCGAGGAATTCATATCCTGTAATCACTGGCCAGTTATACTTAAACATCGACAAAGATATATCACTTGATGTACCTGTTTTATTTGTTTTCAAACAATTCCGTTTATCATACGTTCTACATGTATAATCTACAGTTATATACTTGTTCTAACGAACAAAATGCATCACAATTAAAATGCATATGGCTTCTTGCAACAGGAGGTCGAAAGCGAAAATTGCCTTTGACCAAAAAATAGTTTCCTGAAATATCGGTATTTTCTTCCTTTCGCAACCACAAATCGACCCGAATAAATATGTTGTATTCCTTTTCAATTAAGCTTGAAGTTCTTATAACACTTACACGTCTGCATAGAATCTGTAGTAACCCATGTTGTAAACAAAGGCCATCTAATCTACCTATCATAAAATATCATATCGGTGGTGGTAGTAGTAGTATTTACAGATAAATTAATCTAGTTATAATAAAGTTTACATAGTTTAATCGATAATATATTATAATACTGAGGTATGTACATCATTTACACATTACTGTACAAATTCATGAGTATATATTATTACTTGACCACAACACAAGAGTTTATATTGTTTATGATACAATGTAGTCGTCGTGAAGAATTATATTTGAGTTTCTTTACACAGAATTTTTATAGATTTCAAATATAGTCGGAGCAGCTTTATCTGTATTTATTTATGAAAGCTATGGTTAGATAAATATTAAGGAAATACATTAAAAAATTTCTTTCATTGAGCATGCATTTTTTGTTCTTACAAAAATTATCTTTATCGTGTTTAGATAATTAACGAAATATAGCAAATGTGAATCAAGCTAAAAATCACACAAATATAGGTCACAGCCTTCACAAAATCGAATAGAAATATAGAGTATCATATAGAGAAACCACTGTTATTGCTTTTTTCTTACGTTTCGGATGGAATCCTTCCACCCATCTTCAGAGTTTATTTCAAAAACTCATTTCAAAAGATGGGTGGAAAGATTCCTACTGAAACGTAAGTAAAAAAACAATAACAGTTGTTTAAATTGATAATGTGGGTTTCTCTAAATGATATATACATCAAGACTGGGAATAGTTTTTACTATTTACAATTTAGAAACTTGGAGCTTTGATAATGTGCAGTAGATAAGAATGACATCGTTCATTTCTATTCTTCACGGGCCATCAGAAGCCAAGTAATGAACTTTGGTCAATTACCATTGACAAACTGTTGTTAATTAGAGACAAAATTAGTTCATTTTCAACCATTTCGACCGTACAGTCGAATTTACGTAACTCACAAACTATGAACAAGGTTGGCCTACAGGCAGGATCTAGTTTAAAAGAAAGTTAAAAACGAATACGTTCTGGACCCGGTTTCACGGTACTAATCCGGATTGATTCGAACTTTCAAATTCAGTGAAATGAATATGTGTACGCCTACCAACTTATAGTCATAATCTCGTTTTGTGAAACTAGCTCCCTACCTAGGAGTTAAGTAACAACCATTCTGTACAAGCAACCCTGGACCCAGTTTCATGAAAAGGATGAACTTTTAAATCAATTTAATATTTATTATTAATTCAAGTATCTTATAGCCATTTAGGAGTTGATAATGTTTGCGACACTGGCCCCTGGGCTGATTTTAAAAGTGCCAAAATATTGCACCAAACCTCTATCACACATGCCGGTAATATACAAATATGCTACGCAATCGAGTACATCTATACACAACAGGCATTCTTTCACACTCCATCGTAGAAGAATATCACAGGCAAAATAAGCAGTTTGTGACAAAAATACCTCACTCAACAACACAGTCAAAAAGCATTTCTTTAAAAAAATCATTTACGAGCAGAAAGAATAATTACTTCCAAGAACCATAACTTCCCTCTGGAAGACTTGACTTCTGAAACCAGCACGCATTTTTTTCATTTTGTATGTTTACCCGCAGTATATGTGATACTGTACTGCGCCATCTTATCTTTTCGGTCTTGGTTAATTTTGATGCAGCTGAATCCAGTTCCACGATACCTCTTAGTTACATATCAATTTTAACAAGGAATTGTCAAACTGGATTCAAAAGATCAACAACCGAATAATTTTTTCTCCGCAAAAGCAATATCTGGTTTATTTGAAATTATGTCTTATATATCTATAGGATTTAAATCGATAATATCGATTCTGTACGAGTTAAGCGCAGTTTACAAACTGGATGAAAATATCTAAAGCGCCGTAATGAAGCCCCATGAATAACCACAGCATAGCATGATAGCACGAACCATATCCGACGTACCCGTGCTGGTAATTGTTTGAACAACTGCGAAGAATTACGACAATAATAGCAGTTAACACTGACAATGAAAATCACCCAGTAGCAGTTAGCCCAATGCTTGCATTAAATGTACATGTATAAATATACATACACATTTCATCTACAAAAATACGATCCTATATACTGGTCTCAGAAAGGTCACTTCTTTTTTAATTACGATAAAATTTGCCAAGTGTCAAAATAGTTGTCATGTTAACATGTGCTGCATAGAAAAATATGTTGTGCGAAATTTCAAAATAATTTTTTTTCTTCATGATTAACATACTAACAAATGAGCAGACTCTTTTCGTAAAATGATAACATACAGCAGGGCCCAGTGGCAAAGTTGTAAGTCTGTTGAAAACCAGTCCAAGGCAGTCTTAGTTCAATTACCACTCGTACAACTTAAGACCATTTTTCGACTTAAGTCTGCGTCGTAATAGTTTCGAATAAATTTCAACCAGGAATAAACGTTAACTTTGATGCTTATTTACAGTATGAAGGAGTTTTTTCATGTCGACAAACTTTTCATTTAAATGAACTAGATTAATTTCTTAATGAGACTAGCATTTCCACACATAGTTGATATACACACACACACACACACGCGCATCGTAAAATGCCCTAATTCTATAGCGGTATTATGCCGAACAAGGTTTTTAGGTACCAGCATTTTCCGGTTCCGGGGCAGACGTAAAGCTTTTCCGTCGCATCATCAATTTTTCGGGATCGTTCGAAGCCATATTCGTAAAATCGCGGAAGACATCGTTGAACGTTGCATCGCCTGCGGTGAAAGTTTTGAAATACATAGACAGTGAAAATATCAAAATCTCGCAAAACTCATCGACCGATATTAGAGAACTTACCAGGAGTTCCAAACAGACCTTCTGTTTCTTTCATTTCTTCGTTTAATTTTGCTAACCTTAGTCTTTGAAAATGAAGAATGAAATCGTTTTAAAAATTTCAAAAGTGAAAGTTGTGAAACGCAACAATCAGGAGCCAGTTTTATACAGAAGAGCTCTCAATCAGTTTCTACTTGCTTGAACACTGTACTTACAGAGTGACTATATCTGCATCTGCGGAATTCATCGCGATCGCCAATGGATCAAAACCCTCTCCATTCACTGCATGTTGATTGGCTCCGCGTTTTAGAAACTGACACACTTGCCTACGATTATACAATAAAAAACGAAAATTTAGATTTTCCTTTCGCCGATTTCTATTTGGAGCAAATCTATGAAACTTACCCGGTATGTCCGAGCAGAGTCGCGTGATGGAGCGGAGTTTGCCCTTGTTGATCTTTCACGTTCAGTTTAGCACCATTTAGAATGAGAAATTCACACGCCGACAGTGAACCCTAAATCAAATATTGAAATATAAGTTTCAACTGGTTGTAGGGCAATTTTCGATAGCCGGAGATCAGCAATATTTGTCCAGAAAAACAACTGCATTTGTAATTTCCAATACGTAAAGAATATTTTCAGTTCTAACAGCGCGACCAAGTTCTATAGTTACGTATTCTATCTAAGTCCATAAAGTCAAAGTGAGTTAATTTTCAATGACTTATAAACTCTGTCATCAAATCTTAAACTGGCGAATTGGTTGCCAAAGTCTCATACGTATTTACATATCAATAACAATTGCGCCTATTGCTACATTATCCAGACTTTCACAAGATTAATTACAGTAGTTAGCAGTTCAAGTGCAACTGTAAAAAATTTTGAACATTTGATCCATTCTAACTCACACTTTTGACGGCTTGTACGATAGAAGTGCGGTCTTCATCGGCCGGATTATTCCAGTTTGGAGAAGCGCTGTGAGCTAATGCTTCTAACATAACCGGTAGATTTCGAGCCTCCGCTGCGCGATACAGTAACATGTTTGGATTGAGAGATGTGACGTCCTCCAAAGATGTCGTCGATTTTCTATCTACCTCCACATCTGAGGACACCGACTCCTCAGAACTTTCCAAATCCATGTCTGAAATTAATCTATGTATTTGAATTGCAGTTTTTGCATGATTCATAAGATTTCTCCAAAGAGAGATTTCAAATATGAAAATCAATTAAGTAATAAGGCCAGCTTTTTTCATATCTTGTTCCGGTGAACACCAAATTTCAACTGGTTTTGGGCAAGGCACGGAGTCTGGTCTGGAGGTTGGTATGCAATTCTAGTGCATTAGATCAAGATCAGTACAGAGGATAAGAAGCCAAAATCAAAGTGGATTTTCAAAAGAAACTTGGTCAGGAACGGGGATTTGAACCCCTGTATCCACAGCTGAACAATATGCTTGCCATTTGGACCAACTAAATCTTTTACAGGGAGGTTTAATACAACAACAGGCGGAACAAAATAGATATCGAAATGATATTGAAATCTTACTTATAATCTAATTCTAAATTTGAACAGACGCGGGGGTTCACCATGAACAAATAACAAAACTCTGGCCTTATGATAAGCAAAGGGATAGATATCAATGTCTGATAGATTAAAACATACTTCTAGTGACACTTTCATCAGGTTTAGACGCTGAACCAAACACGATTACATCCTGAGTACTACCACCTAAACCACTGTCCTCACTTTCACCTAATAGTTACACATACGTTACACATAAATTAGCTATTAGAGAAATAGAACCAGACATGTAATCACCAGGATCCGGTTCCACAGTTGTGAGCTAACGAGCTAACTCTGAGTTAAAATTATTTCATTTTCAATGTTTCAACTCATAGTCAAATCTTAACTCGGAACTGTGGAACTGGATCCGGCGACCCATTTCCACAGTTGTGAGATAAGAGTTAGCTCTGTTCATTTTCAAAGAGTCAAATCTTAACTCACAACAGTGGAACTGGGACCAGTAAAACTGTAAAATACCTAGAGTTAACTGTAATGACGAAGGATCGGGTTTGTTGCTGCTGTGTATTTGAGACTCATCAGCCAACCTCGCGTCCTCGTCGTCGACCACCGAACTCGCGTCTACGAATCTATCCGGCGATGTCTTTTCGTCTGGACTCTCCGAGCGGTTGTCCGTCGGAGTGAGCGTTTTCGCCGGAGACTGCTTGCTGCGACTGCCCGATCGTCGGCGTCGTTTATAAACGCTCCACTTGCGACCGGGTCGCGGCTGGTGCGATTGTTCTGGAGATTTTTCGGGTGTGCGCACGGGCAGTTTCTGCACGAATGATTTCTGTATGTATTTTGCGCGAATCCAAGCCTCACGAATTTCTCTGAAATGTACAGCCGAATGCAGGCTTCATCTTCACATTATTTTTCTTTGTATTTTTTTTCAGGCTATCACTGGGGGATTTATAAGACTAAGCTATCTTTGGTTTTGGTGTATGGTATGATTTTTAAGGCAGGCTGAGGTCCGACTTGCGACTGCCAGTGACTTGATGTGTTTCTCTGCCAGCGACTATTCCAGTCACACATGTTCCACTCTCTGCGATGCAACATTACCGTCTGTCACAGTCGTATTCAATATATGCTGCTCTTGCAACTGACAAGAAAGCCACACAACACCATCACTGACTCTCACAATGCAGCCATTTGCAACCAGTTGCAGGTGCCTCACAAGCAGTCACAAGTCGACCTGCACAAGCCATTTAGTTTGTCTTACCTGCTGCTGTCACTGGCTGCGCGTTTCGCAATAGTTTCATCAACATTTGCTTCGTAAATGCGATTAACTACGGTATTACCCAACTCTGACATCACTTTCAACTGTTCTGGTTCCCAGGCGTCCAAGGTTAGTGAACGCACCTTCGACATATGTACACCGAAACTCCTACAATGTACAAGTTGATTTCGTTAAGCGAGCATCAGAAAAGGCAAAATAGATGACAAAAATGTTGAGGCAACATGTTGATCTCTTATTTCTGATCAAAATTGGCACATTCTCTATTTGTTCTGATAGAAATGTCAATTAAGACTTATTTCACTGATTTTCCTTTGCCAGGGTGGCTACTTTCTAATCCCTCGAGTTTTCCCTGATTTGTCCATGTTATTACAAAAAATCCCTTGACCGAAATTTCTAGGTTTAAAGTGTTACAATACATTCATTTTTTATTGAATCACATAATGATAAAGAAATACATGGTCAATAGCATAATCCAAATTCTCCAGTTTTCCACGATTTTGGCAAAATTTGTTGAATTCCCTGATTTTTTTCTAGATTTGTCTGAGTTTTCCAGGTCAGTGGTCAACCTGTTTACAGAAAGATTACTCTAACGGGTAGAAAACTGGATATATTTACCTGTGAATACCAGAACATTCTATACAAAGAGTTATTCCGAGATTCATACTCGACCACCGCGGATTTTCAGCCTGACAATCGCAGCACATCTCGTTACCGCCGATTTGTAATATCGACGCCAATCGACTGAAAAATTCATAAGATCAGAAATTTAAAACTAAAATCGAAAATCGAAAATACTTTTTCATCGAGAGATTTCGATCGTAACCTTTTCTTTCCGATTCTCATAGTAGCTTCGGTAGTAGGCGAATCGGAGGAGGTCGACGGTTCGTCCGCGGTAGAAACGCTCTGAGGTTCCTCGTGGTCCTCGTGATCGGACATGCTTCGCGAATGATCACGATACGCCTTCGACACGGCTGCCTGGATCGCGTTGATCCACATTTGACATTCCTTCTCGGAATCCGCCTGCAGCATGTGGTACCTGACGCGAAATGGAAACGAGACTTCGCATGATTGAAAATGCTACCAAAATTTCATCAAATATTTATATCATACAAATTCAGGGGCGGATCCTGAGGCAGACTTTGACAGGAGCACAAAGAAATGAAAAGGGTATATATACTGATATACTGAAAAAAGGGCAAGTTAAGAGTATTCTGGAAAATCATGAAATTTCAGTACATTTTCATATGAGTGACATTTAAGAGAATATAATCTGAATCATGTGCTGTGGACTGCCCTGTCATATTAGTTGTAGGTGAAAAAGTGCCCTGAAAAAATTGCCATCGTATTTTTCAAAAGGGCATAGGAAAATTGGGACAGTTTCACGTGCTCCTTGTGCTCCCATCTGGATCCGCCCCTGAAATTGTAAGGAATAACTGAAAAATACATTTTTTTCCAAATCTTCAATGAAAATACGAAACCAGAGCTTGATGCAGAGCTGCCATCTAGCATCCAACCCATTCATCTAAACGCAATTTGTAGTAAAGTTTTTTTACCTTCCAGGAGCGATAACCTCGAAGCAGTATCTACGATCAATCTCGTAAGCCGGTTTCACCGTGCACAAACGTAAATCTTCTTCCATTATCGTCAGATTGTCTTTACCTCGTTTACGATACACTAACTTGTTGTCTTGTATCATAAACCATCGTCTGAAATATCCATGGAAATCATACAATATATTAATCGGGAACGATTTGGAAAAACTGACCGCATTTGTGCTTTTTCGTGTAGCTAACTGGCAGCCCAGATGGAGATATAGGAAATTTGCTTTATCGAAGCCTCTACAGGAGACAGTTCTATTGCGCAAGGTCTTTCTCTAGCCGCGATCAAACGGAGACGATTTGGCCCGGCTCAGACTAGGGCCAAATTTTGCCCGTGCCTAATTAGAGAGTGCGTTCACACGCAAACCATTCACTCGATACTAAACAATGCTCAAACAAAGCGAAGTGGATCATTTCCGGCGCCAGTTGCAATTCAAACGCAATCATTTGTCTGGTGCTAAAATTTGGCTCGGGCCTGGTCCGACGTTTTTGGTCGGGCCAAACAGGCTCGGGCCCATTTGGCACCCGTGTGAACAGTTGTTCCGGACCAAATTTGGCCCGGGCCAAGAATGCTCGTGTGATTGCGGCTTCTGTCTCTGAGCACAATGGGAATAGCTTGCCAAATGAAACCCGAAATATTGATCCATTTTATCTTTTAAACTAAATCAATTAAAACACTTTTATCCAAAGAAGATTCAGTAATTGAAAAGCAATTTGTAATTTTTATGATATGATTTTTAATATTAAAAGAGATTTTATTGTGTAAAGCCCTTTTAAGCAATAAATTATTACTATTATTATTATCATTATCATTATTTTTATCATGTACTATGACTGAATGTTAAAATCCTCTAGAAAGCCAAAATACATACCTGACCCACGATTTAAAAGCATTCGTCGTCTTCTTGAAAAGGTAACCCTCCATTTTGATATCTCCATTTTTGTCGATTTCCGGAGACTGTATCGGTGCGCTGAGGGCTGCCTCCTGGAAAATACGACGAAATACGCGAAACATTAAACTAAGCATTGACAGCTTGAAATTCTTAATCGTATTATTACCGGTATTTTTTGAGGAATCGTCTCAAGCCGGTCATAAAATCGGCCTTTAATAAACCTACCCCAAAAGCGAGATAACAATATTGGGGAGACATCAAATGGTTCGAATCGACAGAGCAACGCGCTCAGAGGTGAAATAAAAATATCTCCCCTTCAAAGAACATTAAACTGTAACATAACTACGCGGCTAGGTATCGTAGAGGCGTTATAATCGTCATAATCTTCCAAGTTTCCGGATTAAAGAGAAAATAATTAACTGCATGTAATAGGGGCATAATCTATACTCAGCCGACCGTGAAGCGAGGTAGTCTACAAACATATAAAACACGAAAATATAACCTATCTTTCTTAAAGATTAGATAGACGTGGCCTAGATTTAGGGAAATACCTTGACTATTTGTGGCAATTGAAAAAAAATTCAGTAGCTAACATATATACATGAAAAGGTACAATCATTAGTCTATCAAATATAAGTCCCACAATCACAGGTTCAAAAAAGATTTTAAAACATCAAAACTACAAAAATTAATTAAAACCTCGTATTTCATTCGTCTCTCGCGATTTATTGCGTAGTTTTAATACATTAGTCCTATCAGTTTGCATTACTTTAGAAATGAGATCTACAAATCCTATTTCAAAGCGATAAGTACTGTTGTTCATAGGTCATTTAGTACCGTAAATGCAATAGTTGATTCAAAAATTTGAATTCAATTAGGACGCGCATTTTCAAGTGATCGATCAATCTACTGAATGATTCGGTTTGTCAGTCTACTGGAGAGGACGGTGGGGGGATGGTGATACATAAGTAGGCACATTAAAGATGTTGTTGGACCGCGTGGTACGTACATACACAGCAGAGACCCAGAAATCACAAGAGTACGAGTAAAACACATTACTACACGAGAACGCTCTTCGTTTCTTGTTGCTCAAAGGAAAACGAGTTTATACAAGATTCAAATAAAAAGATCCGTTTATAACCACTTTCAAACTGTAGCAAAGTTCATTGACTGACATGTTAATAACACGTTCCTGTTACAAATATTCTGAAAGAACTTTCTAAAACAAGAGCGCCAGGGATTCGTGTTGAGTCACTTCTGACTTTTTTTATTACATAGCTCATAATCCGTAGTCTGACGATAATTTTCATACTTTCACGTCGATCGGAATTCATTCCGACAAATTAGTTAGTTACTTCTCGGCCGTATTCCTATGAAAGAATGACTAATTCGCAGTAATATTGGGACACTGCTGAGTTCCAGTCACTACAGCAGGTCTTCACTGGCCCACGAACTGTATAAAAGCCCAATCAATGTCAGACATGGCAGTATCTTTGAACCTGTGGAGCAGTGAACAGCTTCAACAGTTGGAACTGGAATTTCCCCTATTATCCGAGTCAGTTAACCAATTTGGATTCTCCTTTTTGTAGGAATCATCCCCCTTATCATTTGATTGGTAAACTCGATTAGATTTGGTGTCCCTTACAAACCCATAACACCTGTCGGGAGCGAAATAGGGGGGTTTGATTTTGAAATCAGAAAATCGAAGTACGGATATGGCTAAATGGCTAGTTGAACGTACAGCAACAGATCTTCACTGTTTTCTTTTTAATCTTAACATAGGTAGTGATCCTGTTATTTATCTTATTGGTAGATTTCGTTTGATTTGTTCCGACTCGGTGTCCCTTACAGACCCACCACACCTGAGGGTTCGATTTTGAAATCAGAAATCGAAGTACAGAATGTGTGATCGGCGGTCCAATACAGCAATTTTGTTTAAATCTAAGTACATAATTGGAAATTTCTGTTCCATCAGCTTGAACTTGCAAGCGACTGATTGGGGTTGCTGCTGCCAAATTTAATATACTGAGATTTTGTAAGTAACTGTACTACAAGATATTTACTGTTAGCACGTTTACTGTTATAGATATTTACTGTTAGTTTGATGACTTCATTTTCTAAGGGGTCGTCATAAATTAAGGAATTTCGGTGCAAATCGATTGTATTTTAATAATGGTTCTTACAACGGAATCGTAAACAACTCGCGCCGATTGTTGTGCAATTAATATTTTTTAAGCGCTTGAATAAACCCTGCGACTGTTAAATCTCATGGATCAAGTCGTCAAGTACGTGTATACACCCGACGAAAAACGTTAAATTCATCTCAATATTTACGTCTTCGCATCTGAAATCTGTTTTCAAATGAGTTTGAAAATTAGTGCACAGCATGACAAAACCGCACCAGGGTGCGCAGCACTGATCGACATCTCCTGGTGCACAGAGACCCGGGCTGCAAACCTCTGAAAAGTGCTATCAGCAACAAATTGAATTTTTTTCATTAACATTTCAGTGAAATATGAAAGAAAATGTTGAAATCAATCAGTAATAAACAGTAAGACCCTCAGTAACATCTTTCACATTACTGTACGCATCGAACAAATCAAATCAGTATTTTTCGCGACCAAAGGAACAAAATACTGAAAATCAGGAGCAGTTGGCAGCTCCGCAAACTAGAAGACCACAATAGGCCACGATTAAAGAAGATTTTTGGACTTGAATTATGACTGCACAACTGGGTATGAGTTCAACAAAATATACGAATGAAATGACCTACTCGGAGATGCGAAAAGAGCATTTTTTCGCCAAAAAACCTAAGCTTCATATTCAAATAAACGTTTTTATCTAATCGAATAACAGCGGACAAAATGCGTCGCGTGAAATGAACTGCGTTTTTGTCGATTCTTGCGAAAAAATGACGACGTCTGCGATGTATGAGTAGAAGCATTCTACGCGTCGGGAGTTATTATACATCGCACAAAAGCGCCGAGATCGTTGTATTTGTGAATCGGACCATTAATCGCAATGGTTAATAGTGCCATTGCGTAAACTCAGGAGTCGTGTATTGCTTTCAAAGTAACACAATATTCGCTTCTCAATTTGCTTCACAGCGGGGAAACATCGCGCTACCGGCAATAGTAGGCAATGAGGTTTGATGTTTGTTCGGCGGTTCCCGAATCATCGTACGAGTAATTCCTCCACCGCGTGTCGCACGATGGCGCGATGCGGAATGAGGCGACGCGAAAAACTTTCACATGCAAATCACGAAGATGTCGTCCTACTCGACTGAGACCGTGTCCCGCTCCATTCAAACGCGAAACTGACAATCATTCAAAACATTTTCAGATCGATTTTCTAAAAAACGTTTTCAAGTTTGAACACTGTCCCCCCTGTTCACTAGCGATACTTGAACTCTTCTCGCCGAAAAATCCGTCGACTGACTTGAATGTACCCACCAATGACTAGCGACTCTATTTTTGTAAGACTGCGTGTACGCGTTTTTTTTATATCATATCAACACGTTGTGCCACAGATGCTGAGAGCGCAAGCGTGCCTCTACATGCGCGAGTCAGTTCTCTTTCGTCTCAGCGGTTCGACGAGGTGAAGGCTACCTCTCTCTTAGCAGCCGCGATCTAGGATTTTATTCGATGAAAAAGAAGGTAAGACCCGACGAGTTGACAGTTGACTATCGAGGTTTAGATTCCAAAAGGCGTAGATTTTACACTTGTCCATTCATCTTTAAGTCACTGTTGAGATAGAAAAATCATGACTGTGCAACTGAACCTAAAATTGAGATGGAGATCACCAGTGTTTTTAAACTAGGCCAAAAACTATCAATCCACATCTCCCATGACTATTTTTGATACACGGAATTAACATATAACTATATTCTCACGAATGAGATTGGAATCCACAAATCGAATTGAAGTTATTCTACCAATAGAAATGACAGACCTTCATCGGCAGACTTTGAACATCAGAACTTTGATTCTAAACTAGGCTATCAATCCATATCTTCCATGACTACTTTTGATATTTGGTATTAACATACAACTATATTCTCGTGAACGAGATTGAAATCCATATAAACTAAAAAAGATCCCCGACCTTCATCGGCAGACCTACAGTCAGAACTTTGATTCTAAACTAGGCTAACAACTATCAATCCATATCTTACACGACCAGTTTTGATATTCCATATTAACATACAACACTGTTCTCATGGATTGAATGAAAAGATTGAAATCTGATAAACCCGAAAAGTTTTTCTCCCGATAAAAATCACAGACCTTCATCGGCAGACGAAGTCTGACATCGTTTTTTTCCCCGCTGCTAATTGACTAGCCAATGACGATTATGACGTATCGTGGAAGTTTATGGGAAAGTTGTGTAAACCGTCGCTCGTAAAGTTCACCAATTACTGACGAAAGAAATGAGTTTCGATAATTGTGCCGAGCACGGAACGGATTGTGAATGAAAGGAAATGGGCCCTCAGAAAATACCACCGGGTTCATATCATCGAGAGCACTTATAACTGAAGCCTATAGAGTTTATAATAGGACCGCGTGTGAGCAATATTGTAACGTCTCAAACTAGTGGGGCGGATCTATGATTTTTTGAAGGGATGGACCTGGAAATTTGAATGGACACTTCATTTGAAAAAGGCCGATTTGGCAATGCGAGGGCTGGCGGCAAGCTCAAACATCGGTGGGGGTCCTGTGGCCCTACCACAGAAAACTAGGACAAAAATCTAGGCCCATTTCAAGGCCAATTTGGTTTCATTTCTCGCCTTTTTAAAATTTCTATTCCCAAAAAAAAGTTTGGAGGGCGCATTCGAATTTTGGAGGGTTTGGTGGACCAGTCTACCCCTAAATCCGCCCTTTCTATCCTTGCAGAAAAGGAAAAAAGAGGTTCAAAAATTGACAGGAATCGTAAAAAATAGGAACAAAAATTGACAGGAATCGTGACATCGTCGGATAAATATTTTCGCCTACCCTACTGGGAATATTTGTTTTATTTGAGTGGGTCTGTTAAATTGGTTCTCTTAAAACAGATGCGGCCGGTTTCGAATAACAAAACGGATTATCAGCTTTTTTTCTTCTCACTCGCGGAAAAACGTCGGTCATTACAGAGCAGTTAAACGGCTGAAGAAATCTGAGAGAGTATGATTTATCGTTAATGATAACCGACCTCTTCACAGAAATCTAAGACTGCAAATAATCATAATTATGTTATCAATTTTTTATGGTTGATTACTGGTAAAAGTACGGATCGAATTAGCTAGATCAGAAAAGTGTGGTTTCATTGAAATTCTAGGGAGGTATCTACTGTTGGTGTCTGGTAAAGCAATATGACCACACATTTATTTAGAAGGAAAACCGCAACAAGAGTTTTTTCTCTACGCAATTTAAGTTAACCACTAAAATGAACAACCTGCCATATTTTGTCATATTTCCGCCCAGAAAACCGGAAATTAACATTAAGGACCACCCAAAAATAGAATGAGTAAGGCTAAAGTTAAGGATTAGGAAAGCGTAGATGGCTTTGGTTAGTCTCCTTGGCCTGGTTTTATAGACTGGTATTATCTTTAACCCGGGGGGCTAACTTTATTTAGAATTGAGTTAGCCCCCAGGATAAAGACAATACCGGTCTATAAAACTGGGCAAATTGCAACCTAAGACATCACAGCTATCAGATCTATGACTGATGCAAATTATGTATTTTTTCTATTTTTCAATACTTACTATGGAATTTCCACTATTGAATTGTTACCTAGATACTTGTGAGTTGAGAAGCCTGAATAAAGTCAACTTAAAACAGATAATCTGGATTCGAAACGTTAAAGGCAGATTGTTTTGGGTTAATCTCCTAAACAACAAATTTCAACTTATGAAGTCTGGGTGTCCGGTTCCATAATTATGGCTTACACTTAACACCAGTCTAATATGATCTCAGTACTAAAGCCAATCTAACAACATAAAGACTCAAGATTCAAGACCACTTTTAGACTTAAGCCTTGGCTAAGGTACCGTCCCCTGGGGCAAGTTCCATAGTCGAGACTTAAAACCAAAAGTGGTCTTAAACCTTAAGTCTGGTGTTAAGTTGTTAGATTGGCTATAGAACTAAGTTTGTCTTAGACCTGTCTTAAGTCTATGCCCTGACTAAGGAACCGGCCCCTGGGCCCTATCAGATCTTAAACTGATACAAATTGGGTATCTTAATTTCAATTTCCAATACTGATTTTGTCGATTCCACTATCAAATCTCAACCCGGATATACAAGCGCTGTAGTATAGGCTCGCTAAAACTGAATGAAGGTGACGTTAACGAGGAAATCTTCAAACATCTACTCACAGAATGATACCACGAATATGAGTTATTGTGTTGTTTTACGATGTTTTTACTATGAGTGATGTTATGTCTAATAAGTTCGCTATTAGTAAACACCGAATATAAACCTGCTCTAATATAACGCAGCTGTACACATGAAAAGAACGCTTAAAATAACACTTTTTCCGACGCGGCCCAAAAAATTTTCAGTTTCCATTTTGTTCGGTCCATAAAACCGCGAACCACGTACGAATCATTAATCATTATCGGTCAGGTTTTCTAAAAAGCTTACCGCACGATACTTATCCAGCATGATTAAAACGCGCGCAACATCGTAATTCGCGTTAACATTCTACGTTATCCAGCTCTAAAAATGTCTTATATTCTGCATAAGAATACGAGAGATCATCGAGTATAAGTTTTCAATAGTCAATGCCCTGTATAATACATACACATGTATACCGACGACGCGCTTACAAATAACCTGCCCCGAGATATTTATATAGGAATATTTTGTTAAGAATATCCACAGTCTATCCACACGTTACCAAACACGGAAATAAACTTTGTAGACGAGAGTCAAAAATATCAAATACGCACAATCGCGGATGCAGGGGTGCTTTGGGTGTCTAGAGCACATCCCCCACCCCCCATTTTGGAAAATTTCCTTCATACTATTCATTTTCAGCTATTCAGCGCTACTTTATAATATATATAATTATATTATTCTAATTTCAATTAATTATATATATATATATATATATATATATATATATATATAGAATTAATTGAAATTAGAATAAGACTAATTTTAAAAACTTCTTGAGGATGACCAGCAGAGCAAAACACTAGATCCACCCCTGGCATAGTAACAACGCACTACAAATCTCGCTTTTGCCGACTAAAAATATATTGAACACCGAGGTATTTTCAAATATTTCGTTCGACCATGAAAAAATAGGAATTAAAAATAGAGTAATAAAGTTTTTTAAATCGAAAATGTCAGCGCCTTCGCGCCGGAAATAGATCTAAACACCCCTTCAGCAGCGTACGATCATTAAATCATTTCGTTGCCCCCATTTTTATCGGGAAGTTTCGTTTTTCATCATCGGAGAATGCTACTTGAGAGTGGGCGAAGAGGTGATTAGCGCTTTTAACCACCACCTCATATACGTGGCTACCTGTATTAACCTCGTTCTTTTTTTCCTTCGAAAAAATAAAGTACACCCGGGGAAAAAAATGCAAGCAAAAATCTAAGACAAAAACGTCATCGACTCAAACTGCGAGGATAGAAAAATACGTCCTGTTTTAGAAATAGCGCTCCGACCGCATAGTTACCGTATCTGTATCATTGGAAGCTCTTGCGTATTGTTGATAAAAGTTTCGTTCGAAATGTACTCGTTAAACCGCCGGAAACTCTCAGCGGCCCTGGCCACCGCCGGCCATAATTTCAAGTACCAACTATATTATACGACTTTGACCGGAGAGCAACCCTTAAATCATAAACCTATACTATAAACAACATCGATGTAAAATCCCATAATTGTTGCAAGACTAAACAGTTTATTTAAATCACTAGAAATATTTCGGGTGGTTACCTGTCTAAAATTCAGGAGCCAGTAGCTTGAAAGTTGGTTAGACTTAACCAGTGGATAGTTGACATAGTGACAATTAAAAGTTCAATGTCACTATAGTATTTATCTGCTGGTTACCTTTAACCAACTTTTAGCATTCGGCCCCTGGTAGTAAGCGGGTAGTAACCACCCTAAATATTTCTAGTATTTCAAATTAACTTTTTAGTCTTTTACAACAATTGCGGGATTTTACATGACTTAGTATCGTTTCATTACGGATTTTTTTAATCTTCCTGATTCATCAATATACATAGTCCTGACGAATAGAGCAAAATGGAAAAAAGATATCTAGCATTTTTATCAATGGCTGCTGCGTGGAGTTTGGAATAATTTTTTTCCAATTATCGAAGGTATCAGAGTTTGCATACTGAGTTGCAATACAAATGGAACAGTTCGATTCTTAGCGAGGGCTGCGACCTGCTGTCTAAAATGATACATTTGATGAGACCGAAACTATTTCAAGTGCCTCCTCAACAAAACGAACGAGAAAAACTGCTTTGTTAACTGCTCGTTATTATCTGTCAAAAACTGAGCAAAAACTGAACACAGCATGATCGATGCTTTTCCACGAAATAGATATAACCCAGTGAGTTTGACATAGAAACTGTTATAATGAAATATTTTTAGAGTATAGAAGTTCTAGAAACCTAGTCCTACAAGAACAGCCGTGTATTAGACATCTACACAGATAGCATGAGACATACCGGTATCGACTCTAATACCCAACCGGATTAAACAATGAAGAGATATAATGGGCGGATTTAGGGGTGGCGGACCGCGTAGACTGGTCCATCCCCTTCAAAAAGTCTGGACAAATACTTTTTGCAAAGAAAATTTTAAAAGACGAAATACAAATCCAAATGGGCCCTGATAAGAAAAGCCCCTTTTTACCTCGAGTTTTAGTGGGACGGCCACCAAAACTCCCGCCAATGTTTCGCACTTGCAGCCCACGCATTGCCAAATCTGCCCTTTCCTAAGTAAAGCGCCAATTCCAATTTGAATCCGGGATCCACCCTTGGGTATACTGAAGTTATATGAACTTCTGATTAAGAAATATATCACTATGGGTATGGGTATCTATAGCAGTAGTGCTACGAAAGACACCTCTCTCTCTCTCTCGCACATTGATCCAAGGCAATTCCATATTTACCTCTTCGTCATTCTCCTCATCGGTATCCCAAATGAACGGACTGTAACCACGACGACACGTATACGGAGCCAAACATATGAATATTTTCATCATCGTTTTTTTTTTTTGTCGCGACGTTTTTATCGACCTCGACCGACGCGATATCGCGCCATGTATTTAGCAGTTACGAAATCAATGCGATTCTCACTCTCGCAGATGCGCGTCGTCGAATTCGCCCGTAAATCTACACCTGCCCGATATCGTATCATAACAGGGTCGGTCGATGATTCTGAATCCGATTAACCGTAACATCTAATCCATTTGAAGTGTCTTAAAAACGACGGCTAATTCATATCAACAACTTCGATTCGAATCTAATCCAAACCAAGCGAAAACACCGGTCAAAGTCGAAGTATACTCATAACGGCGCTAGGCCCCGTAGTAGTAAACTAAACGCGCGCGCGCGGTCAGGTCATATCAAACGTACTACTGAGATAAGTTATAAGAAATCCCCACCGACATATATATATACGCAAGAGTTCGATAGATAGATAGAAACATGGTTGATAATCTTTGGCATTGTTTTCCTATAAACTTTGGCCCGCGATGTACGACTTCTCCAGTTAAACTAATACGAACATTCGTTGCATATTTTTACATGTATAAATAAAACGAGGATGTACTGTCACAAACGATTGCCGCGATTAAAATCTGATGGCCAGACTTTCGTTATTCGCGTTTCACAAAGTTATCTCCCCGGTCGGTTTGTTGTATATCGAATAAATAAATTATCCGATGAATCATTTCTAAAACATCAAAGAGCACGAAATGGTTTTCTTTTCAACGAGAGGTGTTGATCCGATTTTGAAAATAATATACAAAATTTTCAATACATGTATTTTTATAGGCAGACACGTCAAGTTTTCAATTCAGGGACAAAAAAGACAATTTTCAGGGACATAATTAGGGAAAATGAAGAATTAGAATAATCTTTAGAGGAACTGTAGAAAATTGTTTCAGGAATGGCAATAGTTCTTTCAATAGCATCAAAAATCACCTTCAGGATCCAGTTCCACAATTGTGAGTTAGAGTTAACTCTGAGTTAATGTTAGTTCCTTTTCAATGAGTTAACTCAGAGTTAAATCTTAACTCGGAACTGTGGAACTGGACCCAGGGTCCCGCCAATCAGGGACAGTTGCGGGAACTTTCCCCGACAATCAGGGACTGTCGGCCTCTCTGTCTAGGGCAGCAATCGCAGCGATCTAGAACTAGGGAATGGATTTTTTCAACGCGCTGAAGTGCGTCATTTTCTTTGAAAAGTCAATTACTAAAAAAGTACGGCGACATTTCCGACGAACTTATAGTTTGTTTTATCGCGATCATTAACCGCTAATTAAACCGTAATCGCAGTGCGATGATATTCGATGATATTTTCTTTTCTCGTGTATATGTTTCAGATCTGTGACGTACTTTACGTGTGCATGCGCAAGGAATCGAACAACACCAAATATAGAACACTGCCTTATCAACGTTGACGAGTTATCAACTTCTAGAGGCAATAATCGTATAACATTTCAACAAACGCCGAGGGTTTATCAAGAGGCCATAATAATTAACGCGGGACAGAAGGCTCATTGTTGAAGTTGTTGTGTGGATACTTTTATCATTACCGCTTCAGACGTTCGTTCAGATCGGATCAGACCTGCCGACTACTACTACGCGGTAAGCATTCACCGATCAATCCGGATCATCCGTTAATCCGGCTTTATATAAGAAGTCGACAACGCACAACGAAACCTAGCTTTATATAAGTTGTCGACAACGCAAAAGAAAATCTAGTTGGCGGGAGTTCATCGTAAGCTAGGATCTGAAGCTGTTGGACTTACGCTAATGCTGCCGTTACTTTTGAGATTGCGTTAATTCAATCGCGGTATTTTCGCTGAATCATGTATTATTTGCTATTGGCGTTGCTCGCGTTTTCGGCGGCGTCCGTGCCGAACGTCGCCGCCTACACGCACGAATTCAAGGACTACCGCGAATTTCTCAACGATCCCGAATTCAATTTCATCATGTGCCCGATGAAATGCTTTTGCGACGACGAAAAGGTCTACTGTCGCAACGCGAACTACACGCGTATCCCGCAGGAATTCAGCAAAGCGATCTCCGAACTGGCTCTGGACGGGAACCGACTACAGACCCTGACGCGCAACAGTCTGGACAGGTACCGGTACCTACGCACGCTGAATCTATACGATAACCATCTAGATTACATCGAGCCGGGCACGTTTACGAATTTGAAATATCTGCGATACCTGAATCTAGGGCGTAATCGTTTGGAATACCTGGCTAGCAGTATGTTTGACGGGCTGCACAAGCTGCGCACGATCAACCTTCAAGCGAACGGCCTACGCGTCGTTCCCGACGTCGTCAAATCGTTCGCGCGTCTCAACGATCTGAATCTCGGCGAAAACCGCATCGTCGAATTGCCGAAGGACACTTTCGTCAAAAATCCGAAAATCCGTCTGCTCAACGTGAGTCACAACGCGATCGCGACGATGCACCGAGAAGTTCTGAAACCGCTGACGCATTTACGGTACTTTCTCATCAACGATAATCCGTTGGGCGACGCCGGCAGCGAGTTGGACTTGACCGCGAATCGGCGTCTGTACTTCATCGACATGTCCGATACGATGCTCCGCGCCGTCCCGAAGAATCTGCCGGCGACGCTGTTCGACTTGCGTCTGCCGCGCAATCTCATCGATTGGATCTACGTCGAAGACTTCAAAAACACGACCGCGTTGGACATTTTGATCTTGAACAACAACGCGATAACACACATCGACGACGCGGCGCTGGTCAACTCGACGAATCTACGCGAATTGTGGCTGAATCACAATAAACTACAGCGCATGCCGTCATTACCGTCTAGTCTGCGCTCGCTTTACGCCGACTTCAACGAAATCTACGAAATCCAACGCAAGACGTTCGCGTCGTGTCCGCGTTTGGAGTTCCTATCGATGCAAAAGAACAAGATTCGCGACATCGAAGCAGAGAGCTTCAAGAACTTGTCGCTGCGATCGGTCGACTTGAGCGCGAATCGAATTCTCGAGTTGAAAACGTTCACGTTCTGCGACCTGAAGAACCTCGAGAAACTCGACTTGTCGGTGAACCCGCTCGTCAAACTGGACGCGCAGAGCATGCACAACGTCGACAATCTACGCGTGCTTCAAATGGCGCGAACAAACGAGAAATCTCGACGCGAATTCGACGATGGCGGCTCCGATTTGGACATGTTGGAACGCATGGCCCATCTGACACACCTCGACTTGTTTAACAGTTCCGGAATCGCCAAAAAATGGATCGCCTCGAGAAAAGTTCTCCGAAAGGTAACGACACGAGAAATTTCCATCGATCGATTTTAGCCCCAATCACAGGGAGGTACCAACCGAAGCCTGTTTGACCAGGGCCATATTGGCCGGACCAAAAACGTCAGACCAGGCCCAGTCATGGGTCAAATTATAGCATGTGTATTGTAACTGGTTCCCAAAGTGATGCACTTTGCACTTAGTGGTTTACATGTGAACGTACTCTCTCATTAGTAGGCACGGACAGAATTCGACCTGGTCCCAATCCGTGCTAATTTGGCCCGGGGCAAATCATCTGTGATCGCGGCTTATATTGGCAGAATCATATAAAATTCAAGTGTCTCTCACATAACGCGCTACTGTTAACACTTGACACTGAGAGCCCAAAAGTTTGACCATTAAATTTATCTTTGAACTGATTATTGGAATCATAAAGTCAATCCTAGGAGGTCTATAAATTGAAACGAAACACAGGATTTCTATAAACGATTTCTTAAAATGCACATACAATCAAACCCTCTGAATCAGCTTATCCCAGATTAAGATCTAATTGAGATATTATTGACAATCCACATATATATATATAAATATAGTGCATAAAATATGATGTTTAATCTGGTTTTTCTGACTTTCGTATATTAGCACCCATTACTGGCATAATTTCATTCAGAACTACTAGGAAACTAAATGAATTTTGTCGGTCGCAACTAATCCAAATTAAGCGAGGTTTGCCTGTACTCATCATCTGGACTAATATAATATGCGCGGGTACGATAAACAAAATTTCAGTCATACCAATCCCTAGTTTAGGAATTGCTGATCCTTCCGATCGTCGGCAGTTTTCGGTTTCTATCACAATATTTTCATAGAACGAATATTATGTGGTTTAGTCTGGCGCGTTCTGCTAGGTACCGCCGCCGACAACGTCGTATTTTCATAACTTTTTCCTCTACGAACCTCGTATTTCATAATACATTTTTTTCCCCGAGCATCGACGAAAAAATACTACGCTATTTTGTCTACTATAACGAATCGGGTGCTGAAGTATTTCACCGTTTCCACGCCGCCATTCTAGTATATATCGAAGTAGTCAAACGATTTTACGTACTATGAACTTCTATTATGGGCAGGCAATCATTGAAATATGCACCGCGGCACTTAACACATCGGATTAATTACATTAATTTTCATTAACCTCGTTATCTGATCGCGGTTATAAGGGCAGACTCTGATTCGCGTTTTAAAGAGACTCTCGACGAAAGTTTTATCACGGATGATGTTTATTTAAAAAGCAACTATTTCATTATTTCCGATGTGAATTCCCCTGCGTTACATATCGGCCTGAACCCAGGCGCACGTGCGTATGCAGCTACCAATAGATACTTTCAACACACGTGAAAAAAACTTTTAAAACACTTAACGTATCCATATCAGTTTGCGGTAATGAAGATGTTAGATGAATTGAATTGAGGTTCAGTGAGACAGCCGGTGTCTTCTAATCAAACTAATTATGTGCAGTGGGTAAGCGATTAAGCCATCAACCTTATATTACAACTGGTAATCATCAATCCAAAGCTGCAATCACACGAGCATTTTTGGCACGGGTCAAATTTGCCCTGCGCCAAATTAGGCCGGAACAACCGTTCACGCCAATGCCAGAAACATCCGGGCAAGCCCGAGGCCAAATTTTGGAAAGGGTGAGAAAGTGTGAATTGCAACTGGTTCCCGAAGTGACTCATTTCGCTTTGTTTAAGTATTGTTTAGTATCGAGTGAGTGGTTTACATGTGAACACGCACTCTAATTAAGCATGGACCAAATTTGGCTCGAGTCTGATCCGTGCCTCCATGTGATCGCGGCTAAGGATCATGGATAGAAACTCTGGCCTACAACCTACAACATTGAGTGGGAATTCTAAAATGTATCATAAAAGCCAGTGTGTTATCTAGCTAAAATTATGAGATCCATATAGAATTTCAATAGGAACAATATAGGAACAATATTTCGCACACTGACAAAAGCAATAATGAAACAAATCGTAATATCTTATCAGTTACATAATACAGCAATCATATCGAATATCCCAAAGTCCAGTATAAATCATGTTGCGAAATTTATACACGGAAATCTATGTTTCCAACATGAATATCTGTCAATCAGACCAGGGACATAAGGCTAAGATAAGATGATACCGTGTTTTTCCTAATTGGCCGGGTCACTTTTGTAAACTGCACTTAAATTTGCAATCAATTCATTTCTACAATTGCTGTGTCTGTTATGGTTAACTTGATCATGATTTTGATAAAAGTTATGTACACGGTAATAAAGGCAGCCAGGCCGAGTCAACTTTTAAGCTCAGCAGAAATGAGAAAGAAAATATCAAGGTTAATTTGCGCAAAGTGAAATAAATTTTGTCGTCGTTTCAGGTTCAAGATTTGAACTTGATGTTCAACGAACTGATAACTCTACCCCAAGACCTGCCGATGTACGTGCCTCAAATACGCAACATCAAACTCGCCGGCAACAACTGGCACTGCAACGCATCGTTAATCTGGTTCCACTATTGGATCAAACGTTTTCCGAACTTGTTCTTCGCGCGGCACCACATCGTCTGTTACACTCCGTTCAAGCTGCGTTACCGGCCGATATTCACTGTGCCCGTGCACGAATTCCGTCGCGTGAAAGGACCGCCGAGCGATAAGCCCCCATTCCCGAAATGTGACCAGTGCGACGACAACGCGGCCAAACCGGAGGAAGGTATTGATATTATCATTATAATTACCATTATTTTTTATTGTTATCATTATTATCATTATCATAGTTATAATTATCACAAATATCATGAAACTGTTATGACCATGCACGGATTGCACATGGGTCCAGTGCCTTATAAGTTCAGCCCTCAAAGGCTTGCGCTATTCCGCATTGCAAAAATAACCTAATCTCGTAACGTAGTGACATAAAAATAAATTATCAATATCATTATTATTTCTGTAAGGATCACCGGAGAATGATGATGTTGAAGGTTCAACGACGACTGGTAAACACGGTGAGCCCGTTAAACACAGCGGTACGCGTCATGACGAGAACGAAGACATCGGCGGTCCGTTAGATCCGAGAGTCGTCGAACCGGCTACCGACCGCGACGACGGTCTCATCATCGAAACGCACACCACTAAACCGGACTCTAAACCGGAAATCGTAAGTCGAACACGCACGAAAGATCCAGAAGAAGTTGAATCGGTGATCCATGAAAAACCAAAAGAAGATATTGAGGAAACGGCTGATATACAAGTGGCACCCGAAGGTAACATCTCTTAATGGATTACAAATCAAACCAATAATGCTCCTGAATATGCCTAAAATGTCGAAATAAATTTCGATTTTTCAGATGTTAAAACAACCGTACAGAGCGCACCTGAGAAACTACCCGAACAACAAACACCCGAACAAACAATTGAACTGAAGAAAACTGAAGCATCAATTGATATAAAGGCTGATGAATCTGAAAGTAAAGCTAATATCGATGTCATAGATAAAACGAAACCGACTTCACATATAGATGTGGACAATGAAATAGCCGGCATCGACGTAGATGTAAAAACTAGTGAAAATACTTCTGACGAAAAACAGAATGTAAACGTAGATATTGATGTTAAAGAAACCGTAGAGCTTAAGGGCAAAACAACGTTTAAACAGCTAGAACCCACTAAAGCGTCAATAATTAAACTCACTACTAAGATTTTAGAGGGTGATGATATGCCAAAGGTAACGAAACCTGTAAAACAACTAGAAATGGGTGAGATAACTAATGATAATGAAGTAGATGATGTAGTTAGTTCGATAGTTAATGGCCATATTATTGATGAGAAAGAAACTCCTGAAGACAATTTGAAAGGGGAGGATGTGATAGAAAATGAGGGTGTAGAAGACAAAGACACAAAAGTAGAAAGTAAAGAAAAATCTGAAACTGAGGTGAAAAGTGATGTGTTGATTGATATCGGTAAATCTGATACTAGAGTTGATATAGATGTCATAGATGAAACTGCACCTACACCTCATACAGATATTGATATAGTGGATCAGAAACTAGAAAATGAGGGGGAAGAAGAGAAAGACACAAAAGAAGAAAGTAAGGAAAAATCGGAAACCGAGGTTAAAACTGAGGTATTGATTGATATCAATAAATCTGATACTAAAGTTGATATAGATGTTATAGATGAAACTGCACCTCAAACAGATATAGATAAAGCAGATTTAAATCTTACTGATACATCAGTAATAAATGAAGCATCGATTGATAACAATGTTGATAAATCAGATGTTACTATAGATGTTATAGATGAAATTGTACCAACATCACGTATAGATGTCGAAGATAAAATAGCTGGTATCAACGTAGATGTAAAGCCTAGTGAAATTACTTCTGGAGAAAGTCAGGGTGATAATCTAGATATAATTGAAATTGAAGGTAAAAGGAAAACAACATTTAAAGAACTAGAACCGACTAAAGCTACGATTACAAAGCTCACTACTAAGATTCTTGAGGGTAATGATTTGCCAAAGGTAACAAAACCATTAAAACAACTTGAAAAGGGTGATAAAGTAAATGAGGTGGTCGATGATAATGTAGTGAGTTCGATTGTAAAGAGTGATATCAATGAAAAAGATGAAACTTCCAAAGAAGACTTGAAAGGAGAGGATCTTATGGGTAAAGAGTTGACAAATGAGAAAGAATTCGTAGATACAAGAGAAGAGAGTAAGGTTAAATTAGAAACATATGAGAATGACCAAGATGAGGGCAAAGTGAATGAATTTGGTGAATCTGGCTCAGGTATGGAGCCTTTAATCCATAAGGAAGAGGTTGAGATGGAAATTGATGATGGAGATGAAGAGAATAATTGGGGAGATGCAACAGAAGATACAGTTAAAGAAAAGCAATCCGAGTTCAGTAGTGGAACATTTGAAGAGAACAATAAACAGAAGCTCGAAGATAATAAAGAAAGTGAGAAAAGATTAACAACAATCGTAGAGGAGACACAGGAGAACAATCTGGAAGGTGGACAGGAAGAAAAATCAGATGAATTGTTAACAGAGGGTACACCTATTGCCCATGTAGATTCAGATCAAGAAGAAAGCGGCGAGGCAATAACCGACGAAAGTAATGTAGCTAAGATGATTAATAAGGAAAACGCAGTTACAGATGATGAAAACATGGACAGAAAGACCGGGTTACAGGCAATTAAAGAATTTAAAGTCGAAGATGAAAAGATAGAAGAAAAGGAACCGGCCAAAAAGACAGGATTACAGATAATCAAAGAATACAACGTTGACGAAAGTATTAGCAAGGAGAGCGAAAAACACACGCAATCATTGGAGGAAATAGAACCGGAAGAGAGAGAAACCGGACTGCAAGAAATCAAAGAATTTCAAGTAGACGAAAATATTGAGTCACCGACAGAAGGGAAAATTTCAACAACAGAAACGGGAAGTAAAACTGGAGATTTCAGAAATAAAGAAACCGGGTTGCAAACCATTCAGGAGTTCCACGTCGACGAAAACATCGACGAAACTCCTGATGACATCGACATCATCCCAAAGAGAATGACGACGAAAACTTTGGAAAGTTCTCGAAATTTCACCACGAAAAAAGTGACGAAAGTCCTCGAAGGAAAGACATCGGTGAAACCATCGTTCAAAACGACGAAATTCAAAACGCTCGAAGGAAAATCAACCGTTCACGGAAAGGATCATTCGACGAAGCACTTCTTGCGCACGGGAACAACAAAGAGTATCAAAAGATGGACGACGCGTAGACCAAATATGGATAGTTCACTTCATGCAATACTTAAAGGCCAAACGACACCTCCGAGGGATGATATCGAAACGCTAACTATACCTGACAAGTCGACTGTAGCCGATTCACCAGTCGATTCGAAAAACGTCGACTTGCACAAGTCCGAGGATGAGAATACTAATACAAAACAGGATACGACTTATCAAGAACAACTGAAGAAAGACGAACAGGTTTGGCAAATGATGGGCAAAATGTTCGGATTTTGATCGTGACGGAGTTTTAGACGAACGCGATTGAATCATAAAATAATGAGGGTTTAACGCGTGCAAAACGACGTACTTTCAATCGATCAGTATTATATTCGTAACACCGGGGAAAATGAGATCGTCGGGACATTCCGAGGATGGAATTTGGTAATCGAAAATTGTATATATGAAATGCAGTTACGTAAGCGCGATATCGCTAATACCTTTCATTAACGACGCGAGATCATTCGAACAATAATACCGAGGTAACATTCTACTAAACAGACAAGCTTATATCGATATTATAGATCCTGTAATCTGGATATTATTAGTATAAGTGCTGAAATGAAACACAGTTTGTCATGCTTGTTTATTTCATATGTACATGTATTATATAGGTAGGCATATGGTTCGCATTTTTACCTTCGTACGAGATATTTCTACTAATTTCCATATGTATCTACGAAGCTGAACAGAATGTAGAATTGCTAGGTTGATTGAAAGATGAATGCTTTTAGCATAGTATATCAAAAATGACGGGGTCCGCCTCGTCATAATAATGTGAATTTTGCATAAAAACCTGTTTTGGGTAGTGTGTTTTCTCACAAAAAACCGCTATGATATAGTTTAATCATTTTTTGGTCATATTTCTCATGATACATTATATAAGTTTAATATTTGTGATTTTATATGTAAATACGACTTTATTATATTAAAGTTCAGAAGGTACTTACAATCTTATCTATGCAACACTAATTAGAGCAACAAAATATCATACTTTATACACGAATGCATCAAATATATTTGCATAAAATAAAAGCTGATTTCTGTACAAAAATAAGAAAATAGTCATTTTTCTTTCATTAAAGTCCAGGCAGGGTCCCTGCAGATCAGTCATTCCTGGATATACCAGTAAGCAGTTTTAACAGGGTCCCTACAGATCAGTCATTCCTGGATATAAGGAGTTTTAAAGGAGAAAGTTTGATATTTCAAGGAAGCATCTGCATCACTTTCATATCCCAATTACTGTAGACTCATCATAAATCAGTAACTGTTAATCTCGGAAAACCATTAATTTGATGTTTTTGTAAGTTAAGTTTTATCCGTTACCCTACCTAAACTTTATCTTATTCGGTAATCGCCTTATTGGGTTAAAAAATAATCCATGTCCCAACTATATCAATTTAGGGATAGTCTACTCACACAACTGTACAACTTCAAACTAGACCAAATTTACTATCTGCCTATTTCTCAAATTTCATGGAGTTTTAAAAGAGTTATCGGCATTTTATCTAAATTAAAGGAGTTTCAAGCAACTTTAAAAGCACTTTCCGTTTAGAAAAAGTATTTTAAGGAATCAAGGAGTCGTAGGGACCCTGTAGTCACACCTGCTCAATCTAGATTTCCTAGACTATCCGGATTGTGGTTGTGCTGGGTTCACACACACAACTTTTTGAAGAGAAAATTGAGAAGTTGTCTCAACTTCTCGATTTCTCAACTTCTGACCCGGTTAGATAAATAAACAAAGTTGTGTCAAAATGTGTGTTCACACACACAGCTTAATTCACACAACTCCAGCTGGGCGTAGATGCAGCAGTGCATAGAAGGCATAGAAGGATGAACAAGAAATTGCAATTTAAGCAGAAATCAAAAAGATAATTGTGATAAAACGACTTTGGCCTATCCAGCATCCATATGGATATATCATGCCCGGTGTTAGGGGATCCTGGTACCGCCTGACTCCAGAAATTTTAAAGAGAATTCATGAGTCTCATATATCAATTATCTGATAGACATGCGATTGATGAGATTTTAAAGGTTTATTCTTTTATTGTAGAAATTGTAGAAATATATTGCCCTCTCTTACCAGAAAGGAAGACTATTAAAATGCGCGCGAATATACTGCATGTTGATTGGTTAGATTTCTCTCAACTCCTCGACTGAGTTGAGAGAAATAGAACATGTTCTATTTCTCTCAACTAGTCGAGACTAGAGTTGTGTCGAGGAAAATCGAGCAACTTTTTCGTTCACACACATGACTCACTTCAAAATAGTTGTCCTCGACTGTGAGTTGCTTGATTCCTCGACGAAAAATCGTGTGTGTGAACCTAGCATAAAGTTATTTATCACAGGCCAACCTGAGCAGTGGATGAATGACATCAAGGATAATAGAAAGATCATCATCTTCTATCTATCTAGTAAGAATGTGTGTCACATGAAAAAAAGATCAACCCCATTCTTCATTAGTGCAAATATTTTCGTTACATGTACCTAGAACAACACCACGCCACTGTCTGGTAATCTTTTAAACGATTTTAAATCTATCTTTACACACCCGGCTTATATCATCACGACAAACGCCGCACACCAAAAGCTATAAATACCCATAACCTGGTTTCATAACCCTATTTCGCCGGAATCTAAAACTAACAATCTGAAAAGATAGTATCCCATTTCGAATCCGACTCTAAATAAAGTCAGTAGGAATTTACGAAAATTCCTAAATGATTGTCCGAACTAATTATGCCAAAGTGTAGATCATTTTTCAAATTTGTACGTATTTACATTTCTACAACGTGTTCGCGCTGCTGTAGTTCGCCATTCAAGGATTTTTTTCTTACGCGCTCATTCTGAGTTAACATGCATTTTAGTTTAGCCTACAGACGTAAGTTTACAAACACGAGTGACTGGCTTGTTTACGAAAATTTCTAAACCAAAAAGTCTATTAAATAGTAATTACTACGAGCAGGCTATGTTTGTTTTAATGAAACAATGCCACTAACAGACAAAAGAATCGTATGAAATTTGATATACATCCCATCGCACTAGCCGTCTACAAGGCCTCCCACAAATACCGGTATCTTTCCGGAAAAACCTATCGCGATAACGTTCGAATATGAACTAAATCTGTCCATGGTTTAAATCACGTGAACCCGCAGGAATTTCATCCATACGAGGAAGTATTTTTGCCAGACGACAAATAAACAAACATCAAACGTAGAGAAGAACTGAGCGACGAAGTCAAGTCTCCGCTCTTTCAAAAAATGATCAAACTTTTATAGCACGTTCATTTGATGACAGCATCGCTGATAGCAACACGCCATCGAAATCTACTATCAGTAAGCTTTGAAGTTTATTTTTCATTCCGGTCTATACACTTCAGTCCGTTCATAATTTTATAGACAAAACAATCTACAAAAGTAAAGATTGTGTACATAGTTCCACCCACTTGCGCTACAACTTCCCATGGAATCTTGCCGAGGAGAGTCTCTTTTTGTGTATTATTTGTTTTATCAGCGAACTTGACTGCACTGCAGAGAACAATTCGCATGGCTTCAGTCACGTTCATCGAAACTTAAAAGCTGATCGTTTAAAATTTGATGGATGAGACGTATACTAGAGAGTAACAGGATTACTAGAGTGCATATTGTCAGGCTACAAAAACTGTAACCAGCGTTTTCACTGGTGCTAAAACGTCATCTAATGACTGATAGGGCTTAGCAAGTTACCAGTAATGTTGTGGTTAACGGATAAATATTTCTACCCTAAGCTCAACTAATGGTTTGGACAGTTATTGCTGGGACTTGATAGCTTAATATACCTAAGACTTAATATTCTCTATAAGTTTCAACTAAGCGTAATGCTGTTCGTACCTAAACAGATATAAACACCTACGCCTATATATTATCCCAATGATAATTGCAGAATTGCCAAGACAAATTTTGCCGATAACCGTTCACCAATTGACAAATAAGAATCCACAATTGAAGGACTGTAAAACTGCAAAAGGATGTTAATTTTTCAACTCAATCTATGAACCCTTTTCAAAAACTTATTTTTTCAAAAACTGGTTTTTGATAATGGCTCATAGAATTGAGTTGAAACGTTTTTTTTCAAGTCTTACAGTTTTTCTTCAATTGTCGGTTTTATTCGTCAACTGAATAAGACTGCGAGTTGTCTACGAAAACCAACCGTTCTCCAAGTACGAAGAGCCTATGCCTAGATTTCAATGCACCAAAATAGAAATAAACATCGATATCTCAATGATATATAGATGTAACAGTCCGCGTACAGACTGGCCCCTCTTGTTATCAATGTCAGGAAGGCTATTATAGATCATATCATACTAACAATACACACGTTGTGCGGTGGAAATGATTTATTACATAAATCAGACTCCCGTCTCCGGTTTAAAAATCATATCATCAAGATTAAAACCATAAAAGTCGTAGTGGTTAAAAACAGGAAGGAAACTCATGAACTGAAGCCCTGATGAATAGTTAATATTTCTCACACTAGATGTCAGCACATGACCGAACTCAGAACTATTTTCTCAAGTGAACTTACCTTTTTCTTGACTAACGTATGGCGGCCGTCCATCTGTTTTCTGTCATTGTTTGACTTGGTGACAAGTTCTTCGATCTACAAATAAAGTTCACCCATTCACAAATTGCCTGAGTTTTTCATGTGATTACACAAAATTTTCCCCGTGAATCTGATAAATTTCTAGGTTTAAAATGTTACAATTCATTCATTTTTCATTGAATTACGTATTGATTAAGACACATGTGGTCAATATAGCATTATCCGAATTCCCAGAGTCTTCCAGGTATTTTGCAAAATTTGTCGAATTCTCTTGAGTTTTACCCAATTTTCCAGATCATTGGCCACTACGTTCTACAAATTTCTTCAAAATCATCGTCTTATTAAGAATTGAGAAAAACTGACCTGCGAAGCAATGCCCTTCATGTACGGCTCGAGATCGGTGAACAGGTCGTATCCTTGGTGAAAATACGTATTCTGCGCGTGCATGAACGATAACATCTGAAAATATCAAACAATATGATAGAAGCCGCGTTGTCGACATTGTTTCTTATACCCTGCTAATCCAGGAAGTTGATTTATAGTCCACGTTTTGTAAGATACTGAACTATAGATCAAATTTGATTCTAGAGTTAAGATAAGTTCATGATTTTAGTTGAAAGAAAATCCATAATAGCTAGAACAGTACAAATCTCATTTTCTAATGAGTGAATATATTTATCATTGCAATCGTTTTCGGGAGTTACATTTCCCCTGTTCAGGCATAGTGCAATATGCCTGGACAGGGGATCCCTGAATTTGGAACTCTCTACCCAAGATTTACTTCATGAATTTAATTTCCAAACTAGGCAAACATTTATTCAATCTTTAATGAAAGACCAATGCTGGTCACATGTTGTGAATACTGATTAACTGATTGAGGGAAACCCTAGTGCCAAAGTCTAACCGAGACGTTTTTTTGAATTGGGACTTGAGCTTTATCGCGAGATTGATAACGAAAATAATTAGTGAAAAATTTACTAAAAACCTCCAGTTCCAAAGAAGATGTTTACATTCATTTGATATAAAATTGATTACAAAGATACTTACTGTACTTAGGATGTCAAATCTCTTTTTAGAATGCAGGACATTCAACTGAAAATGACCAAATATTATGTATACTATATCAAATCGAATAAACAACTGTTTTCAATTAGAAATCGATTTTCAATCTGTTCAATATAGAAATACGACGAAAGTTGCATTTTTCTATCACCTGAAAAACATAATCAAGTGAAGTATGCCAGAAACAAGATCTCATCGCCGTTAATATGTTGTTCGTTTCTTCGCATTCTTGCGTTTTACTCTTCGGCGCCTGCGAATGTTTGATTAAAGCTTGGTCCATGTCGTCGCTGATTTTCTCGAAGTGTTTCCTCGTCTCTTTCACTTTTTTGATCTCGCTAAAAACGTCGAATAACGGGTAAGAACGAATGAAATGATTGAAATAGCTTTCGCGAGAAATTACGCCCGGGATTCGAATACGATTCGGTCAACACTTACACCTTAACGAAATCATTGATATTTCTACTAACAGACCGTTGTGCCTGGTCGAGAAGTATCTGAAAAAAAAATTAATTTACCATAAAATTCTTATTCTTTTATCGACAATTAAGTATCAATTAACAGGATGGCCACTTTTGATCCAGTTACAAATCCTCCAAGTTTTCCCTGATTTTCCATGTGATTTCTACACAAAATTCCCTGAGCGAATCAGAAAAATGTCTAGGTTTAAAACGTCACAATTCATTCATTTTTCATTGAATCATGTACTGATAAAGAAAAACCTAGACAATAGCATTATCCGAATTCCCTGGAGATTTTCAGGTTCTTGGTAAAATTTGTCAAATTCCCTTAGTTTTCCCCCTTTTTCTAGATTTTTCTGATTCCCTGAGTTTTCCAAGTCAGCGGCCACCCTGTTCTAAGGCTGCGACAGACTAGATGGATTATTTCGCTACGAATTCGATCAAAAATTTCTCAAAAGTTTCGATATCCTTGATACTTACATTATTATACTTCTGTATTTCGGACAAATCGTGCGTAAACCTCTTCAGAGCATCCTTTTAAATAAGATAAGAAAACAATAAAGCTAGTACTAACAATCAGTTCATATGATTGACATGGCTCAAGATAGGGAAACCAAATAATTACAGTGGAACCTCGTTAACAAAATATTCAATAATAAGAACATATGATAGTTATAATCAATATTTCATTTCACCCATAATGATAAATGTAGTTGGGGTCAAAATATTTTTAAGTGTTATACATCCGAGTAAATTGTTATAATAAGTTCCACCGCACCACTTATCATGCCACAATATTATCGAACATCAATAGCGAAATGAAAAAATTCTCGGTCTAATAAAATCAATAACCATATATAAGACAGCCACCTATCTTTCAAGAAAGCTGAATTCTGAAAACAGCCATTAACGAGAGCTAAAAACACCGATTGAATGCAAATGAACCGAAACTGTATACGTAACTCTAAAAAAACGAACGAACCAAGATCCCTGTACCTTTCACCATTGAATAACATAACAGAATATATGAGTTTCATGTCAAAAATGCTAAATTGAATAATTACGATAGGGAGTTTATTTAGGTGTTGGCATTGGCTTTATTGAATTGGGTAGTGTGTTGTTGATGCATCATGCCAAGTGCTTCGGTGCTTAATACTTTTACATGATGTGATATCTTTTTCAAAAGTAATTCTTGTATATTTGATTCGATAACAGGAAAGTGCAAAGAGGTATTTCACATTCAGGGGAGGGACCGGAGCAAAACTATTGTCAACGCCAGACCACCCTGTATACATGGGGAGATTTCAGAAATCATCCTGAAATAAGTCGGACGATAAGAATATACATATGACAGAGTAACCACCACTGAATTCGGGAATGGTCAACCTGAGTTTTACATACACACATTCATTGATGCAGGTACATGAATCCTTTACTTACTCCAATCATCTGATCTTCCTATGAACGGAAAAGACACATTTTACCCAGTGCATTACGATGTTTCTTATACAGTATATGTATATTGTGTCTTTCAGCAGTTGAAACCCTGGGCCCAATTGCACAGCTCGAGTTGGCTGTCAAAGCCATAACAAAATCACAACAATATGAACACAATTACGAGAGAAATCCCACAATAAATTACGCCAAAAAATGAAAAGTTCTTAAGTAAAATGTGATATATATATATATATATATATATATATATATATATATATATATATATATATATATATATATATATATATATATATATATATATATATATTTCGAGCAACGTTTCGGCTAAATACTATTAGCCATCATCAGACGTACCGATGATAATAGTATTTGGCCGAAGCGGTTGCTCGAAATATATATATCATTTTACTTTAGAACTTTTCATTTTTTGGCGTAATTTATTGTGGGATTTCTCTCGTTATTCATCTTACAATTGGATATTGTGTATCTTCTCGTCCCATAACACAATTCATTTTTAGATACCTAAGTATATCCCAAATGCACGATCGATTTCGATGATTCATTTCAGCCTCATCAGGTATCGTGAACTATGTCTTATAAGCCCACAGAAATATACAACTACTTAGCATATAAGTACAGGATTTACACAGAATTTGCACAAATCAATGTATTTATACATGCCAAATAGTTGTTTACTTCTGTGGGCTTATATGACCTCAGCACACAGTTCACTATACCGGATGAGGCTGTAATGAATCAGCTGCAATCGATAGAGCTGTTGGAATATACTTATCAAAAAATGAATTGTGTTAATATTGTTGTTATTTTGTTATGGTTTTATCGCTCATTCGACTCTCTACCTAAAGCTGGCTGTTGAACTAGTCTTAAATGTAAGCCTTGACTGTGCAACTGGCCGCTGTACAAAGTGTATTAAGCGAAATTATGCGCTTTCGTGAAAACTGGTGAATCCGATGAAAATTATCATTATTTCATGCTGGATTAGGCAAGAGACTTAAAATCATATGAATCGTCAATTGTTCGGTAAAATATCATTTACTTACAGTCACGAATCCATCCCCTTTGAAATATTCAGAAACCTCTTTTACGCCTTTGACAAAATTCCTAAAACAGAAAAAACGAGAAATATCTAAGAAAATGGTAAACAGGCTATCAATGGCCTAAAAAGATAAATGTGAATTGTACAGAAGGCAGAACGACCAAAATATGGCTACACATCATTCGAAACTAGAAAGGTTTAAAAAGATTATGAAAACATATTCTAAGATGATAGAATTCAAGCTAATAAAAGTTCTTATAAGTTCTTATATCATAGTAATACATACCCATTAGCAGTGTTGTAGGCTCGGCCTGTATCCACCATCACATTGCACAGTTTTACCAACTAAAACAAAACAGCAAATTTAACAATTAAGATTCATTTATGCTTGTATTTATTCAGATAGGCCTATGGTAGCCCTTAACAGAACCCAGCTTCAAACACGTATTTGAAGGAAACGACTGAATTCAGGAAATGGAATAACTTTAACTTTTAACATTCAAATTGAGCCCAGAGTCACTAAAAGGATTCAAACTCTTATATCAATTTAGATCAACAGAGTTAATGGGTAAATTAGTCAGGAACCTGTCTGTGGTTTAGTTTCACGATCGGATGTTTTCACAAACCCATCCGATTAGCTCACCACCAACGATTAGGTAACTAACTATGAGTAAATCAAATCGATTTTTGACGGCTAAAACTTTTAGTGAAACTGCACTCATTAGAATTGCATTCGGAGTGTGGTAACTACACATGTCACAGTTACCAAGACATACGAAACAGAAGTGCGTTGTACCTTATCCAGTTTCAGTTCTAGTTTGTCGACACTTTCTTCAGACTCTTCAAGGCTGGACCTGAAATGGAAATCAGTGAAAATGTTGAAATGATTTTTTAACAAAGGGTAGGCTTCAGCCTACTTATAACATCACAAGCCCCCCTAGTCTGTGAGTAAGCAGTCTGTGGTTTAGTTCTCACCATAGAAATTACAATACTTTCAATAAGCCTATCCAATAATCTTTTTAGAAGCTTACAACCATTGATAAGGAATCAATTAAAAATAGCAGCGCCATACCTGAATTTAGGAGAGTCCTTCAAGCATTCGTTGAAATCTATATTTGGATACATTTTTCAGATCGATTTGCGGAAGCACCAGCAACAGCGATGCACCAGAGCGAAAAGAGAACGCCACGGAGGAGTGAAGCCACTGAAGAGAGGGAGGGCAAGTGATTCGATGTGAATTTTGTGTGCGTATCCGTGTGCTCTACTAAACTGTGTATAACATCATTTGCAATTGGGCGCGGCTTTATTTATCGGGGGCCTAAGTATCATCAGATCATATCGTTTCGATTGAGGAGCTCGAAAATCCACTGAAAAACTGTCCCGGGAATCAAGTCAAATCCGAATGGGAAAACCAATAGTAGTGTGCAGTCAATCGTGAATCATCGATCTCGAGTACTCGAGGATCGCTTCTCGGTGGATTCGTGCCGCAATCGCGGTCCGGACTTTTGGACTTTAGTTCGAAAAAATATAGAATTTATTTTTTTTCCATTCGTTTCATTTTAATAACATAATAAACTGTCAAAATCTGATACATTTACAAATATTAGTAATTTTGATAAATATTATGGTAATCATATTAAATCCGAATACGCGTTTTACCGTGTACCTGACATGTTTTGGTTTTGCACCTCTCGCGAACGAAACTCGTTCATCTCCAGAATAAACCCGGAAGTAACTCGACTAACCCGGAAATGAAACATTTAGGTCTGTCTGCAGAGTTTCCAGAACCTGTCATGTCAGGGCCCAAGACCTGACATGACAGGTGGGACCTCAGGTGACAGGTCGATTCGCTAAAATGAAAATCGTTATGACTGAACCGATGATAGGCGATTAGAAGATATGATAGGCGCGCATTTAGAACAAATGATAGCCGATAAGAAACAAAAAGAACATATCTTAGTGCTTTCTGAATATATCATTCAAAAACAAAAAACAAACTATGATGTGTTACGAATTCACTTAAGAATTTATGTTTGTCCGTTTATAAAAAAGTTGTTGAACTATATCGCCTTGTATATAATAAAGATGCAATGATGGTGAATGATTTGAGAACATTGTAAGAATTGTTTACAATTTATTTATTTTTTTTGTAACATGAAACATGAAAATATCAAGATCAGGCAATGATACCAGTACCGGTAGTGCCTTATGTACTCATAATCAGTATTAATAACAATCATTATACTCATTATGATTAGGCCCTATATATTTACATATTATTATTAATTACTCGCAATATAATTAATTCACCAAGTGCACATACAATTTAAAAACATTTCAGTCCAAGCTTATAAGTTGACATAGGATAAATTAGACATAACACTGATTAATTAGTGAGACCTCACACGGCAGCTCGCGCCATTTTGCAGAGCTTCGGGACCTGTGGTGACAGGTCTGCTTGAAAACTGATGAAATAAAGGAAAACTTTAATTTTTATGGTCTCTTTATAGTAATGAATATAATGAAGATTGCTTACCATGGATAGAGTTAATCTTAAGTTACTATAAAACCATAATTTTGAAGCGAGACCTCACACGGCAGCTCGCGCCATTTTGCAGAGCTTCTCGGGACCTGTGGTGACAGGTCTGCTTGAAAACTGATGAAATAAAGGAAAACTTTAATTTTTATGGTCTCTTTACAGTAATGAATATAATGAAGATTGCTTACCATGGATAGAGTTAATCTTAAGTTACTATAAAACCATAATTTTGAAGCGAGACCTCACACGGCAGCTCGCGCCATTTTGCAGAGCTTCTCGGGACCTGTGGTGACAGGTCTGCTTGAAAACTGATGAAATGAAGGAAAACTTTAATTTTTATGGTCTCTTTATAGTAATGAATATAATAAAGATTGCTTACCATGGATAGAATTAATCTTAAGTTACTATAAAACAATAATTTTGAAGCGAGACCTCACACGGCAGCTCGCGCCATTTTGCAGAGCTTCTCTGGACCTGTGGTGACAGGTCTGCATTAAAACTGATGAAATGAAGGAAAACTTTAATTTTTATGGTCTCTTTATAGTAATGAATATAATAAAGATTGGTAACCATGGATATAATTAATTTTAAGTTACTATAAAACAATAATTTTGAAGCTAGACCTCACACGGCAGCTCGCGCCATTTTGCAGAGCTTCTCGAGACCTGTGGTGACAGGTCTGCATTAAAACTGATGAAATGAAGGAAAACTTTAATTTTTATGGTCTCTTTATAGTAATGAATATAATAAAGATTGCTTACCATGGATAGAATTAATCTTAAGTTACTATAAAACAATAATTTTGAAGCGAGACCTCACACGGCAGCTCGCGCCATTTTGCAGAGCTTCTCGAGACCTGTGGTGACAGGTCTGCATTAAAACTGATGAAATGAAGGAAAACTTTAATTTTTATGGTCTCTTTATAGTAATGAGTATAATATCAATTGCTAACCATAGATAGAGTTAATCTTAAGTTACTATAAAACAATAATTATGAAGCGAGACCTCACACGGCAGCTCGCGCCATTTTGCAGAGCTTCTCGAGACCTGTGGTGACAGGTCTGCATTAAAACTGATGAAATGAAGGAAAACATTAACTTTTATGGTCTCTTTATAGCAATGAGTATAATATCAATTGCTAACCATAGATAGAGTTAATCTTAAGTTACTATAAAACAATAATCATGAAGCGAGACCTCACACGGCAGCTCACGCCATTTTGCAGAGCTTCTCGGGACCTGTGGTGACAGGTCTGCATTAAAACTGATGAAATGGAAAAAACTTCACTTTTTATGGTATCTTTATAGTAATGAATATAATATAGATTGCTAACCATGGATATAGTTAATCTTAAGTTACTATAAAACAATAATTATGAAGCGAGACCTCACACGGCAGCTCGCGCCATTTTGCAGAGCTTCTCGAGACCTGTGGTGACAGGTCTGCATTAAAACTGATGAAATGAAGGAAAACTTTAATTTTTATGGTCTCTTTATAGTAATGAGTATAATATCAATTGCTAACCATAGATAGAGTTAATCTTAAGTTACTATAAAACAATAATTATGAAGCGAGACCTCACACGGCAGTTCGCGCCATTTTGCAGAGCTTCTCGAGACCTGTGGTGACAGGTCTGCATTAAAACTGATGAATGAAGGAAAACATTAACTTTTATGGTCTCTTTATAGTAATGAGTATAATATCAATTGCTAACCATAGATAGAGTTAATCTTAAGTTACCATAAAACAATAATTTTGAAGCGAGACCTCACACGGCAGCTCGCGCCATTTTGCAGAGCTTCTCGAGACCTGTGGTGACAGGTCTGCATTAAAACTGATGAAATGAAGGAAAACTTTAATTTTTATGGTCTCTTTATAGTAATGAGTATAATATCAATTGCTAACCATAGATAGAGTTAATCTTAAGTTACTATAAAACAATAATTATGAAGCGAGACCTCACACGGCAGCTCGCGCCATTTTGCAGAGCTTCTCGAGACCTGTGGTGACAGGTCTGCATTAAAACTGATGAAATGAAGGAAAACATTAACTTTTATGGTCTCTTTATAGTAATGAGTATAATATCAATTGCTAACCATAGATAGAGTTAATCTTAAGTTACTATAAAACAATAATTATGAAGCGAGACCTCACACGGCAGCTCGCGCCATTTTACAGAGCTTCTCGGGACCTGTGGCGACAGGTCTGCATTAAAACTGATATAGATAGAAAAAAAACTTCATGCTTTAAATTGATGAGTTGATTTAAAATCAGTCTCAATAAAATCAGTCTCTATATTGCATTCGGCTCTTTTACATGTACATCATAAAGACAATGAATAAAAATAGTGAGACTTCAGGACAGTGAGGAGTGTTGTCGAACTGTGATAGTGAGCAGATAATTTTCAGTGTCTTATTGCGGAAACGAAATATCAAGACCTCGATTCATCTAGCGAAAATATTCTCTTACTTCTACATTAATTAATTCATCTAGGCCTGAAACTTATTTTTCCCTTTAATACAGACATAAGTCATAGTTTACACATAAATATTTTCTTCTTATAAATCAACCTTTCAAATGAATTATTTGTCAGAACATTTTCCTTATCGTTATTGTTGAATCATTTTCGATATTAACGACGGGTCAGAATGTTCATTCAACTCAAAATGTTCTTCCATTCGTCTAGCACATGCCTAGATATTTCGCCGTTTCGTCAAATATTGTCATGAGTTTGGGTTTTTTTGGGACCTGACATGACAGGTCAGACCTGTCATGTCAGGTCTTGGGCCCTGACATGACAGGTTCTGGAAACTCTGCAGACAGACATCAATCAAATGAAAGATAAAAATACAATATAATAGGAAGAAAACTATAGAAAACTGTGAGGAACTCAAAATATGGATGGATGATGCTGAGAAACTATTGTCAACGTTCATGATTTGATGCTTTCATTCGGTCTTACAAAACTAAAACCAATTCATTGCAAAACGATAAACGAAAGTAAGTTTGATGATAACAACAAACAAGTTGAATGAATTTCACCTGTTCCTCCAGATAATCATAATTTCACCCGGCAGCAGTAGTCCAGGAAGTTGTTCTATCGATAGTGATTGACAGCACTGAGCGTCCGTGTTGTGTCAATATAGAGAGTATCCCACTCCAATAACAAGAAAGATTAAGTCCAATATTCTAAATGTTTCCTTAAGCTAATAGTCATCTTCATGATTCAGTATTGCTGAAGATGAGTATTAGGTTGTAGTCAAAACGTTGGATTAATGAATTATTAGCTTACAGAATACTTTTCAGACTTCATCTTTCTTGGTGCGCAATAGTTGTGGGATTTGTTCTGCTGAGTAAATGTCGTTTCAACCATTTTATAGCATTTATATACTGAGAAATTTCATTATTTCATTTATAGAATGGGTAACCAACTGACTGGCATAGCACCTTCACAAATTCTGCCTACGGAACACTACTTCACTGATGTCGCTGATTATCAGTTTGAGTGCAGGTAAGAATATTCACTTTATAGACACCCCAGTAGCTCCTAGTTATACACCAGTTTACTGACGCTGAAATTCAAGAGGGAACATTCCTGAAATTCGTAAGGTATTTTCAGGACATAGTTTAAGAAACCATCACAATGAATCTTGAAATGTTCCCTGAGATTTAGTTACCCGTAATACCTGTGTTTTAAACTAGCCCCAGTATAGTGTAAGGCATATTGTATTTTCTAGTTTGGGTAGTACAAGGTTCTTTAAGGTGGCGAAAGCTCGTCACAAGGAAGGAAAAGCTGTTGTAAAAGTTTTTGCCATTCACGACCCGTCACTGCCTCTGAAAGCGTACAAAGATTACATAGAAGGTATGTTGATGGAGAATTGAGTCGGAACAGTGAACTGAGATTTAGTACTCGTATTCATTCTGTCTTCTAATCTTGCAGATATTCAAGTAAAGCTTAGTGGAAATACAAACAATATACTTCCATTCCAGAAAGTCATCGTAAGTATTCACGTACTGTTGAAAATGATATTTCAAAAGGTCCAACCATATAATTGAGAGAAACCCACAATATCAATTTAAACAACTGTTATTGTTTTTTCTTATGTTTTCATATACCAGCCATTGTTTCGACTTGGAAAAAAGAAAAAAATGTTTTCATTGTAGGTCTGCTTGTAGTAGCATACATAGTAGGAGACATATTAAAGAATCCGCCCTCATTTCAAAATGTAGAAATACTGTTAATACAAAGTCTCCTGTTGGAACTTTTGTCTGATTTTGTCCTCTGTTAATATCCCAGACCAGGAGAGTTTCCAAGTGTGACTTAGTAACCCCCTTCTATTATGTCTATATTACTCATTTTCAAATAAATTCTGAAGATGGATGAAAAAATTTCCCCGAATCGTAAGAAAAAAACAATTGCTGTTGTTTAAATTGATATTGTGGGTGTCTCTCAATGATAATCATCAAGACTGGAAAAGGTCTCAACAATCAAGGTGTATTTGATTGTCAAATGACTGATCTATATTTTCATTCTAGGTTTCGGATAATAAGGCAGCGCTTTTATTCCGACAGTACGTGAAAGACAGTTTGTACGATCGTATGAGCACGCGACCGTTCTTGAACGTAACCGAGAAAAAGTGGATTGCGTTTCAGCTGTTGTGCGCTCTTAATCAACTGCATAAATTGAAAGTAAGTTTCGCTTTTCGTTCATTGTTGTTCAAGATTAGAATAGTTTTGTATACCGTAGTTTCTGCTTATATTTTTTGTTGAAAACTTTCATTGAATTTCGTAAAAACAATGGCATTTTGTTTTTTTATCAGGTTTGTCACGGAGATGTCAAGTCTGAAAATGTGATGATCACCAGTTGGACGTGGGTGCTGTTGACTGATATCGCTAGTTTCAAGCCCACCTACCTACCAGAAGTATGATCTCTGCTTTCTGCTTAACCCTTTCAGTGCTGACTAATTAATACCCTATAGTGCTGGGGCCGGTTGCATAGTCATGACTTAGATTTAAGACCAGTCTAAGACCAACTCAGTTCTATAGCCAATGTAACAACTTAAGACCAGTCTTAAGATTTTTTGGACTTAAGTCACGACTGTGCAACTAAGAAATTCCACCCTAGTGTGTTGAATAACAGGAATACCGCTGTAGTGCGTCTACACCGCAGCGCAGTGTATCGTAAGTTACTAACATTTCACTATGTTTGACAGGTGCTGCCATTTTTCAAGAGGGATAATTACCAATTACTAATTACATCAATACACCGCAGTGCGGTGTACTAGCAAAATCTATCACTGATTTATACACCGCATTGCGGTGTAGACGCACTGAAAGGGTTAATTCTATGTAATCTATGTAACAGCAATATAATTGATATATCATAAATTGAAATAATTGCAACTCATAATTGCTGTGTATACAACATATTTTCAGGACGATCCGGCTGATTTTTCGTACTTTTTCGACACGTCTCGACGTCGAACGTGTTACATCGCTCCCGAGCGTTTCATCGAAAGCAACGCTCGCAACGTAGAAGCTAGTTTCCAAAATGCCAGCGTCGATTTAACATCGAGCTTTATCAAAAAGGGGGACTTAATGCCGGCGATGGATGTATTCTCAGCGGGGTTCGTGTTTTCTCGCATTCGTAAACGTCGTATGCCTTTAACGTACTAGAATATGCAAAGAATTCCGAATTGTTGTATATTTCAGGTGCGTAGTGACTGAACTGTTTACCGATGGACACGCTCCGTTCGATTTATCTCAGTTACTCGCCTACCGGATCGGAGAATATAGTCCGTGGAAAGTTCTGGAAAAAATTGAAGATACAAATGTCCGAGTAAGTATTAGTTACCGTATTTTCCAGCTGAGGGCAGTTCTTAAGCCTAAAATACATGGATTTCAAAGCTTCGCCCAAATCCAAGTCTCTTCATCAGTTTAATTCACTGATTTGTTTATTCAGTTTGTCTTCATTGATGATGTAAACATTAGCACAACAAGTGTAGTCAACAAGTGTAGTCATTCATTTCATTTTGAATTGAGTTGATTCCCTCTTTGGAAATCGAACCCTGTTCATTTATAGTGATGAAAAGGAATAAAGGCAGAGAAGTAACTTTTACTGCTGCGTCTGCTGCTGAATAACGAACTCCATATTTTTGTTTTTTTGCACAGGAACTGGTACGTCACATGATGCAGAAAGAGCCTTCATCTCGTATGACGGTTGAAGAATATTTGATACAACAGCGAGGGAAAGCGTTCCCCGAGTATTTTTACACATTCATGAAAATATATCTACAACGATTCGCGTCGACACCAATCATTCCACCGGATGAACGTATTACCCGGTAAATATCAAACTGTTGGCTTCACTTTCGTCATTTGTTAGTTCATCCATAGACGAAATCTAGTTATTTCGGGACGTTTTGAAGACTACAGATTGTCTCTTTTGTTGAAATTCCTGATAGGTTTACTTTGGGAAGGGATCTTTGATATAGCGGACAGGTTTTGTGATCAGTCAATTAGTTTCACCAGTCCTCATATGTAGATGGGAAAAGGTTTTTTGAGGAAAATATCAATAATTGTAGGACATGGCATTTTCAATGATTGTGGTGAGTTTCCAGGTCATTGGTTTTGGTATATGCTCACCAGGAGGCGTTGAATATTGATGTTATCATATTTTTTAGCATTTCAAACCACAACTTCCTAAGCCCTGTCCCTAGAGCCCTAGTCATCTAGATGATTTTGCGTTTAAAAAGTTTTATCTAATCGTTGTTTATTCGATGTGTTTTTGTAGAAATATTAAACGTGATTTGCCGGAAATTCTACAAAACTTGGAAGTTTCTGTAGACTCACCAGACAAAAACCAAAGTCTAGTCCTCATCATATCACTTATAACTTCAAATCTTCGCAGTTTGCAGGTAACTGAACAATGCTTATAAATGATCATTCACTTTTATTCACTTTCTATATGGCTGTTATTAATCATTTCAGTATTGTGCTACTAAATTGACAGCCCTGGAACTATTATTACAACTAGCGAAATATTTGACAGCTGATATGATTTTGGATCGTCTCATTCCATTCATGGTTCGAACATTTTCTGTTTCATTACCTGAGCCAGTTGCCCTATCAGCTGGAAGTTATTTAGTAACTTGAGTCGTATTCGCTTTTTAGTTATACCTAGTCAATGATCCATTTCCCCAAGTCCGAGCGGCGACACTAAAAACTATCACCGAATGTTTAGCAAATGTAAAAACGGTACCAAGAAGGTAGGTTTTCAAATGCCATGCACTGTATTTATTTTGGGATAATTTCAGATTCTGGCAGAGACTTTATCAATTTCTTTTTCAGTGATGCTAATATTTTTCCGGAATATATTCTACCCAGTATGGTAAGTATTCGAGTGGTTTTGATCGAAAATGTTGTGATTACGTAGACTAACAATTTTACAACCGATCAATTATTTCAGAGCCATCTAACTCAAGATGAAGCAGCTACTGTGAGAGTGGCCTACGCGGAAAATATAGCATTATTAGCAGAAACTGCCCTAAGGTAACGCATTTATATTTTTACATATCTCAACCTCTCTGAGATGTCCTATTTATTATGTAGGACAGGTGACAACAAATCAACAATTAAGAAATATTGTACCTATGTTGATGAATAAAATCTTTATTGTTATAAAAGATTTAAAATGTTCATCCAGCACTTAATTGGTAATTTTCTTTTGAATTCCAGATTTCTAGAAATTGTCCAGTTGACGAGCTCAGAGCAGTCGAATGAAGAGACGTCTTCTACATCTCATACTTTAGTAAGTCATCGCTTATTCCATAACTTTGTGAGTGAAATATTTACTTTGCTCTCCACCAAAACCTAACTCAATGGTGTACGAATTGTGAGATTTCGCCGAGTTGAAATATGTTCGCTGCTGACTATGAGTTAATCATCTTGTAGCTGATCCTTCCTTTCTCATTTGCTGTTTGATATTTATGTTCTGGCAATTGGAATGATAAAGTTACTGATTTTCTGGCAATGAAAACGAACTCTGCTTCATTCTCAATGGTTATTGGTCAATATTGAACAATGGCTGACTGTAATAGCACTATTGCCAACTATGAGATATAACTTGTAGTGGTGACTCGACTATTATGGAAAAATGGATAGAATTTTCAAATGTTGTTTCAGGCGAGCTATGACGCAGAACTTCAAGCTTTACACGAGATGATCCAACAGAAAGTCGTCACTTTACTAAGCGACCCAGATAACAGCGTCAAACAAACACTGCTCGAAAACGGAATCACGCGACTGTGCGTTTTCTTCGGCAGACAAAAAGGTATGAAATTCTTAAAAGCTTTAGCTCGCAGCCTGAACTTTTTAGATCGCGAGTCTAACATTTTCTCTTATTTCAGCCAATGACGTACTGTTGTCGCATATGATCACATTTTTGAACGATAAATATGATTGGCATTTACGCGGGGCATTTTTCGACAGTATTGTTGGAGTTGCTGCATACGTTGGCTGGCAAAGTTCAACCATTCTTAAACCTCTTCTGCAACAGGTAAGTTTAAATAAAACCATGAAAACATTTACTAGCAATCAAAAAGCTATCGTTTCGACCAATTTATGTTTGAATTTTTAGGGTTTGACCGACACTGAAGAATTTGTCATCACCAAAACTTTGGCTGCGCTAAAAAGCCTGACTGAATTGGGTCTGTTCCAAAAACCACTTCTACATGACCTGCTGAAAGAAGTGATTCCATTCTTGTGCCATCCCGTAAGTAAAAATTATCAACTTTTGGTCATATTGACATTTACCAGTCAATCTCTTTTGATATTTTTCGGAGTCATTTGGTGATATGTGTTGTTTCTAGGGTGTTTATATTCGTCAAGCCGCTGTTGGTTATATATCAGCAGTCGCGAAGTCTTCCAACATTGCTGACGTTCACTGCAATCTGTTACCGCAACTTAAGCCATATCTTAAACAACAGATCATTCAGGTGGAGAAAGAGGTAAGTTGTTCAGAGAATGTCTTGCCACAAAATTCATTGAAAATGTCCCTGTGTTCATTTGACAAAAATATTCATAGTTTTATCGATGTTGAACTGAAAACTGGTCTTTTTCTTATTACTTCTCTTCCTTACTGTAGGTTATCTTACTGAATGCCCTGGAGGATCCGATACCGCGTGCCGTGTATGACTACATATTGAGAACTCCTCTCATCGATAAGCTGTTCTTATGTCTACAAAAACGTCAACTTATACGCAACATCACCAGACAAGGTCACAAACCCGGTTACCCGGAAATGGATGAAAATCTCAGCCAAGTATGTTGTCACAACGCACTGAATGAATAAATTTAATATCGGTATACTATTGCATGAATCGAGGAGTCTTGCTGCTATCTATGAGAATTTGGATTTGAAAAAAAAATTTATATTCTACACAACATTGTGACTAGTTCGCATCCATTAAATTGTTCAATCATATTCTAAATTCTGATTATCTCGGGACTTCTTCAATCTAAAGCGACATATTATCAAGATCTTTTGTACGCGTTATATTTACTTTCTTTTAGTTGCTGAGGAAGCTACAATCGCAAGGAATGTCGGAATCGGATGAGGACAAGTTCTTAGTGAGTTATAAAACCGATCATAAGATTTTCGTTTCAAGCTTTGGTTTGCTTTATAACATATCGGTACAAAGAGGTAAATCTTTTTCTATACCGCTGTAGGCTTTAGAAGATTTCATGCAGAAGTTGCACAGATCTCGAGCTGGGTAAGTTAAAAATTTGAAAAAAGTTTTGATCACTTAATCGCCAAATATGAATATTTTAAAAATTCTTGGCACTGATTTGTACTATAGAATATAAAGCAGTAGTACCTAATAGGGGTCCGTTCGAGATTGTAAACAGTTGAGACTATTTCCAGTCTTGATAAATATCATTAAGAAAAACCCTTAATATCATTTTAAGACATTTCGGGTGGAACCTATCCGCCCATCTTCAGAGTTTATTTGAAAATGAGTTATTTTTCAAAACTCTGAAGATGGGTGGAAGGATTTAAATGTTTTAAATTGATATTGCGGGTTTCTCTTAATGCTATTAGCGATGTTGACGTTCAAGAAAATTAGAAATTAATCTTTCAGTTCATCGGATTCATCGTTGTTTGATGAAGATGATACGGCCAGTAACGGTGTCATCGACCTCAGAGTAAACCTAGGTTCAGCTATTACTATACGTCACGCCGACTTGAAAAAAATTCCCGAATCGAAACATCTTAATAACGTTTCCGCGCAACCGAGGAAATCCAAAAAGAAAGCGCTCGCTCCGGACTCTCCTCCCGGGACCATGGTACGTAGATGTCCAGTTGTGTTGTATCGCGAGCTGTTGCGAACAATTCACACGAGTTTTCCTCGATTACTTTTCAGAATGAAGAATGGAAGAGTATGTTCGGATCGACGGTTGAAACCGACTCGCTTCAATCGTCTCCTAAACTGAAGTCGAAAGTCGACCAGAACGTTCAGTTGAAAGGCGATACGTTGACCGGAGCGACGCAGCTTCAGCAATCGAGCAGTGATTCGTCGCTGAAAAAATCGCCGTCGCCGCAACCAGAAAGAGCTCCGTTGATAAGTAAGTGTATCATGTCTACCATGCTTACCTAGTATTCTCCAAATCGATGCTAAGCTGTCCACTTAAGAGTTTTCTCCATCGGAGAAGAAGCTGATCTGAGATCCTTTTACCCGGATAAGGCAACTTAAGCCTTTTACCTATAAAACCATGGGTCTTTGCTAGCGAATGGTTGTTGCCTCTCCCTAGATTGGGAAAAAGAATTTCTAAACCTGATATATGCCTATAATGTTCATGGTTGGCATGGGTTGAGGATATAAACCCTGAAAAGTGACATGTACTATATCCTATTAAGTTAACCCATTCAATGCGTCTACACCGTAGTGCGGTGTATAAATCAGTGATGGACTTTGCTTGTACACCGCATCACTGTGTATTGGTATTATTAGTGATTAGTCTTTCTGTATTGGAAGATGGCAGCACGTGTCACACATAATGAAATAATAGTGACTATAAACGGCGCCGTAGTGTAGACGCACTAATGGGGTATGCCTGTTGTTCAACACACTGGGGTGAAATCTTTTTAAATTTTCAAATTATTTCCTGCACTTATGGATATTAATTATTCAACACGGAACGGCTAAAAGACGTACCGGTATCTTTGATCTCTATTTGTTTATCAGATCGGTACTCAACATGTAAACTGGAACTTTCGAAGTTAGTCGGCAAAAAACGATCGCAATACGAGGCGGATATGAAAGTACAAGAGCTTTCAGACGGGAATTACTGGACCGATCATTATCCGCCGACAAACTGGAAGCCGAAAGGTCTCCTTGTTGCTCATTTACACGAACACAAATCCGCTGTCAATAGGTTAGTGGATAATCACTGACATCTAACTCGTAAAACAATTTATTTTCTATTTGTATTCTTGATTAATAAGTGAATTGTTGAATGTATTCAAAGTTTAGAGTTAAACTGCTCTATGAGGCGTGACCCTGATGGTGATGATGAAACTTTGTTAATTGTAGAATCAGCGTCAGTCATGATCAGCAGTACTTCGCGACGTGTTCGAATGATGGAAGTATTAAGATATGGGACTGCGTTAGAATGATTGGTCGTACGGTGACCAGTCGTTCAAAGCTTACATACAAACAAGGTGCCTTTATTTGTATTATTGATTCAACATGGTTTTTCAATTTCCTTTTTTCCTTTGCAATGCTTTATTTCTTGCATTGAGAAACAAATATCTTAAGAATAATAATATTAAAAGCAGAATTCTCTATATGGAAAATCATCAAGTACGACATTGGTGTGTCGAATTATGCTTCATGTAGGCTACCTAGAAGGGCGGTCCATATTAATTTGAGGTCATTATTTACTACCAATAATCTGTGTTGAACTTATAAAATCCCACAGTAGATTTGTAGAAAAAGTATTATTGTCTTCCTTTGAAGATGAGGTTTAGAATTGACCTCAAAACTGTTAGGAAATAAACTTCTTCTACAAATCTACTGTGGGTTTTCATTAGTTCAATACAGATTATTGTTAACTATACTGGGATTTATATCAGTTCAATACAGTCATGTATTGTACTATTTCATTGCTTTGTTTGTTTCCTCACCTCACAGCGGTACTTGCATGATAATACATCTGTGCCATCCTGAAGCAGTTGTAGACTATATATATATATGAGATAATCACTAACCAATTCCTCTAAGGTATGTTTCAAAGATACAATCTATACATCGATTGATTATGTATTTATAGGTGGAGTCATCAGAACTTTAACTTTTTGTGAGGGATCAGATTCAATCGCTTCGGCCAGCAACACCGGCACTATACACGTTTACAGGTTAGTTAGTCTTATGTTTTAGGATATCTAAATTGCGTCAACTGCTGATAGCAGACTTGCAGAAGAGAATACCTTCTGGCGATAGTCATGCGCTGTAAACTTTGTTTGTTTGGCCATGTATCCATCACATCTCATATTAGAAAGCACAGTTAATGATGCCTGAAAAAGAAGCGGTGCAAGAAAATGCTGGCTTTGTAATGTCAAGGAGTTAAACCCGAAGACTCTCTTTCGCCTGGCTGAGAGCTGAAAGAAGTGGGCCCATGTTATACATGTGGCAGATACCTGTTGTGATGGCCCTACCAGGCTAAGCTAAACTGACATGAACTGAATTAAAGCTTGAAGCCATTAACTAGAAAATTGTAAAAACTATTTTAGACTCGAACTCGGTCAATCTGGTGGTGCTAATCAAGTGAATAAAATCAGTTTATATAAGGAAAAGAACCTAGACGTGGAAAAGACCGGGGTACCCGTCGATATTACATACTTCGATACAGGTATTTACTTGAGATTTTAGACAAATATTCGAAGGTTATGTTTAGAGAAAACACAAGAATATTAAAAATGTCTTCTGGTTTTAGGGAAAATCCTTGCCTACGCGACGGTTCATGGATACATGATCGGATGGGATTTGAGGTCACCGACTCCGGCATGGACATTCAAGAATGAGCCGAAATATGGTAAATATTACCAGTTTATTGAATCTTGTTGATGGATGCTTGGAATATCCTGATTCAATTTCGATGAAAATAAATTACAGGATTGGTTACTTCATTCAGCGTTCATCACACGCAGTCCTGGTTGGCATCGGGAACCAGCAGCGGTGCTCATATTTGCTGGGATTTACGATTCCAGCTGCCAATAACTACAGTTGTACATCCAACAGGTAAGAATTCAAAAAATCAAGGAAAGGGAAAATTCTGCAATGCATATCCAGGGGCATCGCCACATCCATATGCCTGGTTGGAGAGGCCATTTTCAGTTAAATTTTCTATAGTTATTGCTGCTTTTCTCGGCGTATGAGACATGTGGGGGCTTTTAAGTTGGTCCGTAAAAGTTAGGGTCGCAATTGGTGCCTCGATGATACCCTAGACCCAGTAATGGACCGGCCAAATTTGGTGTACCATAAATCTACATACATCTTCCTTACACCTTTCATTTAATCCCGGTTTTTCATTTCATACGGAACTGTCGTATTCGATGAATATTATTCAGGTGCTAGAGTACGAAAACTGATCACTCATCCGTTACAACAGTCGTGGTTGATCTCCGCCGTACAGGGTAACAACGAAGTATCCGTGTGGAACGTAGAGACCGGAGCTCGCCAGACGACGTTTTGGGCGTCATCGGCGCCGGCGTTGTCGACGACGCAAGCGTCGAATCATTCGGTGAACGGAATGTGGTTCGGTAACAGAGATATGGGTAGTTATATATTAACGGCAGGATCCGATATGAGAATACGATGTTGGGATATGGCTTATCCGTCGAATTCGTACATCGTTGCCGGTGCTGCTAGCGACCCTAATCAAACCGTCGTATCTTACAAGTAAGTTTCGTTTTCGCAAATAATTCAAATACCTCGTTACAACAAACATCAGCGGACCAGGAAATATGTTCGTTATATCCACATTTCTGCCAACTCGTCCTGATTTTCAGTATTTGTTACTATTCTCTATTGAGAAATGCTGGTTTGATTTGTTTGATGCATACAGAAATTATGAAAGATGTTACTGAGGGTTTTACTGTTGATTACTGATTAATTTGAACAATTTCTTACATATTTCAATGAAGTGTTACTGAAAAAAATTCAATTTGTTACTGATAGTACTTTTTAGAGGTTGGCAGCCTTGTATCCTGTATGAAATTATTTAAATTGTCCCATTTTGGTACAAAATTCTAGGTTTCTAGATAAATCGTTATGTCCGAGGTCATTATAACGAGGTTCCACTGTATCAGAGACTTTTCATGTGCTTAACCACATTCTCTAAACATTTAATTTTATCTGAGACGTTTGTACCCCGTAAATGGCGATTTACTGAAGGTTTCTCATTCTCTTGTTTTTAGAACTAGGTTAATAGACGGTACGGAGGTTATCCAGGAAACGTATAAACAACGTATTCAAAACGAGGACGTGCCGCGAAGAAGTCCGGATAATCCTCCGTCTGGTCATCATGACATGATTACCGACATAAACGTCTGTCAGGCCAATCAAAGCTTGATAATCACTTGTTCAAGAGACGGTGTCGTTAAAGTGTGGAAGTGAATATTTATGGATTATTTTAGTTTTAATGTGCTTAATTCACCTTCATCGCTGTATCTAGGGATGATTTCAATCAATTTTCAATTATTCTGACTCTCGATATCCTCGAGTTTTAATAGGCATTATGGCTTTTTCATTTATTGTACTGGAAATGAATTTAATTTCAATTGAACTGTTCTGAGAATTGTTATCAGCATTTGTTAGATACGCTGAAATGATCAAAGTTGATTTCCTTTCTTTTGTGAACATTAATGAATTTGATGTACATAACCTATATATTATCAATAAATCATATTTTATTTCTGTTACATAAATGTACAGTTGATTTTCATTTGGTCTATAAAGGAGTCTAGTGTAGTAATATTATATACAAGGTGGTCACTTACCTGGAAATCGAGGAAAAGTTGGAGAAATTTCTTTTCTTTAAAAAAGTTGAGAAATTTTACTAGATTGCGCATAAAATTTCCATTTATGTCATATGTATTTCACTGTCTTAATTGATTGAATTCTTAGCAGATCAAGTCAGGGAAAAGCAAGAAATAAAAGTGGCCACCCTGATAAAGCATTGCTGCTGGTCCTGGATTATTATCTTCACCGAAGTCAACCATCTAGAGGTGGTATCTGAAGACTAGTCATCGCATGTATCATAATGAACTTGGTTATTGGTTTTAAGGTAACTAATCTATGGCATTTCTGTCCTGACTAAGGGACCAATCTCGGCTAAGTCTGGTCATTTGTGAAACCAGTGCTTTGAAAGCGATATATAAATCTTGAGAATCAGCAAAAATAAACTATAAAATTATTCTATGTACAAAAGCTAATAAGCTCATTTATTACAGCTAATATTTGTTAGCATATTACAATAAAATAGAACAAGATCATTGAACTGTATTTCATAGAAATAATTTACAAGTAAAACGTCGAATAAATTGTATTTACACACAATTATTTATAGTTGAATTAACAATTCTATCACAATGACAACTGATCAAACCCAGCTACAGAATGTCTCAATTCGACTGTGTCCCAGAATTTGCACTTTCCGCGAGGCTGGCATTTTTTTCAGCGTGGTATATCCGCGAAATTTGAATAAGCATCGGTCCAGTTTCGGGATCGTTAAGCCAGTCGGTTGTAAGTGCTGGATTATCCAACATACTCAAAAACGCTGCAACAAGAACGAAAATTCGGTACAATTCAGTTACCCTGGAAAGCGCGTTAAAACACCGTAAATCGTATCAAACTCACCTAAAAGACTTCTAGGATTGTTCAGGCCCAGTTGAACAGTAGGATTAGACATGATAGCTTTATAAATAGGGCCATCGGTATCTAACCCCTCTCCAATAGGATCCGACGTGGTTGCTTTCTTATCACTAAGTAGCCACTCACACTAAAACAAAATGCGGTCGATGATGACCATAATTTTATTATAGCAAATGCATCGATCTTCTTTCAGACAATTCTATTTCTTGCAGACTTATGTGTTAAGATCATAGTTTGAAATCTTTCATGATATAGATCTTTACATGAACAATAATCATAAATTCAGACAGCTTATAACTTACAGCTGCATCCTCGTCATTTCCCGTCGCCATTAAAGCTTGTCGAACATCTGGTTCTTCAAAACCCATCTCAATCAGATTCCTCATAGCCTAAATATTGATACACATATTGAGATGTTTGATACACGAAAGAGGTAACAATACTTAAGTAAGAAAAAACATGAAATTCATTGAATGTTTGTTCATTAATTCAAATCGGTATTATTACCCTTTGATTGGCTCGGAAATCTCTTTTCTTGTAAGCTTTGAATGATTTTAGAACTGTTGAAAGACTTTTCTCCTCCGGGTCACCGCCGGTAGCGCCACCGCATGCCTATGAAAGTTATATCGAAACTCTGATATATCAGGGTCCTTACAGGTCATTCGTGATAAAGAGTTTTAAAGGAGTAGGTTTCAAATTTCGAGGAAGCGTCTGCATCATTTTCCTATCCCAATTACTGTAGACTCGTCCAAAATCAGTACTGATTATCTGAGTAAATCCATTAATTTGGTGGTTTTGTAAGCAAATTTTTATCCATAAGACTACCTAATTAAACTCAGATTCTAATTAAGCAACTGCCTTATTGAGTAAAAACAAATCTGTATCGATTTAGGCTTAGTCTACTTTACAACTACAAACTAGACAAAAATTTCCAATTGCCTATTACAAAAGATTGAAGGGGTTTCAGGCATTTTGCGCATATTAAAGGAGTTTCAAGCACCTTTAGAAGAATTTTCCATTTTGAAGGAGTTGTTAAGGAATCAAGGAGTCGTACAAGGGACCCTTGTACAATGGCGATAATGAATTTTCTGTTATTTTTTCTACCTGGTCAGATTCATCGCTTTCTTCGGTGACAGCTTCATACGGTTCATCGATATCTGAATCGCCCTCGTGTTCGAGCAACCATTCCATCGCGTCTACCGTCGACATTCTAATGAAATCATCGATTTAAAGAAACACTGATGTGATGAAGATCGATTGAATTAATTAAATCAGACTTCGATTTTTTACGCTTGATAGGGATCCAACCAGAAATATATGGTCTCTATGAGAAAGGTGTCATTTTGATTTCAATTATAGTGAGTTTGTTACATCATATTTAATACCACTTTAACGAAAAAGAACAAATTTCCTCAATCTAACTCAAATTCAAAGTACCATTCTTTGTAACACTTCATGGGTTGTAACGTAATTTTCATCGGCCCCAACATTGGCGTCATATCAAAGGAATTTTAGTGTATAAATGTGTATGTACATGTAGCGGATTTGTCCAACCATCTATTTTTAGTACCATTTTCAAATATTTCATGTACTCGGCAGAATTTTCTCAATAGTCCACTTACTTGTTCATGAGAAGAGCTTTCTTAGCCCTCGCAGCCGGAAAACCCATGTCCGTTAGTTGTTTCAATGAACGCTCATCCACACTGGGATTTTCTTGTTCTTTCATAACCTCTGAAATAAAATCAAAGATACAGATGTTATAAAACGGCCTCGTCATAGAACGCTGTCCTGAAGGAAAATTTCCAAGTACTGATGGCTTAACATGATTTTGACACAATCATTTATTGAAAGGCTGAGAAGTCTACAACATTGAAAACTACTAAACTAACAACTAATAATACTAATGCTGCTGCTGCTACTATTTCTAATGGTCATTATAATATTTCTGAAAATCAAAATCGAAAAAGCTTTTTTACCTTCAGCCTTTTCAAACACTGCTACCGCATTCGGGTTGAGACACTGCAATTTCTGGGCAGCTTCGATTAACGAAATCAGTATCTTGCGCAACTCCACATGAAACTGAAAATATACAGAAAACTGAAATACTGAACAGTAACACGTTTATGAATGTTCAAGGATGAATTTATTCGTAGAGTAGTCGTGTTAACCAGGTTTAAAATAAGGATGAATTTGTATCGGTACACACCACACTGATATCAGATGTACTGCTTATATCAGGAGCTGGATTTACGATTTCTTTCGGCGGTGGAAGATCGGCCGTGGCTGCCTTGATCGCTTCGCTAGTCGGACCTTCTTTTACTTTCTGAAGAAAAGATTTCAAGATATAAATCAAAACTACAGATACTATATCAAGCGGCGAGTTCGTCTCAATTTTTACCTTCGAACTTGATTCTCCGGTCATCGGCGGAGCCCTCTTTCTCAGCAGAAGTAGCTCGTCTGAAATAAAATACAGTCAAAGTTCATTACCTTATAACGCAGTCTTTTTAAATGCCACTGCTCGTTTGACGCCAACATTTTTCAATCTAACTCAAATTCAATGAAAATACTATTCTTTATACATTTTTCAAATTCGTTATAACGCCATATTTTTCATCAGGCCCAACGGTGGCGTTATAAAGGGCTTTTGCTGTATACGCGTTGTGAAAGCAAAAAACCGGTTTTACACAGGTAGTTTTGATGTTCAACAAAGTCTACTGCGTAAAATGAAACTAAGTATTTGGTCAACTCTCAGAATTTCTCCGGTCTCAACTTAACCAAGTAAAGCAGAGTCTTTTCTCAACTCAGTTCGTCAAAGTACCAGATATTCTGACGGGCTAAACCCTAGACTTGGTATTTGGTCAAATTTGTCCAATTCTACAAGCCCCTTTGACTGAGTAATAATAAAGTAATTTGAAGTAATATAAAGAATCAATTGAATTACACGTCTTAAACTGGATATCTTACCATTTTCTTCCACGTTAGCATCGCTGAGAGTTTGATTGTCATTCAGCGGGCGTCCGGTTTTCACATGCAACAGTCTGTGATAGACAGAGGCTTTTTGTCCGCCGCCCGGATCGGGAACGTGACTGAGAGCCGTGATTTTCAATTTATCGACGATACAATCGGACGATACGTCGATACACAAGCACATCCCTTCCATGTTCACTACTTTCACTTTCATACTTCGAGGCATGAATATACTAGTGGTGTTTTCAGACACAAACATTGGTAAATGTAGCGCTAGATGCAAACAATGTTTGGTTCAGGCATGGGAAACGCTAAACCAGGAGAACGCCTTAGATTCTCACTGGAAGAAGTGCGTGTGATTGTAAATTTCGTGTACACCTAATAGTTTCGCAGTTCCAGGTGTTTCAAACTTAAAGCAATCTCTAGAATCGCAATACACTCTCCAAGACCAAGTCCAAGTTATCTGAAAAGGAAAATTGACTTATTAAAAAATTTTCAATCAATCATTTATTATTTCTTAAAATGCAGCCTGACCCAACTATCGGTATGACTGCAGTTTAGGTGTCCCTAATGGTTATGTACCTAACCTTACCATAACACACTATTCTTTAATAAAGTTTAATAACATTAGCGCCACCCAGTGGATAGGTGACCCAAACTGCAGTGAGACCCAACTATCTGATCCCTGTATCACGGTATCACCAATTACATGCGGTACCGTGACTGGGTAGAAAATACAACAGAACAGTGATTAAATGGCAATAAATTTTGAATTTGATTGATAGTTTGATGAACTTTTTTCAGCCTAATTTTATCGAATTCGCCACACTATTTTATTTCAAACATAACTCTTGTAGTTTACCTTAGTTGTCATAACGTTAAATAAAACTTTTTTTACCTAGAACGTCAAAATTTCCTGCAAATCGACAAAATATTTGCAAATTTCTGCTATTTGGTCGATGTTACATGGGCTCCACACGCAAATTGTACCATGTCATAGGAAAATATCTCAAACTCGGATCAATTCAATTCACTGAATTATCCTCGCATACCAGGGTATGCTTCGGATGAATAAATTTCATAACAACAAATTTGAATCTTAGCAGCATCAGAAAAATTTTAATTTCAATGTCCGTGCAAGGTCAGATAGTTGTAGAAATTGTTTTTTCGTTAGAACTGTGATTGGAACAACCTCAACAACATCATGACTGTCACAGCACCAACTGTTGAAGCCTTCAAGCAAGACTTTACTGCAACTAGATAGCAGTCGGCTTTCTCTTAACATGTCCATCTCATGCCAGAAGTGGTCACTGTCAATGTACCTCATCCAGATTGAGATAGGGTTCATAGGGGCATGTGGTGATAGCTGCCTGCGGTCCAAAACTAAACTATTTCTAGATGTCTCAAAGAAAATACTAACTAAAACGATTTTGTATAAACTGTTTACATATATTGAATCATTCAATCTTTTAATTTACATCAAACGGTGCTCAAAGCCACAATCTGGGCTTCTTAATTGGGCTACCGATGTCTTAAAGATGACAAGCAGCGGCATAGAGATTGATAATGTGGTATGTAAGTCTAAGTCCCAGTAGTGTCTTAAATAGACACTAGAAACTACAGTTGAACTGTTTATGTTTCCATTGGCTCCGCTGCACGCACTTGTTCATTCACAACTTCGAATGGAATCTTTTTTACTTCTTTCTTCACGACCGATGTAGTTCCTCTCTTATATCTGTACGAGCCAGCTCTGAAGAAACAAAGAAAATAGGCCACCTTGTGAAAAAAGTTTCAATTCACTTCAGATGTTAAGACCATCTTTGCCATTAAATCATGGTTAGTACGCCATCATCAGCTGACCCCACTAATTGCACATTTGATCCATTCTTTATTTTGATTATTTAGACATCGCATGTATTCGGGACTTCATCACAGATATTTGAATCCAAAATAAAGAAACAAATAGACTAAAAATACTAAGCATTAGCTATCATTTTCATATCACACTTCACACTCTTTGAAAACGCTCTTTGGGTCCAAGGAGGACACTATGGCCACTCGGTGACATGCTAGACAATCTAACTATTTGAATGTTAATGAGCAAAACTAAATTCTAGTTCAGTCAAAACTTCGAATTTGCCAGAAAAAACTGTTATATCATCATCAGATGTGGGGTTTTTGCTGGCATTAACCCTGAAATCCCGAGAATTAATATCAATCTACCAGTCATGACAATCTCAATATAATCTCAATATTATATAAGAATATAATCCGTAATTCAAAAATGCATATTCACTCACCGAACGCCTTTCTTGTTCGCTTCGTCGTATGTTCTCAAATATTCTACTTTATCCTTCGTGATAACGCACAAATCGATATTGCTACCGGAGCCGAGATCGTTGAAGATACCGGCGGCGATCGCGTCGCGCACCAGTTTCATCGCTTCATCGCGTTCCATATCGATTTTATAACGAGCTTCGAACACCGACATCGCAGCCAACGAACCCGAACCTAGAAAGTAAAAAAACTTTTTGTTTAGTTCTCCTTAACGTTTTCATCGCAATTTTTCGGTAAAAAATAATATTCTTTTTTTGGTTTATGTCCATCTTGATTTTCAATCTAGTAATTCGTAAGAGTTATGTTTCATCTTAATTTTCGATCTTACAATTTGCGAAAAAAGTTCACACATCTCTTTTCCAAGGATAACTTGCCTGAAAATTTTGGCTTTGTTCTAATTGAATTAATACGATTTACAGCTTTTAGAGAATGTAAGACTTACCCATTGTTACGTATGGCAGGGTATCAGTCGAACCGTGTGGCCAAACACTGTATAAATGAGGCCCGGTACAGTCAACACCACCCAGTACTAACGCTGCACTGATGTATCCGCGATATCTACAAATCATTTTAATCAAAATTCTTATTTCGAATTCACACGGTTCATAGGAGACTTTAAGCAAATTTGTTTCCCATTTTTGGCGTACAACATTATTGGAATGTAGCAGGAAATTATTTCATTCATCTTGACGGTGTATCAATTCAATTATCTATTACCTCTATTGAAGGCAGTATTATAGCAGTATGCCAATTAACACACTTGGGCGAGATTTTTCAAACTTTTCAAACCCCCTCAACCGCTAATAAGGGTAACTACATGTCAGCACTGAAAGGGTTAATTAAGACTAGCAGCCCATCGAGTACATTTAGATTTCAAGACTATCCAAGACCCCCTAGATAAAATTAACGAGACATACCGGTACTCACTGACCCAACTTCATTCAAGATTTCCACACAAATCCTGTATCTTATTTCTTTTCAAATCGAAATTCATCTAATACCTGAATAATTTCTGTTTAAGCATTCTATTAGCCGTACACACTCGCGGTTTTCGTCCCGTGTCCAAACGATGTAATTCAAGTTTCGACGATATCATTTGAGTGGTGAATTCTGTGTCGGCCGCAGTTCCTGCTCCGCAACAACTAAAAGTACAACAAGACAGTCAGTGTTATTTGGATAAATTAAAGCTTATTTTTTCACAATTCCTCTGAGTGATGTAATGATTTACCCGAGGTTGACTTATAATCATGATTAACTTCTATGGACACCCAGAAAATTTCCAAGTATTTCAAACTAAGCCACAGAAATCTTTTACTTCAATCTAAGCCTAAAAACTTACTAAATATTGTCGGAAATATAATGAATTTTTTCGCAGTTTTTATCGGCAACGACTGTATCTTCAGTAGCTCGTGTGTCGGCCCCGAGAACGACGCCATCTTTGAATATAATACCGGCGATCGTTGTACCGGTTTTGTAAGCTGTCGGCGGCTTTAGACCTTTATCTTGAAGCAACGCATTTCTGAAACAAGAAAACCGACTTTATTGATGCCTCGAAAAATAACACAAATGTTATAGCGATGACACATAGGCTATAGTGTTTAATATTGTTGACAAAAAATACCGGTATAAATTACATGATAAATCATGGATCAATGAAGTCATTTTGGATTTTAATATATCAATAACTGAATTGACTGGCAACCAGTAAAGCTCCGATATGTAGTGCACATCCTCTCAAAAATGATTTTCACAATTTATCAAATATGAAATATGAGTCATGAAATATAGAGCTAAATTCACTTTATGTAATAATGCACTATCGACTATGTTGCCAAATGTATATAAACTTCGGCAGTTTTTACATACAGCGACGACGCGTCAGGAAATCACACAATATTTTGTAATCTAATGAAAACAAATAGCAATTTCATGAAATTTTGATTTAAATCAAAAGGAAAACTACGTTTGTAGTTTATAAATTCAATGAGTGATATTTTGAATGAAAAGTACTAGACAATACATGATCATAAGGTTTTATTCGGTAATTAGAACGACTAGTGATTCAGCAATTTGATCTTTATTTCGTAAAATCTTCCGTTTACGACATTTGAAATTTATTTATCAGCAGTTTAAAATCGACCGGTAAATAATACGAGAGGATGCCGAGGTCGAAATATAAATCTAAACCGATCTACCTTTGACAATTTTCGAATGAAAAGCCAGAAATCGGATATTCGACGGCCGGCGCTGCCATTTTCTTTCTTCGATAATGCGGAGTGTAGCGCGCAAAGGAAAAAGGAGCCGCCTCAGTACGCCTGATGATGGCCTAACAGCATCTAGCCGAAACGTTGCTCGAAATATAATCATCTTGATATAGAAATTTTCATTTTTGACTGTAATTATTGTGGGATTTCTCTCGTTATTCATGATACATCTTCTCGTCTCAGCCGCCTCCAATATTTAATGGATGCGAAATCAAAAAAAAAAATTCGAAATACGAAATAACTTGAGTTTATATTTTCATAGCATATTATCATCAGTTTTACATAGTTAAAATGGCAACACATACATATCAAGAAGTAAAGAAAGAATGCAATCTTTTAAGATTACAAGATTTTGAATAAATGAGGAGAGAATCCCACAATGATAATAAAAAGTCCGAAAATGAAACTTCGAGATAGTAGTTTATTTCAACGTTTCGACTAATATTATTAGTTAATATTATATCCTAATAGTCATCTTCAGGAATAATGAATAAACATTATTCCTGAAGATGACTATTAGGATATAGTCGAAACGTTGAAATAAACTACTATCTCGAAGTTTCATTTTCGGACTTTTTATTTTCATTGTGGGATTCTCTCCTCATCGCGTCAACACGCCGGGATATAGTGTTCTACCAATCGTGATTTTGAATAAACTTTTGCCCAAATATCAAGTGAAAATCTTTGGAATTACAGTTTGAATTTTCACTAATTAACACTAAAAATATTTTGGATATTTCGAAGTCGTTATCTTAACTGGATTCAAAGCTATCGGGATCAAAGGACATAAAAGATGGAATAATTATGAGCACCAACACGGCGCGCACCAACACTCGCTTGCCGAATCTGCGCATACTCAATAACCCAGCTGATTAACAAAAATAAATTCCCATTTCGACATCGTATTCAAAAATTCGCGATACTTCGACGTCTTTCTTTGCTGGAATGCCACATAGGAGAAACTAAGCACCCTCACGATGAGTGAGCTCACCCCGGACGAGGTAAATTGGCTATGGACCAACTCGGATCGAATTAAAATACGCCCCGATTCTGTTGAGTTGTCACAGTCGTGCTAAGTATCGAATGAGGTCGCTTCGGAATTTTCGGGACTACAAAACGGGACAGTTATTAGAATAGACTGAATCTGAATATTATGAGAACACTTTGGTTTTGCCCGTTTTGTTTTGTTTTTACTTTTTATTGTTAGCCCATTTTTTGGAAGACATTTCTGAAAAATTAAAAAAGCCTTCCTTGAGTTGACAAGACTAATTTGTCGAATTAGTTAGTAAAATATTAGTAGACGGAGTTGCAAATATGTTGCCCTGTCATTCTCTGCCCTTCAATCTTTTTTTAGTGGGTAATAACGAATGATAGCGTTTAATGCTCAAATATATTTCTTTCTTCAGATAAGAAGACGTAGGCTGGCACGCCTGGGAGGTGGAACTCCATCAACGCCTGCTAATACTAGTAATAACACTGCTGAATCTCCATCAATCAACAACGAAACACAGGCGCAAGCAACTCCAACTCGACCAAATACTCATGCCCAGCCACGGGGGCTGTGTCCGAACACCGAAGGTATCCTTTCTTTTCAATGGGTTATATAGAATATCATTAAAATTCCTATTCGTTTTATACTGTTTGAATATTTTGTTTTTCGTCACTTGTTGAGACCCGCCAGATCTTCAGAGAAACACAGCTATATATAGCCCGATGATTAAAAAGTTTGTTAAAAATATTTGTTATGTTACCAAGACAACGTATTATACGTCATATGAAAGTTATATTATTAGCTGCAGCTAAAGAGTAGTTATTGCCCTGCTGGGAAAACATGTGGCTGAAATCTCAAAATCTAATTAACGCGTTCAACCAGTTTGTAGCCATAAGGTACATGCATGAATCACAGATGCTTAAAGGAAGAAAAACTATTTCGGTTTTACTTAGAAATAATCGAGATTTTTCATTCACAAAAATTACGAATATCTTTTCAGCATTTATCACTATACCTTAACAACTACATGTATGCACATGCGCAGAACATCCTTCCAATTTTTGTTTCTCTTGTTTGGTTCTTTAAAAATGATAAGCTGGCTAATTAGAGAAAGTCTATTGTGAGTCAAAAAGGAATCTCGCAAGGAAATTGTACAAAATATGACGCAACTTAAACCGGCTGTGGTGTACTGATATAAATCTCAGTACTAGTAGTTCAGAGTTGATGAGCAAAACCCACAATTGATGATTCAAGAATTCATTCTCTCAGTTAGGAGTTTTGACTAACGTCATCATCAG